>NC_134407.1:163318987-163680653 GCF_038048845.1 Mixophyes fleayi
TATATACTTTAGCTAACCCCCAAATCTTAAAACTAAATCTTAACATTAAAATTTTAGCTGCTAAATAGAAGAGGCGTATATATTTTTCCTTTTCAATTCCATCTTAAGTGCACATAACTTAACAATGTAAATAAAACCTGCTTACGTAACAAAACAATAAAATAATCTAAATAAAATATTGTTTTTATACATACATATATATAAAAAGTGTTTGTGTGTATGCACCAGATGGTGGCCTGAAAATTCAGGAAGGAAGGAAACTGTAGCACTCACAGGACTTAAAAGTAATATCTTGTTGGCTCCCATAAGTCAACATTTCAGTTTTACTTATAGACCTTTATCAAGAATTAAAAGAAAACATTGCCTATCCCATACTGAATGGTGATTGTATGTGGCTCATGTCTGTAACAATGTGTTAATACTAAGACAACTGATAACATCAAACAGACTGATCATCTGGACTGTTCTACTTAATGGCTTGATTAAATACACATTGATGACTCGGGATTAAATGTTTTGTTTCTTTTGATTCTCAAGGATATAGATGTTTTTTGCCCTACAACCCATCATTGTGTGGTTGAATTAAAGCAAATCAATATCTTAATAAAAGATTGGTACTGTGACAGAGATCCCGCAGGTCACTATCTAGGGATAGGCCTTAAAATGACACAAAAGAGTAACACACACATTTTCATCTGGTGCATCCTCTGTAAAATACATGTGACTGGGTTATGCTTCCGTTGAAGGGACCTCTCAACCTCATAACCAATTACCACAGCAATTAAAAAGAAAGTTTGCCTGAGAAATCTTCAAATGCATCTAGCTGCAGTGCATGCTGGGACATGGAGTTCCACAACAGCCAGAGAGCCACAGTTTACACAGATTGATCGATCATTAGTTTCATAGGCAAAGCCTAATTTTAATTTGGTAAATATGCTACATGAAATAAAAGATGGTGTGGCCAGCTTTCCTTTCACAAGTGCTTGATGAATCACTACCACTACATCCTATAGGTTGGTACATTGCTCCCTTTCATGGTGTACTCACAGGGCAGCGAGGTGCGTCGTTCAGTCCTTAGTCTGTAGCTGAAGATTATCTTTCTGCCAGTTCACTGTGTCCTCTTCTAAAAGATATTTGTGCAGTCATGAGCTCATTATCACACCCATTCTAGCACTCCCCTCCCTGTTTGTTTCTTTTGCTCAGAGAGCTTACAGTTTACGGTTATTGTAAAATGTGTGAGAAAAGGAAATGACCAATCCCTGAACTGGAATGAAACTGAGCTGAAAATTGCCTATTTGTCTATCTAGTAAAATATTATTTTAATATATTTGACTATTTAAAAATAATTTTTACGGAATCTTTTTTTGCAGGCAGCATTGTAATATCCAATATTTAGACACTGTGCAGAGGTCCATACAAAGTGTATATACAAGAAAATGTGTGTGTAATTATATACTGTATAGGTGTGTGTATATATATATATATATATATGCACACTACATACATCAAACAGTCCTGTACAAACATACTAATATATATATATATATATATATATATATATATATATTTTATTTATTTTTTATTATTTTTTTATTTAGATGTGCTGATGATGATTTACTCACTTAACCAACAAGCATTTTTGTTTGGGCTAAACTTATATTTTTATTATTTTTATTATTGGCCCTTTTTTGTCTGTGTATATTTTAAAGTAAAGGTACAATCAATGCTTTTTCATTTTCCAGGCCCATTATACAGTAGCATAAAGGTGTATATTATACTAGGCAGGACCGAAATTGGCCTAGAATGATATTTTGTTGGGCCATGTACTATGTATATATATATATATATATATATATATATATATATATATATATATATATATATGTAACTTACATACCAGTTGTTATACCATATGTAGACTTATATGTGCTGAAATCATTTGTAATTCACAGGACTGTACATAATATATTGTGATTTTTTTTTCTAACTCAAAACAAAGACTGGAACCTGGAACCTAGATACCAGTGAGACTAAAATCACAATCAAAAGTGCTTTGAGTGCAGCTTGCAGATAATATTCACTAGTATTCAAATAAATATTGGGGAAGATATAGTTATACGTATACATAATTAGACACGATGAATGCATGCATAAACTGTTACACCCCTTTAAACACAGGAGAAAGAGAAATGATGTTTTGCTTCCTCGAATGGCATTAAATGCTTTTTACAGAATTGACTGTTTAAAGCAATTCATATGTTTATGGGTACAAATGGAAAGATGACTCAGAATAAGTGCAGAAACCTGCTCTCTAAAGAAGGAGACCCTGAGTCAACACCTGTGTGATAGATGGAAAAATGCTACTCGAATTGTCACTGGAAAGGATTAACTATAGCAAGAAAAACATACGTGGGTCCTATGCGTAAAAGGATATATATAGAATACATATAGATACACTTTTACTTTCTCTCTCTGTAATTATTATCTATTAACAGTTATTTATATAGTGCCTACGTATTGTGTATTTGAAAACTATTATTTAAGTATCCTGGACAAAACCATGTTACAATGCAAGGGGTGCAAATTAGCATCCTGTTTTGCACATAAGTTAAATACTGCCTGTTTTTTCATGTAGCACACAAATATCAACTTTAAATTTCAGTGTACAAATAAGCTATCAAGTATTTGTGTGCTACATGAAAAAACAGTCAGTATTTAACTTATGTGCAAAACAGAAAACTAATTTGCACCCCTTGCATTGTAACATGGTTTTGTCCAGGAGACATAAATAAGAAACTTCTTAATTTAAGATCCTTAATAAATATATCCCTAAGCATACTATTATCGTTACTGTTATCATAAAACTGGTTGGTAAAAATATTTTACTAGTCCCAGCATTATAATTGTGTTGTGTGTACCTTGTGTACTTGTACCAGATTTATTGTGTCAGTACATATCAAGGGGTCTATTTATTATTATATAGCAGTACCGCTCATTATGTATTACAGCAAATCGCAGCAATACATAATGCAGCACCTTTGCAATCTTCCTATGCGAACAGTTTTTACTGTGGACCGGTTACCTCGCGCTGCCCGCGTATGCAGATGGCGCACTGCGCATGCACGGCTACAGGCTGCGCTTGTACAATGGATGTGACCTGGCGGGGATCAAGTGAAGCCTTTCTAGCTTTACTGGAACCCATAGGAGAAGGTAGGATAAGGCCACCCTGAAATGGCGTTAGTATGCAGCAAAAGGCATTGCTTGATAAATCCCTAGCATTGTAGTCCCATTAGCGTTCTACGGGGACAAACAAAAAATAGGTTAGCACAGGAATTATCTGATTCCTCCTGTGTTAACACCTTCATAAATTGAGTGAAGACCTACGCTAGGCATTCTTCCGAAAAAATAGATGTTTTATCCAGATTTTTGGGCAATCACAGTTCATTAAATATACTCCCAAGTGCTTTATACCGCCCTTTACGCAGTTCTGCAGGTATCTCTCTTTGTAGGGCTTTCAAAAGCTATTTGAAGACCTGCTGGAAATCCCATGTGTGGGTGTGATATATGACGATACAAAAGAGGAAAGAAGGTGTAGCTGGTTCAGCACACAACCAATGTGTTCCTTCCCATCATATTAATCTTGGAAATCAATATGGAATCATTATTGAAATTGGTAACAAGAGCAATTTCTACATATTACTATTCTTACTGGTTGCAAGATGATGGATCACCAATGTTTAGGGGTCTATTTAACAATTTGCAATAACCCAAATATGCAGCTGTTTTCTCCAGACAATGGCTATCGCAGGACACTTTACTTATGAAGGGGTAAACGCAAGATAAGTTGGAGATTTGTCCTTCATTAACCTACTTTTCATTTGTTACCGCAGTCCACATAGGACATAGGATGATGTTTCCTTACCTGTTCCTATGGGCTCCAATGGAGCCAGAAAGGCTTTATTGATCCCCTGCCCGGGTCAAATCCTGTGCATTTCACATTGTGTATTCGCTGGACAGCAAGAGTAGTATATGGTATTTTCTTACAACTCCCAAAGCGTTTGTATTGTACACAACTGAATGCATCATTTAACACCATGAGCTGTAAGAGACTACAGCAGCAGGTAGGTGTTCTTGGCCAAAGCTGTTCTCATCCAATCATATACCACCTATTTGACCAAGAATGCTCCATCACCCTGGGCTGATGATGTTAAGTGATGCGATTGACTGAGGTTAGTCCAATCCCTTCAAAGCTTGTCTGCATTATAAACGTCCTCAGTGCACACTCAGCAAAATGTTTAATTTTACCCTGCCTCCAAGAAAAACAACTAAATAAATAAATCCCAGCAAAAAAATAAATAAATAAGAACACTTATTTAGTGTTGAGGGCCCATGATGCAGTACGGGAACATGGTTTAATAAAATTAACACCGGCCTGGGATAATATATTCCTTTTTTTTTTTTTTGACACCACTCTCCAGCTTCAGCAGCTGAACAGCAGTAACACCACAGGTTAATAAGACAGGGGCGCACGGAGGATTGTCAGGGGAAGGGGGTTTCTCCCCGCCGACCCAAAAAAAAAAAAAACCCGAGAGAGAGCGCAGCAGCTCCGTTTCGCCAGCGCTGTCCTATACAGCAGCCGCGGCGCTGTCTAAGAAGCGTCTGCGGCGGTGCTGTATACAATACAGCACCGCCGCGGACGCTTCTTTGACAGCGCCGCGGCTGCTGTATAGGACAGTGACCACTTAGTTAGCATAGGGGGGGGTTTCTAGAGACTCAGAAACCCCCCCTGTGTGCGCCACTGTAAGAGGCTCAGCTGATACAATGCTAATAACATCTTTTGTTTCTCCCATTCCTTGTTGCTCATCCCAGAATGCTGCCTAGGTTGAACTTGTGGTTTACTGCAGGATGTCACTAGTTTAACTTCCCACTGTGATAATTGGTGAATAGCAGCGATGATTGGTAAGATATGATATGGATATAGCTGTTTAGTAAGAGGACACTTAAGACTTCTCCAGAGCTCTATGTATGATTAATTCTATAATACTTTGAAAGTATTAGATAACAATACAGCTATTCCATGAATTACACAATTGTTCCTATGTTAGACATTAAATAAGACATGTTGGACATAGTTCAGAAATGACCAACAGTTTATGTACTTAATACACTTTGCTATAGGTACCGTATACCACTTATTTACTCTGCACCCAAGCCTCATTTGTCTGTCTAAAGTGAAATTTATGCATATCAATAAAGAATGGAAATCGGTCATCTATGGAGACTGATTGTGCCAAGTTGAATTTACCCTGATAAAGAATTCTGCCAGGAGAGGCGTTTCTGTAATTTAAATAAAGTTGTTATTGCCATATGTATCTCTCCTGTCAAATAGCGCCATCTGCTGCTCAACATAATACATTATTTTTTATTTCTAACTATTATACATCATCGTATACACATGTGAAAATGCTACACCATATGTGCCAACATTTCCTCGTTTTCTTCAGGGAGATCCCGGGGGAGGTGGGTATGCGGGGGCTGGGCTTGATGAATCGCATCATTTTGGCCCTGCTAAGATGACGAGATATTTGGGTCATTAAGCCCCCCCCCCCCCCCTACTTATCTACTGTGGGGGCTAGAACCAGGATGTTGCCCTGGAGGTCTCCCAGAAATGCGGGAGTCTCCCGAACATTCCAGGAGAGTTGGCAACTATGCGTTAAAGAAAAGCAGCTAATGAATCTAGACACTGAAGTGTCTTTTAAATTTTTGTCTCCATTACTCAAGTCATGTTGTCTTACCTGTCAGTCTTTGATTAAATCTTGGTCTCAATGAAAATGGCCACCTCCATAGACATCAATACATGGACATAGGACACAATTTCTGAACTGTGTCGATTGCGAAGCCAACCACGTCTTGTACTGGCTCAGCATCAGGGAGAATTTCAGACTCTTCAGGGAGTGAGGGAGATCACCCCTAATTCAGGGAGTCTCCCTGACATTCAGGGAAATTTGGCAAGTATGTACTACAATGCATATCCCTGATATGACTGTATATAGTGGTGAAGCATATTGGGAAAGCCTATATAAACGGAGTAACTGTCTCAGTGCCCACTGAAATATGAAACCCAATTAAGGCTAAAATATGATAAACCCCCAGTTTTGGTGCTTTACTTCAGCACATCAACTGTCCTAAGGGTTAATAATATTAACTCAATCTATCTCCTCCCTGTTGGTATGTTAGCCTCCCGCATTTCTATAACCCCTGCTACTTCCTGTATCTCCTTCTTCCATTTTTTATTTCCTACTCTCCAGCCAATTTTTGGAGTTGATCTATTTACCATTGTTTTTTTCTGCTTAACATTTACATTATCAGATGAAGCCATAGCTAAGCGGTACAGAGCCGCGGTCAGTGACCAATACGTTGGTGTCGGAGGTTTTGAGAGGAGTCGGGCCACGGTGCACTGCCCCCCTAATTGAGCGGCAGTATGAGTTTATCTTGCTTGGGAGATCTGGGACTTGCCTTTCCCGGGGGTCCTAACTGAACCATAGGAGAGGGTGTTGGGAGTTCGTGCCCGGGAGACATTGGAGGTTATTATTAAACTGACCATTATTTTACCACAGAGAGAAGATCATTCATAGATTTCTGTATGTTAATCTCTGATGTGCAAATTAAAATAATATGTACGAGTTATAAAATGTTAAAAAATGCATAATTTGAAATAGTTGTGCAATCTTATGTAGGGTATAACCGGTCACTTACTGGTCATCTCCCACCTCCTTCAGCCATGCCATCTCTCGCTGGGTCTGTCCAGTAGCCAGTTCCTAAAGTCAGAAGGAAACACGAAACCACATTAGAAAGCTAAATAGCTATTGGGTTGCTAAAAGGAGTTAAAAAAAGAGCATAATATATATTGAAGTAAGTTTACATTTTGGAATCTCCCTAATACCTGCCACTTGGGTCATGGAATTCTGCACTTTCACCAGCAAAATTTGGACTTAATGGTTTCCAGTCATACCTCAACCACACCACACCCCATTGATTGTTGTTATCCAAGCTCTGTTTCATACCAAAAAATGTGAAATTGCACCTGCTGTGCTCAATGGAACTTCGCGGATGGCGTAGCCAAAGGAGAACTCGAAGATTGTATCAATTCGCACCTGAGACTATTCCATCTGGAAACTTTATATACACAAAATTTTGCTGCAATTTTGCACTTCTCTAGTCAGGTGGATGCACTTGAGTTTTGGAATTCTGCAGTTATTTATCATGTTTTTAAAGGCATAAAATCAGCCGTTAATTGCAAATCCCATGATCCCATAAAAGCTCATAGCCTCACTCTTATATATGGCATCTGTACTCACACAAGTCACAATATTTGACATGTACTTTTTGGCATCAGAAAATCTGAAATGATGTAGGGTGTGCTTTATGACTTTACACCTCGGGGTACAATTGGTGTTATAACCAGAGCTACTGAAGAGGATACATTGAATAAGGTTCTGTGCTGTTGGGTACACAATATGAGGTTGTATTGTGTCATCCTGACAGTCATTAACAGTTTTTAATTCAAATGCATGTGGATAGGTAATGGAGGTTTATATTGTCTCGCTGTCCCCTGCTGCCCATTTCATTGTCTGATGATAATAATGGGTACTATTGCTTTTGACTTAGTTGCAAAATTCCAGCTGTGACCCAAGGTGTAGTAGCTATCATAGTTGACAACTCAATGTGCTAATTACTCATTATATAGTATTATATATCATATTCATATATGGTCACTGGGACTTTATTTACCAATCAGGCACATGTCTAGATCAGCAATGTTCCCAGGACATCATACACATCCTTTTTATGTTATTTTATTCACTTTAGTTCTTTATTTTTGTTAGCTATTTGGCTTGTACTTTGCACCTATTTTTTTCCCAGCAAACATAATGGAGGACAGGATATTGGTTAGAGGGTAAGTGATGACTGATTTAGGGCATATTCAGTCCTAAACGGTGGCTCAGTGGTTAGCACTTCTGCCTTACAGCACTGGGGTCATGAGTTCAATTCCTGATCATGGCCTTATCTGTGAGGAGTTTGTATGTTCTCCCCGTGTTTGCGTGGGTTTCCTCCAGGTGCTCCAGTTTCCTCCCACACTCCAAAAATATACTGGTAGGTTAATTGGCTGCTAACAAATTGACCCTAGTCTGTGTCTGTCTGTATATGTTAGGAAATTTAGAGTGTAAGCTCCAATGGGGCAGGGACTGATGTGAGTGAGTTCTCTGTACAGCGCTGTGGAATTAGTAGCACTATATAAATAAATGGTGATGATGAGTATGGTAGATATTTCAATTATCTATTTCATCAGAGGGGAGGAACTTGAAGAAGTGCTTTGAAAGCCTATGGTTTCCATATCATAACTTTTGGAGATAATTAGAGAAATAGAAGGGGTGGTGGGAGATTTCCAATATTGGGCAAGTGCAGAGATAAGATATTTCTTACCACATACCTGTTATGTGACTGAGGCTGTACAGGGTAATGATGAAAAAGGGCTCCCTACAATGCAGGAGGTATCACTATGTTCACGGCCCTTTTAAAAATTTCAGTCCACAGATTTTGTAACACTGAGCAGCTCCAAAGATGTGAAAGAGATTCCCAACCTCACAACAATTCATCCAACAGTATTTGGAAGCATTCGGACAGATTTTATGAAGTTTATCTGACATCAAGTACACTGAATACGTGATGTGTTCCCAATAAAAGTCTTGAGCAGGGTTCTTACATTTTTGTGCTATTGGACTTTTGTACCTTATGTCAGTCCTACTTTGGTCAGTTTTCATGGGATGTGTCCTTTGCTCTTTGTGATGGAGGGGAGAGGAAATATTCTATTACAACTTTACTCAAAGCTGCCATGGGAGGTCAGTATAAGAATTAATGCATTACTTAAAATTTTAAGGTATAGTTGTCTTATAATACATAAAGTTTCTCCTTTGCAAGGTTAAGTGGAGATACTTACATAACACATATTGCATCAAAATTGGCAAAGGCAAATAGGATATTTAACAAGGAGAATTCCCAGTGGTTTAAGACGTAGAACCCCATTGACACTGAATTAAAATTTAAGGAAATTTTTAATCACACTAAATAATTAGCATTGATATAATAGTCTGCATTGTTCTCCTAACCTGCTCCCGGGTCTCCTGCAGATGTTTTAGCTCTCCCTCAAGGCGCAGAATATCGTCCTTCAGCTGCTTCTCTCTGCGTTGTGCATTTTGTAGATCTCTCCGTGCTTCCTCTAGCTCTGCATCTCGTCTCTGCGCAGCCATATCACGCTGCAAGTCCAGGCTGCGGGATGCCTGCCAGCTCATAGGGTGTTCTAGAACTTGGGAAGGAAACCAATATCGGTTGAGTATAAGGTGTTCTGATATTACTGGGATTCTAAAATGAATTTAGAGGTTACATGGTGACCCCCGCCCTTATGGCTATGCCAGCCTGGTCACACTATAACAGGGAGATCAGTAGCGTGGGAATCCCTCTGTCATAACATGTGCCAACGCTAGTCTGGGCAGTATTCTCTAAGACAGGTGACCAAGGGACTAGTTATCAAAAGTACTTTATTTGGAGTGAAGGAGTCTTTTGTTTTTCCATTTAAAACAATTTTCAAATATACATGTTTCATAAGCACTCTGGGGTCTATTTACTAAGACCACTCGATAACAAAACTTTCTATCACTGCCTACCACAGGCAATTTATTAAGACAATGTTATTGGGGCAGCTGAAGAGCCTTACTGATTACCACACCAGTCCTGGGACCCTGTACACCTGCTTGCAGAGAGTTCCAGGATGACAGCATGCAGATTAGGCATGAGAACTGGAACTGCAAGCCTGGATATTATGGCGTTAGCGTTCAGATTAACAGCGGCAGTACTTGTACAGCTGCTGCCCTTGGAAAATAGGCTTCCTTGTGCTTCATATGGGAAAGCATTGCAGAAGACCCCTGTCGATTGCTCCCGTCTGCGATAGGCTTTACAGGCCAGGGACTTTATTAAATAAACAGAAGCCCTAAATCCTGCAAAAAAATCCCTTTTTACAGGATTTAGGGCTTATCTCCCTTTACTAAATAGACCACAACATTTTAAAGGTTAGGTTACTATTTTATATCTTCCATGTCCCCTGTCCAGTCTGAGTCTCCTTTCCTTTTATATCATATACCAGTACCTGTTATAATTCCCCATTCCTCTTGTTTCTTCGACACAGCTGTACTAGTGTCCTTGTTCCAGTGACTTACCATGTGACATGTCTGGCCCATGGTGAAGAGACAGATACTGCAAGTCTGGATCCGAGAGAGCAGAGCCAGGGAATGGGTGCGGCTCAGCACACATCTGTAACTGCTGCTCCAGAGACTGGATATGGGCTACATGGGTCAGAACCAGGCCCTTCTGTAATATATAGACATAGTTAGGTAATATATTTATCATCACCTTGCATTGACTTATCTAAGCCTCATCACCTCCATCACCCCCTGTTACTACTGCAGGCCAGGAACAGACCCAGGTTCAAATACAAACATAAGTTCCTTGTGTTCAATGACCAAGCTCCCTGTGGCCCAACCAAAGTCATTGACTTTACAGGGACATAATATCGAGGGCATGTAACAGGGATCTCATAATCCTTCATGACACTGTGAATAGTTGAAATCTTTACAAATAGCAAATCTAACCCACGAGAGTAGGACGTATGTGCATAGACCCAAGTAGTCAACATATGTGTCAGGGGAGTGAGCTCATAATTTGGTATTTATTAGCATCAATACACTTTAGAAAACACGGCTAATCTCTTCCCCAGGGGAGTTAGTATGAAGCAGTGCTGTCATAAAGAAGATTTACACAGATAATAATGTTTGTAGCTTAAAGCTGTGCTACCACCATCTCTATCAATTTTACTGAACAACTTCTTCCCCTAACCAGAGCCTGGAGGCAGTTTTTCTTAGGGCTCAGAACCAGCAAAATAATTTCAAATACCACTTTGAGGAGAGGGTGTTTGAGCAGGAGGATCAGTCACAGCCTCCAAGGTTCTGGGTAAGGAAAAGAGAAGTTTAGTAAAATACACCTATAGTAGATGGTAGTGCAAATGTAAATTATACTTGCCAATGTCTAGATTCAGATCAGGGGACAAGTGTGGGCGGGTGCTAGGTGATGCCAATGTGTCACCGTAGCTCCCCTCATGTCACCATTCGCAGCACTGCATCAGGGATGCAGTAGGGTCTCTGTTCTTCTGACTTCCTGAAATTTGGGAGCCTCTGGGAGAGTAGGCATTGGGGATGTAAATCTATATTTCAATGCAGTTATCAGGCATGTGAGATTGTTGAATTACATACTTTAATAGGTCATTAAACCGAAAATACACGTTCATCCAATACGAAATGGTAACTTGTAAGTTTCACAAACACATTCCACCAAAACTTACATTTCCTACAGGTTAAAGGAGCATAGCCTATTAAACTGAAGCATAATCAATTTAGCTTAGAGCGTGCCGGGGCATTTCATGGTCCTTGCCTGTGTAGATTGGGGGAGTGACCAGCTTGTTATACTAATTGTATGTAAAAGTTCCTATGCATTGACAGAACTTGAGGTGTTTGCTATTATATTTACATCTTCCATGCAGTTGAATGCAAGCCATTGTCCTCTGTTATCAGCAGTTACAAATACTATACATTTGATGGCTATACATTCATTTGGTCAACATTCAGAAAATCGTCAACATTAGGTCAACAATTTAAATGTCGACAGTATTATCAGGCCGACAATTCACATGGTCATAAGTATTATTTGGTCGACAATTCACATGGACGACGGTATTATTAGGTCGACAATTCACATGGTCAAAAGTATTATTAGGTTGAAAATCAGGTTAGGATTGCCGTATCCTGTGTAAACGGCAGCACTTCCCAAGCATCAGCCAAGTAATAGCACCCAAGTTCAGTGCCTTGGTACAAGAAGCCAGAGCTAGTTTTATTTATCAGCGTAAAAATAAACAAAACATAAACCCTACCCTGTCCGGCTGTAACTAATATAATAAGGAATTACGTCTAAAAAGTCCCACACACACAAAATAACAGATCTTACAGCATCAATAGCAGTGTCTTTCAGCAGACCTCTGACCTGTTCCCCAGGCAGTGAGAGACTGAGGCAACGGCCTCACAGCCTTTTAACAACACCTCATAGGTACAATTCATAATTAGCCAGCAAGTATCTGGCAAGTTAGTAAACTCGAAATGGGCCTAATGAATTGAGCCCGCCTTTCTCGCTCCATTCATAACTCCAGGGACTCTAGACCAGCTCTTCCTGCAGGCCTAAAACAATCTTTTGGAAGCTCTTTCCCAAACACAAGCAATCTCCCTGGGGTTTAAATTACTTAGGACAGAAACCTGGGACTTATATACATATATATGTCCAGGGTTGGACTGGGCCACCGGGGGACGTTCAGTGAGGAGCGCCGTAGACAGGATCCGGGAAGAAGAGAAGAAGGAAGAGAAGAAAGAAGCCGATAGAAACGGTAAGTGAAGGAACGGAAGCAAGGGGGGAGTAGAGTGAAGGGGGAGCATATCAGCAGAGTGAAGGGGGAGCATGGCATCAGAGTGAAGGGGGAGCATGGCATCAGAGTGAAGGGGGAGCATAGCATCAGAGTGAAGGGGGAGCATAGCATCAGAGTGAAGGGAAAGCATAGCATTAGAGTGTAGGGGGAGCATGGCATCAGAGTGAAGGGGGAGCATATCAGCAGAGGGAAGGGGGAGCATAGCATCAGAGTGAAGGGGGAGCATAGCATCAGAGTGAAGGGGAAGCATAGCATCAGAGTGAAGGGGGAGCATAGCATCAGAGTGAAGGGGGAGCATGGCAGCAGAGTGAAGGGGGAGCATGGCATCAGAGTGAAGGGGAAGCATAGCATTAGAGTGAAGGGGAAGCATGGCAGCAGAGTGAAGGGGGAGCATGGCACCAGAGTGAAGGGGGAGCATGGCATCAGAGTGAAGGGGGGGCATGGCAGCAGAATGGAGGGGGAGCATGGCAGCAGAGTGAAGGGGGAGCATGGCATCAGAGTGAAGGGGGAGCATGGCAGCAGAATGAAGGGGAAGCATGGCAGCAGAGTGAAGGGGGAGCATGGCAGCAGAGTGAAGGGGGAGCATGGCATCAGAGTGAAGGGGGGGCATGGCAGCAGAATGAAGAGGGAGCATGGCAGCAGAGTGAAGGGGGAGCATGGCATCAGAGTGAAGGGGGGGCATGGCAGCAGAATGAAGAGGGAGCATGGCAGCAGAGTGAAGGGGGAGCATGGCAGAGAGTGAAAAGAGCCACAGCAGTATGGCAGAGTGTGAAGGGGGCCAGAGCAGCATGGCAGAGTGTGAAGAGGGAGGCCAAAGCATCATGGCACAGGGTGATGAAGGGGGGCAAAAGCAGCATGGAGGCTGCAGTGTGATCATAAGGAGGCACAGCATGGTGATGAAGGGGCACAGCGGGCTTGTGGCAATGCAATGTGTGTGGTAGGTGGTGGCTAAATAATGGGTGCTATTTTGTTTGTAGGGTGATGGTGGGGCAATTTAATTTTATAGTGGGGACTATTCATTTAAGATGGGTGGTTTGGGGGCTATTAATTGAATGTGGGGCTCAGTTTGAGGAGCAAGAGGTCTATTTATTAAATGTGAATATGAATTATTTAATGGCAGTGACGGTTGCGGGAAATAGGTATATTTATTATGCGTAAATACGATTCATTTATTGCAGGGGCTGTCTGGAGGGAGGGAAATAGGTTTATTAAATGGGAATACTATTACTTTAATGTTGGGGCTGGAGGAAGGCCTAAATATTAATTGTGGGTCCTATTGATTTAACGCTGGGGCTGGTTGTAATTTTCTAAATGTACCCATTATTTTTTCCAATTAGAGCCCCCCAACATTCCAGGATCCAGACAAGCCGCAACTAAAGAAACCAGCAGCCACAGGTGGTAAAAGTGACAAGAACAGGTAGAACAGTCTCTCAAATGTTCTGAGTCTAGTGCAGGCTTGGCTAACCTGTGGCACTCCAGGTGTTGTGAAACTACAAGTCCCAGCATACCCTTCCAGCAATAAGCTGCTATATATTGGCAAAGCATGCTGGGGCTTGTAGTTTCACAACACCTGGAGTGCCACAGGTTAGCCAAGCCTGGTCTAGTGGGACAATCCCGATTTTTGGTGACTGTTCTGCCCAATCTAAGGGGCAGGGCAAGACTGTATACTCTTTATATACACACTGCATTCTTTATATACTACACTATGGTGCTAGCTGTGCTTCGTGGGCTGACCACTCCCCCTCAAGTGTCTGCTCCCGCCTCTATGATGGTTGGCCACACCCCCTCTGGTGGGCCCCTAGCGTTGCAGTCCCCGGAGGGCCCTTCATGCCCCAGTCCGACACTGTATATGCCATCAACAATTTACCCAGTGCTGGTGTCACAATTGTCTACATTTCAATTGTCAACCTAATAATACTGTTGATGCCATTATTGTTGACTTTCCAACCCTGCCTATTTTATGGTGTCGACCATGTAACTGTTGAACATATGTATCACACCCTTACAAACAGAAAGAGGCTAGCTGCTGTGTTTTGCAACAAATGTACCAGGGCTATTTATTAAATAAACCAATCTGTAATTTACATTGATTTTAGGACTTGCAACATATCCGCCAAAGCTATTAATGATTTGATGCTACAGATAATGTACTTTTTCTCTTTCTTAGTAAATAACATCCACTGGCTGAAAAAAACTACACTTACAGATTCATCCTAAATATCTTATAAATCTGAGGATAACGTTAGTATAAGTTTCTCAAATGTTGACATATTATTGTCAATGTTATTAATAGTTCTATTATATAACACAATGGGGCATATTCAATTCCGATCCCGATCCGCGGGCTGCGTACGAAAATCCGCGTTATTGCGGTACCGTATTACTGGCAGTACTGCGCATTTTCCGCGGTAACGCGCGTTACCGTGGATCGGATCGGAATTGAATATGCCCCAATATGTCTAGGAAAATTAGTGACCCTTATACCAACATAGAGAACATAGAAAACTTCCTCATTTTCACAGCAAATTAACATTATTTTCTTACATTTGCAGCTATTCTTCACACCACTGCTAGCTTCCCACCTTCTTTTCAAACAATCCTTATGACCTTGTTTCCTGTTGTGCGCTATCTTCCTTATGATCTGTTTGTACCTTTCTGCCCTTCTCCCACACTCCGAATTCCTTGCTTTAAAGCCGAGCTATCGCTTTGCTCATACACACCTATTTTAGTCTCACACAATCATTTTCCTCCCACACATTTCCTATCTCAGTGCTTTCTTGTTTATCCATCATCTATCCACACACCATCCCCACAATCACCTTCTCCTTCTTTTTTACAAACATACACTGTCTATCTGACATACAAATGAAATATTCACTCTTTTCTATCGCTCAGCTCTCTTTATGTTTGTTCATTCACATAAAGCCCTGCACCAGAGGAACTTACAATCTAATTTTGATACCACATGTAAGATTAGGGGCTAGATTTACTAAAGTGCGGGTTTGAAAAAGTGGAGGTGTTGCCTATAGCAACCAATCAGATTCTAGTTATCATTTATCTATTACTTTCTACAAAATGACAGCTAGAATCTGATTGTTGATATAGGCAACATCTCCACTTTTTCAAACCCGCAGTTTAGTAAATATACCCCTAGGACTTTTTAAGGACACTTTTAGGACTGTTGCTTGAACTAGGGCTTGGCTTATATTAAATCTAGTGTTAAAATTTGGGGGAGATTTAGGACATTTATTGTCAGTTTAAGAGACAATTCATGTTAACGTTGAGGTTAGTAGTCATATTTTTATTCAACCCTCAGACTTCTAACCTTAAATGCCTCTTTAATAAATGTGTTTCTCTTCTTAACCCTCCTGCATCAATCCAACTACCATCAATGCCCAATATTTTTATCTCCAATTCAAGTGCGAGATATGATCAGACATGAAATGATATAGCCTCTACCTCAACCAACAACCTGCTCAATCCCTTCCCTGCATCCTCTGGTACCTGCTCTACTCACAAATGAAGGTTAAGTATCTACTCTCTTTTTATCTTTCTACTCTACTACCTGTCCACTTGAACCTATACCCTCACAAATCATTCAATCCCAGTCTTCTGTGCTCATCCCAGCCTTTGATGAGATATGTGCGTATTTCCAGAATGAGCACGTATCTCTCAAAAGACACTGCAAAAACTTTAATTCAAGCACTCATTGTCTCCAGCATTGACGACTGCAACTCCCTTTATACTGGTCTTCCCCGAACCAGACTTTCCCTACTATAACCTATGGTGAATTCAGTAGCTAGGCTATTTTTCCATGTAAAACATTCTTCGTCTGCTGCTCTGTCGGTTCCTATATCGGTTGCCTGCTTTTTACTGAGTCCAATGTAAAACACTTCTACTAATATAGAAGGCCATAAACAATACTGCATCAACATCCATCTAGTTACTTCACCCGCTGCACCCCTTCTGTGGAATGCCCTCTGTTGCACAAGACTTTACTCCTGCCTCCAATACAACAAAACGTCACCTGAAAACTAAACGCGTCAGGCAAGTTTATGAGATTCTCAAACTATCCTCCTAACCTCCATTCTATCAGTGTGCCAACTAAAATCTAGTTAAGCCCAGGTGCACCGGTTCTGTCTGTGCGTGTGAGTATGTCTTATTTTATGATGCTAATATAACATTAATAGTTTTGGGTCCAGCAAATAAACCTTCATGTTATGTCACACAGTAGTGGCCCAGTTCAAATTATGCCACATAGTAGTACACTCAATTCATATTATGCCACAGTAGTGTCCTCAATTTGTATTATGCCATATTGTTCCCACAATTCATATCATGCCTCATAATTATACCCCCAATTCATATGCCACACAGTAATGCTCCCAATTCATTTTATGCCACACAAGTGCCCCCAATTCAAATTGTGCCACAGTAATGCCCCTAGTTCATATTATGCCCCCAGTTCATATTATTCCCCACATAAGTGGCCCCAATACACATTATGCCCAAATAACTGCCCTCAATTAACATTATGCCCAAATATGTTCCCCCAATTAATATTACATCACATTAGCCAGCTGTATGTGTAAATCACCTCTCACTCACACAATTCATCAGTTCCGCAACGGCACCAGGGAGGTACTCCTGCACATGCACAGCAGTTCAATTTCTGCGATCTTCTCTTGAAAGTGAAAGTGGCTCCAGCATGCCAGACTACACAGCGCTGCATGCCATGCCTGGCACATGTGCCCTGGGTTGCCGACCCCTGCTATAGATTGTAAACTCTTACCCCTTTGTCGGTTAAGAACCAGTCTCGTTTTATTGCTATGGTTCTTCCCAATTGTAAAGTGCTACTGAATATGTTGGCGCTACATAAATAAATGGTAATACGGCAGTGTGCAGTGAATATCTGAATATTTTAAACTGACCTATTCTAACAATACAGTGAATTTCAGCCTCCTATGTTATTTAGGCTAAAACTCACATTAAACTTCAAAATCTAAGAGCTAGCGTTCATCCCCCTTGAAAAAAATTCCATTTGCCGCCCACACAGACATAGTCCCTCTGTATTTGTCTTACACACTCACCATCCCCCTCTCCCTTCTTATACAGTTGTGATGTCCTTACTCCTCTCCTCCCATGACATCTCCTTCCTTTACGCTTCTACAGACAAAACTCACTATTGTCAAATTTCCTCTCTTGGACATTGGAACCTTCCTCTGTACCCACGTACTATCAGCTGATGCAATGTTGAGCACTTACCATTTCACTTAACTCCTCATGCAGCTCACTCCTCTCTGCACACATTTTTTCACATGCCCGCACCATCTCTCCCAATTGCTCTTCTTTTTCTTGGCTGTTTTGAAGCTATAGAGAGGAAATATAGTTAATATACTGACATATGTCTGCCATATTTCGCTCTGGTGTGTCCTGAATGGATTGCACATGAAACACAATGATAGAGATGTGATTAGTTTTTGTTCATTCTCACTGGCAAATGTGAAAACCGAGTGTGCAGTATAAATGCATGCAACATGATTCGACTTTTTGCATATTTCATACAGTGGACCCGTCACCTACACGAAGTGGAATCAACTATTTTGTAGGCTGAACCAAAACTCAACCTATCAATTCGTCATTGTGGCATTGTGAATGAGCTGATAGACTGTACTCAAAAAATATCTCCGACAACTGAATTTATGTTTTGGGACACTGCATGAAAATGAAAACCAAAGACTACTAAACCAATATTTACTAAACTGTGGGTCTGAAAAAGTGGACATGTTGCTTACATCAACCAATCAGATTCTAGATATTATTTTGTAGAATATACTAAACAAATGATAGCTAGAATTTGATTGGTTGCTATAGGCAACATCTCCACTTTTCAAACTCGCAGTTTAATAAATATACCCCCAGGTGTTTTGAAAGGTAGGGACAGGGCTCTTGCAAATAAACGTTAAACCCATCTGGCTCATGCTATCACCCAAATAATAGTTCACTATATGATTTTAAAATAGATATTCAATCCCGCCAGATGGGATACATCCAAGGATACTAAAAGAGCTAAAAGTGGTGCTGGTAACACCATTAACAGAATTATTAAACTAGTCACTAGCTACAGGAGTAATTCTAGAGGACTGGAAAAGAGCAAATGTATCCCCACTGCACAAAAGTGGAAGCAAGGAAGAGGCGAGCAACTACAGACCAGTGAGCCTTACATCAGTAGTAGGGAAACTGATGGAAACACTCTTATAAGAAAGAGTTATAGAATATCTAAAATCCATTAACTTACAGGATCCCAAACAGCATGGATTTACTAGGGGGGGGGGGGGGGGAGAGAGCATGTAAATGACTGGGTAACTAAAGTAATAGATCAATGAGGTGCCCTAGATGTAGCTTATGTAGATTTTAGTAAGGCTTATGACACTGTCCCACATCCAAGACTGTTAAATAAACACGAAGCTTGGGAGTGGATTCTAAGATGGTTGAATGAATAAGATCTTGGTTGCAGGATAGCAAACTGCAAACAGTTGTAGTAAATGGAGTGCTTTCACAGGAGGGAAAGGTTACCAGTGGAGTGCCCCAGAGATCTCTACTTGGACCAGTGCTTTTTAATATCTTTATTGGCAACATTGCAAATGATATTGAAGGGAAAGTATGCCTTTTTGCAGATGTCACAAAGATATGCAACAAGGTAGACACACCAGGAGGGGTAAAACAAATGATTGATGATCTAGGTAGACTAGAGGAATGGTCAAAAGTATGGCAACTACAGTTTAATGCCAAAAATGCAAAATCATGCACTTAGCTATCAAAAACCCAAAAGCTAAATATAGTATTAACAGCAATATTTCAGGTAACTTAAATGCAGGTAAGCAATGTAACAAAGCAACGAGATTAGCAAGTCAGATGCTTGGTTGCATAGGGAGAAGAATCAGGAGCAGAAAGAAAGAAGTAATAATGTCACTGTATAGGTCATTGGTACGCCCTCATCTAGAATACTGTGTTCGGTTCTGGAGGCCATATCTCAGAAGGATATAAATACATTAGAGACTGTACAAAGAAGGGCAACTAGAATGGTGCATGGCCTACAGCACAAAACTTACCCGGAAAGACTAAAAACCTTAATAGGTAAATTTTGGAGACGAGAAGGGAAAGTGGGGATATGATAGAGACTTTCAAATATTTAAAGGGTTTTAATAAGATACAGGAGGGAAACATTCTTCAAAGTAAGAGAAATATTAGAACATGAGGACATGCACTGAAACTGGAGGGAAGTGGGCTCAGAGGAAATTTGAGGAAAAATTACTTTACTGGAAGGATAGTAGATAAGTGGAATAACCTCCCATCAGAGGTGGTAGAGGCTAGTACTATAGAGCATTTTAAACATGCTTGGGATATACATAAGGATATCCTTAAAAGAAATAGGGATTAAATAGGGTTGGAGGTTACCATAGGTTAAAAAAATGGGCTAAGTAGTTATTTTTGTTTTAGTTGTGAGTTGTGGGCCAAGTAGTTCTTATCTGCCATCACATTCTATGTTTAAGGCTAGGGGTCTGTTGTTCTGTGCTGAAAAATAGACAGCACTTTTGTCCCAACTGTTAGAAGTGCTGAGGGATGAGGGGAGCTGGTTTATTTATAGGTGAGTTGTTGGGGGTGGCCTAATGCTTCCGACATGGTCAGCACATATTGTCCTAGTATGCCCATGGGCAAAGTCAGGAGTTATGGCCTTGATTCCTTGGATCAGCAGCCCAGGCTAATGGGGCCAAGTAAGTGGGGAGCAGTGCACTCATTTACACCTGGAGCAATCCATTCCCAATAAGTACATCCAATGAGAATCCTTTCCCGGGAAAGCCAAGCCTGATACCAGGAAACCAATGTGTGGGAATTGCATTACATATAAAAACCCTAAGGGTTTTCAGTTGAAATTTTGGAGTGGGCAGATGATCAGCAGCCAATTACCCCAGAGTGGCTCATCTGTCCATTAAATATGTTCCCAGGCACCTGCAATACCCTCTTTCCTTTCCAGCCCAATGAAGTATCAGTCCATGATTTACAATTATACCTTATGTCCTGATTTTCTGTTTTAAAAAACAAACAAACCATGACCCTTAAAGAAGAACTCCAGGCAGATAAACCCCATTCCCCTGCAATAGTAGAAGCACTCCCACAGTTACACTGGATACATCCGCTGATGCATGTAGATGTTGCTTCTCCATACATGACAGCCTTTACAGTTTTGAGTCCAGTTATATCGATGCTTGGATTGGACTTGCCACAGTGAGTATGTCCCAAACAGCAGACGTTGTTTGCACAGGACTCCATGATTATACTAGTTGGGCAGAAGGGGATTATCATTAAAAGTACAAGTGACACCAGGAAGCCTGAGTAATTTACTAACTTGTACTACATTGATGTCTGATGGGTTAGTGTACATTTCACTTGGTTAGTAAACAACCCCAACTGTCTATCTGATCCTGGATGCTTGTATGTGTGCACCAACACAAGAAAAATAAACGGCAGGTCCATTCCTATTGTAAGGGGAGATCCTCATCTTAGGCCACACAGTCCAGGAAGTATATTTATTAAACTGAGGGTTTGAAAAAGTGGAGATGTTGCCTATAGCAACCAATCAGATTCTAGCTGTCATTTTTGTAGATTTTACTATATGCATGATACCTAGAATCTGATTGGTTGCTATAGGCAACATCTCCACTTTTTCAAACCCACAGTTTAGTAAATATATCTACAGGGGTATCTTGAATAATTTCCCTAGTAACAACGGGAGATGGAACTCCCCTGATAATCAGTAACAATAAGTATATATACACTCCTTTGTACATTTCATGTGTTGATATATAAATAGTGTACAGTACTGTGAATCACAGGAATCAAGGTGCAGTCACTGAGTATCATTATTATATTGCTTGTTGCTGCCATGTTGTTATAGTTTCCTCCTGAGAATCACCCTTAGGAGAGAGTAACAGAGGTGGGTGTACGGTGCCATTTTCTGCAGGGTGTCATTATTACTATAAGTAGTTACTCTTGGCAGGAGTGTGGGGGTGGAATGTCATTTTATATATACATGAGTCACCAGGGGAGTGGTGCCAGCAGAAATATATACATATACACAGTGTGAGGATAGGTGGGTGGGAGCTGGGCCAAGCGCTGGTGAATACAGTTCCCCACTCACATCATGTTGGGAGGTCTCCGTCTGCAGTAGAGAATCTTCCTTCGAATCATATGGTGAAAAGTTCTGCTCATCCCCAAATTCCGAGATAATAGGATACTGAGGACAGGTAGCAAAACATCAGTTATCTGTAATATTGAACATCTTATCTATTTTCTAAAATAACATAATTCATCATCCCATCTATTTTGATTTTTCATTTCTATACCATAGTTTATAATACAATGCCCTGCATCAATCTGCTGCCTTAAGGTATAAAAACATCAGGTTTACAAGATGTATGAAACTTTTTTTTAACTTTGGCATAAAAAATGTATTCACATCATGCACTTTTTTTTGTGCAAATGGACCATTTAAACAAATACATGGATTACAGCACATTACTACCAATATAATGCAAACAATAAATTATTCAAATGTGACACAGGAAATAAAGAGAACCCTGATGTCTCCTTAGTCTTATGATTTAGTTAGCACAAAATACTGTACATTAAAGATTCTTTGATAAGAGAAATTAAAATGTTGCAATTACTTAAACCTTTCTCTGCTGGGCATCCAGGCAAAAGTTGCACCTTACGATCTCATTCAGTCTTGCGCTGTCGGTTTTGCCAGGAATAACTCCTTTTTATTTGAATCTACCCAAGTGAATTTTATTGTTTTTTTGGAACAGATAAGACTTTTGTTTGGTACCATAGTTGAGAAATGTATTTTTAATTTATGGACATTATATGTAAAAAAAAAATATAATAAAATAGATTCTACATTGGTAGCAGGTAAACAGTTAAAGTTATTGGCCCAAAAATGATAGTAGGTAGGACTTTGTAGTGATATTTTTACTTCCTTGCACCATGCAAATTTCCATCTGGTCTAACATTTCTGTAAAACTGGGACCAGAACAATTAGCCAGTGGCAGTTCTGAAAAGCAGGATTGTGCCTATTTATTCACAAGACTGTGAAATTTATGCAAAGTAAATGCACTGCAATGTGGTTGGTATATGACCTTCCTTATCTGTCCAGCTTGCTGATTTACATACGAGTTTGGTTACTCCTCTATCTTCCATCATGATGTTTAATGAATAAGGTTAATAATGTATTTTAATGGAATTTGTAATAATCCACTACAATAAAAAATAACTTAAAAAGCCAGAAGAAAAGAAAGTGTGAATTATATGTCATATACATAAAAAGATGTAGTGTGCTGTGCATTTGGGCAATGTTGCCTAAAACATAAAGACATTTCCTAAGACAAATATTCTTTTAGGAACATATCTTTAAAACCTGCAACTGTCCCAGCAACTGCCTATTTGTAAAGGTTGCTAAGATGTACAAGAAGGTAAATGACGTTAAATCATTTTATAGAGACAGAAAACATAACACTTGATAGAGAAGAGGTAGGCAAACTGTGCCTAACTATGAGTCCCAGTAGCATTCCCTGCCAGAGGCAAACTACAAGGCACTCTGGGACTTCTAGTTCCCCAAAGCAGGGAAGCCACATAAGTTAAGGGATAAAATAGCCACATCAAAGTACAGTCATAGACACATGAATATGATAGGAGAACGTACATTTTGTAGAACAGCTATGAAAACATAGGGGGGCATTTATGTAGAATAATTACAGAATGTGCTTCCTATGGGCCTCATTTGAAGCCTATTTACTAATAGCCAGATTTCCCTCCATGAAGTATCATTCCTTATAGCAATGATAAGGGATAATACAATGCTGACATTTATTTAAAACTCATCCCAGGATAGCGCTTGTGATAGAAGGCTGTCCTGGCGATGACTTCCCTTTATTAACTACTCAGGGTTCTGACCCAGAGTCAGGGCCGGATTAACCCGAGGTCATCCAGGGGGCTCTTGAAAGTGCTCAACAGCATTTTTGATCGGTGTGGGGGCGCCCCCGGCACGGTCAGTGCTGCTGAGCCTGTCACTGTAGTCCTTCTCCGGCGCCCAGTAATCTCCTTACCGAGGAGATCTTGTGAGAGTGAGATGAGTTTCACTCTCACAAGATCTCCTCAGTAATACCGCTTTCAAACTGCCACCCCGGCAATATCCCGGGTTTTTCAAGCCGGGTTTTTGCCGGGGCTTGGAGCGTCCCAGCTCAGAAACACCATTCATACTGCACCTCGGACCCGGGAATTTCCCGGGTTGACCCCATTCATACTGCACAAGTCTGTGCCCTGGCAATTTGTGGGAGTCATCACCAGAGCAGTTTTCATTGGCTGAAAAATGGTGATGTCATTGAAAGGTGACTGTTTTTTTTTTCTTCCACGGGCTCCCACCGATGACATCATCCTCCAGAGACAGGTAGACAGCCAATCAGCTTGTTTTCTGTGCAACCCGGGTTGAAAAACCCGGGTTGCACCATTCATAGTGCAGGCAACCCGGGTCGACCCGGGAATTACCCCTCGATAAATCCCGGGTTGAAGACCCGGGTTTTTAGACCCGGGATTTTTGACTTGTACCATTCATACTGCACCAAGACCCAGGTCGTTTGAGCTCGCCCCGGCAAAAACCCGGGATTTTGGTGCAGTATGAATGGGGTATTAGTAGATTACAGCACCGCGGATGGACTACAGTTGCAGGAGAACAGAGATGTAAGCATCTGGGGGGAGGAAGGGGCTAACAGGGGAATGGAGGCCCCCTTAGCTCAGGGGCATCCATTCCCTTAATCCGGCCCTGCCCAAAGTCATTATTGT
The DNA here is from genome assembly GCF_038048845.1 of Mixophyes fleayi. Lineage (NCBI taxonomy): Eukaryota > Metazoa > Chordata > Amphibia > Anura > Limnodynastidae > Mixophyes > Mixophyes fleayi. The sequence continues at coordinate 163,343,460 of NC_134407.1, forward strand.
GCTTGCACGACCTCAATATATCTCCTACATTAGGCTTTTGTTAGATAGATATATTACTTTAAAATGCCTAAACCATGCGGAAAAAAGCCATTTTGGCATGGTTTATAGCTTAATAAATAGGCCCCTTAGAGTGAGGAGTAGATCCAGCAAGAAGGTACATCTTGCACCTTGGCAAATGTTGTGAAACAGAGGGGGCAAATTTAAAATGTGTTGACACAGGTTTGCAGTTGGGACTTGATGCATCCTAGCTCAAATCTAAACTGCAATGTAAAACACTGCCCAGTGTTTGTGTGCTACATGTAAAATCAGGCATGAAACAATGACATTTGCAGCCCCTGCATTGCCACATGATTTGCACCATCCCTCTGGATTTGCTCCTAGATCTAAATGAGGTTTTAGCACCTCTGCCTGTGCATTAGGTTTCATTAATGTCCCCCATATACATGATACATTTACTTTGCTTATACTGAGCTAATGTACAGAAGTTACACACACAGTTATTACTGAATATCCCTTTTCACGTCATATTACAAAAGCACAGAGGAAGGAGCACAGGAAAAGAAGGAATGTCAGATATGTGAATGTGTGTGTGGAATATGTGAATGTCATGGGAGGGTTATAAAATTAAAAAAAGTGAATATATGCAAAGGAAATGCAGATTACTTAACTACTACCCAGATAATGGGTTACTTTTGATATTATGATTAATGTTATGTTATTTTTGGTGTAATACTCAAAATCACTATATATCATTGTGTAATAATAATATATGTATAATCAAACATAGTTGCCAACTGTCCTTAATTTAGAGGGACAAACCTAGGTTATAAAGATTTGTCTCTGAATACTTTTGTCCTTTAATTGTAACTATTTTTAAGTATTGATGAATTGTACAGGAACATTCTGAATGCAAAGTTCACTATCTATTCATGTTATTTTGGCTTTATAAGTTCATCATAGATAGCTCCCGTGTTAGGCTAAGTTTTGCACTACATGGCAGTCCCCGTAATTTTCAGTGGGGACCGCGGTTTGGGACAATTTAACGAGCTATGAAAAGCTTCGCTTTTTCGAGCTTGATCCTGAAGATGGTGCTAACTATGCAATCCTGTAGGGAGAGCATCGCAGGAGTGGCATCTTTGAATTCCTCTCTGGCAGCGTTTCTGCTCTCCCCTCCATTAACGAACGAACATGACTCTGTACATGTGTGACGTAAAGTCGTGCATGTGCATTCGATTCCGGAGTTATTGCTAAAATAACGTCATCACCAGGACAGCCTCTTATCAGATGCTCTGTGGCGGGATGATTCTTTTAATAAATTTACGCATATTATCATCCCTTAGTAATAAGATATGATAATTAACAGGAGGGAAATGCAGCCATTCATAATAGGCCCCTTAATGCGTTAGCAAGGGCAAGAGTGTTATAACTATCTGTATATGTGTGTGTGTATATATATATATATATATATATATATATATATATATATATATACTGTATATTAGCCACAGAATTAAAACCACCTGCCTAATATGGTATAGGTCCCCCTCGTGCCGCAAAAACAGCTATGACCTGTCGAGGCATGGACTCCACAAGATCTTTGAAGGTGTCCTGTGATGTCTGGCGCCAAGATGTTAGCAATAGATCTTTTAAGTTCTGTAAGTTGCTGGGTGGGGCCTCCAAGACTCGGCCTTGTTTTTCCAGCACATTCCACAGACGCTCGATCAGATTTAGATCTGGGAATTTGGGAGCTAAGTCAACACCTTGAACTCTTTGTCATGTTCCTCAAACCATTCGTAAACAATTTTTGCAGTGTGGTAGGGCACATTATCCTGTTGAAAGAGGCCACTGACACTGCCCTTGTGAAAGTCGCTCAGATCCTTACGCTTGCCCATTCGTCCTGCTTCTAACACATCAACTTCAAGAACTGACTGTTAACTTGCTGCCCAATATATCCCACCCCTTGACAGGTGCCCCATTGTAACAAGATAATAAATGTTATTCACTTCACTTGTCATAATGTTGTGACTGATCTGTGTGTATGTATATATATATATATATGTATGTGTGTATATATATATATATATATATATATATATATATACCTGCTCGATACTGTCCACCTAATGATATATCTGCCATGTCTCTATTATGACTGTGTTCCCTCATCCTATAGCTGCCTTGCAGCTCTCACTGTTCTGTTTCATCAACCCTCATTCTATAATTGTCCTGTATCTATAGCATCCTTATTAAATCGCCCTATTACATCACGCTCATTCTATAAGAATGTTGTATTTATCACTGCCCTGTTACATCACCCTCATTCTATAAGAGTCTTGTATCTATCACTGTCCTATTACATTACTCTCGTTCTATAAGTGTCCTGTATCTATCGCTGCCCTATTACATCTCCCTCATTCTATAAGAGTCCTGTATCTACCATTGCCCTATTACATCAGCCTCATTCTATAAGAATGTTGTATTCATCACTGCCCTGTTACATCACCCTCATTCTATAAGTGTCCTGTATCTACCACTGCCCTATTACATCACTCTCACACTTTAAATATCCTGTATCTATCTATAAGTGCTCTATTACATCTCAACTTACCCTGTCCTATCACTAACCTGTATGTGCTAGTGCACATCACATTACACTTTATCCTATCATTGATCTGTAACTGCTGTATGTACCTACTACTGCTCCATTACATGAACCTTTAACCAATTACTGTCCTTCCTGTATCTACCAGTGCTCTACTACATGACTTTCATCCTATCATTGACCTGTATTTACCGCTGTTTTATTAGATGACCCTTCATTATATCACTAACCTGCATTTATCACTCCTCTATTACATGACCCTTCATTATATCGCTAACCTGCATTTACCACTGCTGTATTACATGACCCTTCATCATATTCCTGACATAACTCTACCAGTGCTCTATTACATGACTTTCATCCTATTACTGACCTGTATCTACCAGTACTCCGTTACATCAGTGTTCTCCCCAGAAAAATTTGCCAGTCGAGTGGCATTAAGAAGTATCCAGTTGGGGGCAGTTGTAATACTTCGCAATAATATTAACAATTTTTGAAGGTTATTGCCCACACTTGTCAGGACTGTTCAGACTGGTGGTCAGTGGTCTAACACACACTGCTGGCTGTAGTGCTCACATAGTGCTTGTTCTAAAAGGAGAAACAATGGTTTACTCTATTATAATATGACTCTGGAAATAGGTGCTGGGGAGAACACTGTACAGAATTCTTCATCTTATCACAGACCTGTATCTCCCAGTGCTCTGTTACATGACCCTTCATCCTATCACTGACCTGCATTTACCACTGCTCAGTAACATGACCCTTCATCATATTCCTGACATAAATATGCCAGTGCTCTATAACATGACTTTCATCCTCTCAATGACCTGTATTTACCAGTGCTCTATTACATGATTTTTCATCCTATCACTGATCCATATCTACCAGTTCTCTACTATGTAACCCTAAATCCCATCACTGAACTGTGTCTACCAGTACTTTATTACAGGACCCATCATCCTATCGCTGATCTGTATTGACTAGTGCTCTATTACATGACCATTCATTCTATCACTGATCTGTATCTACTAATGCTCTATTACATGCCCATTCATCCTATCACTGAACTATATCTACCAGTGCTCTATTACATGACCCTTCATCCTATCACTGATCTGTATCGACTAGTGCTCTATTACATGACCATTCATCCTATCACTGATCTGTAGCTACCAGTGTTCTATTACATGAACATTCCCCCATTCACTGAACTGTATCTACCAGTGCTCTATTACATGACCATTCATCCTATCACTGATCTGTAGCTACCAGTGTTCTATTACATGAACATTCACCCATGCACTGAACTGTATCTACCAGTGCTCTATTACATGACCATTCATCCCATCACTGAACTGTATCTACCAGTGCTCTATTACATGACCATCCATCCTATAACTGAACTGTATCTACCAGTGCTCTATTACATGACCATTTGTCCTATAACTGATCTGTATCTACCATTGTTCTATTACATGACCATTCATCCTATAACTGACCTGTATTTATCAGTGCTGTATAATATGATCCTTCATACCATCACGACTAGTATCTACAACTGAGCTATTATACAATGATCTGTATCTACCAGTATCTACCAGTACTCTAGTGGTAGATACACTATTACATGACCCTTCAGCCTATCATTGCCTTCAGTGTACTACTACACCACAACATGACTCTTCACCCTATCACTATATTTGCCAGTGCTCTAAGACATGACCCTTCATCCTATCATTGCCAGTATTCCAGTACCTGTTCATGGCCTGTATTAATTCACTACATTATCACTAAACCTTTAACTGTAATGTGTCTTTAACTGCTGTGCTACGTAACCCATCTTACAATATTCACATCTTTATCATTGCCACTTCTGTATTACATGACCCCTCGTCCTACAACAGTCCTGTTTTTATAACCGATTTACTGAAGGGTAACCTTTTTCAGACACATTCTATAACAGTCATGAATCTTTCTGTGACCTATTACATGGCCTCTCATCCTATAACTGTACATCTATAACCAATGTATTACATGACCCTTCTATATCCATCACTGACTTGTTCAATATCACCCATCATATAACGACTACCTTTTATCTATCAGCTATTTATTATATATATGATCCTCAAGTTAGAGTTGTTCTGTATCTATATCTGATTATATAAAGCCTCACTTTATGTCTGTCCTGTGTCATATTTCTGTTATACATCTATCATAATAATCACTTAACATCATAACTGTCTTATTACATGACCCCTGATTTGTTAACCTAGTGTCTATCACTGATATATTGATTGGCCCTTCAATTCGTAACTATTCAATATCTAAATTTAACTTATGACATTACTTTTATCAGTGGTTTGGACCTATTATGTTTGTGATAGCTATTCTGTCTTCCTGTAACATCTCCTGTCTCTGTATACCTGTATTAGCGGTTTCTGGGAATCCATATGGGCTCACCTTGATCTCATAGACTTTGAGTTTTCTGCGCAACGTTGCATTCTCTCTCTCCAGGGCACTCAGGCGCTCCTTGATGTCACCATAGGCAGTTATCAAGGCAAAATGTGAAGCTGAGCACATGTCTCCTGACTGGTCAGTATTGGGACTGTCCACCCAGTCCTCCTCCTCCTCTTCCTCTTGTGCCAATGTCTCCTGTGCAATGATGCTGATGTCATCACCAAACACTGAGTCCATTGCCAGGTGCAGCGGGAGGAGCCAAGTGGCGTGGATCCCTCTGCACTCGGCGCCCTGTGAGGATGGCAGTGTTCCTCTGGGCTTATCCCAAAAACAAGGGGTGTCCACTGTAGCAGGAAGTTAAGGACAGTGATGTTTAGGGATCTTGGAAACAGCAGATGTTCACAACAACTTCTGTGCATACACTTGAAAAAGCAACATATCCTAGAAAGCTTTAATTATCTGCCAAATAGCCAGGGGGTCAATTCCTCTGTGGTGCCTTATTGCAAATGTAAAAGCCGGGGGCCTGTTGTAGACTTGAGAAGAGACGTGGAAGGATGTAGAGGAAAATATGTTATGCACATTGTATGCAATACTCTCTCTCCACTTTCACCAATATCCAGGAAGCTGAGCTGTCTAGTCGTACTGGTCCATCTGGCTTGTTATGGTAAGGTCTGGCTGGTATTGTCCTGCTGTATCACCATGCTCCCTCCTCCTCTTCCCAGAGCCCTCCTCTTTTCCTCTTCATTCAGTCTGCATGCCCCGTGACACAATGACATCAGTTCCTCTGAATCACTGGCTCAGGGATTGTGGAAGACAGTGTGCAGCCAACTCTGGGATACAAGGAGCTCACCGAGATGATGTTATGCTGCATCCCAGCTTACTAAATGCATGTGATGTTGGCTGTTAAAAATGCACAGCTCCAGCTGAATCAAAGCTAATGCATGCTATCTGTCACTCATGTATGCAAGATTTATGCAATTACCATTTTCAACTTGCATCTCTGCATGTAGAGCTGTATAGATCACACAGGGAATAATGTTGGGGAGGTGATGTCAGACTGACGCTGCCCATCATGCACCTCTACTCTCACAAAGTGTGAATTAACACATTCAACTCTCATGGTGCAAACAGCTGTTTACGAACATAGTCTGATGAGTGTTTCATATATTTATGCATATTATGTCATAGTTCTGTACAGTTAGCTTATGTTTGCAGTCTTCTATATTCTTGGAATCAATATACCAATGATTTTGTGTTTACACGTTAAAACCTCGTTGATAACTGCATAGGAAAAGTGCTGCAGAGTATGCTGGTGCTATATAAATAAATGTTAATAATAAAATTTCTAATAATAGCTGTAAATATCCAATGTACATATTTTTGCTGCAGTCTTGTTGTTTGCATTACAAACTGCAGAATCTTGCTTGTGACATCATTAGCTAATTTTGTGCAGATAAACCCATTTTATTTTACTGGGAAGTGTAATTTGCAAACTGAAATGGTGTCTTCAGTGTGGGTGTAATACTGAGTGGGGGATGTACTGGTCCATGGGAGGAGGTGGGTTTATTGGGATTGACTGTGGGTGCCAGAGCATGCAAGAACTTGTGGTTCCCTAAGTGGCAGCATGCCCTAGCAGCCATGGGTATGCTGGTGCTTGTAGTACTACAGGCACCAGCATGCCCAAACTGTTAATGACAGCCTGGACTTGCTGGGACCTGTAGTGCACCAACACAAAATGGTGTTTTTATTATACGAATATATTTTATTACCGCAAACCAACTGCGCAGTGGTGTGAGAAGAGGCCTAATGTTTTCAGCAAAGGATATGGTACTCCTAGGGGTTGTCCCTTTTTTTTTGTGGACCCCTTCTCCTGTGCTGATCAGTCTGGGGCTGGTTGTCATTATAAGAGGGGGGGAATCCACGCTGTGGGTCCCCCTGCTATTATGCCACCAGCCTAGTGCTGGTTCTAGTAAAATCGGGGGAGATCCCACACTTCTTGTCTTCTCGATTTTGCTAGTACCAGCCTAGGCTGGCAGCACAGGGGTTAATCTGTTGGTGTGTGTGTGTGTGTGTGGGGGGGGGGGGGGGGTTGGGTTCACCCTGTGCTTTTTAAATTATTTATTTACTATAAGGTTAATGTGGTTGGGCGAAGGGGCTGAGGCTTGGAGTTAATGTTTGTGTTATTTTTGAAAAAATATTAACTCATTTGTGCCAGAGCCGCCGGTAACCGCCTGTATTGCACTTTAAATGTTGATATTGTGACTGCCAACATTACTACTTTCAACAGTCACAATGTCAACATTTTAAACATGTCGGCAAATAAATCTATTGACAGTCTAACTGTTGACATTTTGGTGTTGACAGTCTGACTGATGACAGATTCACCGTCAGAAATATGACTACATTCCGTACATAAGGCATAATAGGTAAGGTATATAACAAGTGACGTAAGGAACATGCAGGAGGCAAAATACAAGGATGCACAGTACAACACAGTGGGAGCAGACAAGACAGGAAGAGGGAGGGAACAACTCATGTGGGCTGACAATCTAAAGAGGAGGGGCGAGGCTGAGATAAGAGGAGGGAGACATGGAGTGAGAATGGGAGCATAGGGATGCTGGGCCAGCAAGGATGGAGTTAGGTGGAGGACTGGTAGGCTTTCATGAACAGATGGAGTTTTAAGGATCATTAAAACATTGGAGTCTGTTAGTGAGTCCTATTGGATGTGGAGTGGCATGGGAGAAGGTGGGAGTACTGTGTGATTATCTGTGATTGAGATCAAAGATGTAGTGGCAGGGGACTGGCTGAGGGCTTTGTAGATGAGGGTTTAATATTGGATTCTGTAAGGAACGGGGAGCCAGGGAAGAGCTGGAAGGTTAAGCAGAATGACAGAAAAGGAAACTCAGTCTTGGTGAGGTTTGGAATTGAAGTGGGGAGTCATGGGCAACAGAGAGGTCAGATAGATGGAGGTTGCAGATCATGATAGAGGGGATAAGAGTTTTGATAGCACCATGGGTAAGGAAGGGAAAGGGACTGAACGTGGGGAGTGAAGGGAAAAATAAAGTTAAAGATGACACCCAGGCAGTGAAGAGCATAGTATTGTCCATGGAAAGAGACATGTGGGGAGGTAGAGACAACCCCTAGGGGTACCATATCCTTTGCTGAAAACATTAGGCCTCTTCTCACACCACTGCGCGGTTGGTTTGGGGTAATAAAACATACTTGTATAATAAAGGTCCATAGATAGAGAAGATAATGAGGAGATAGCAGGGAGACAGATGGACACAGCTCTGTCCATGGACTATAAATTCAGTCTGATGGGAATTTACAAATGCAGTGCGGATTGGTGAAACAAAAGCGGAACACAAAGTTTGTTTCACGGGCCTCTCTGTAAAACTGCCTGATCTGCAGCAGAACACAATTTGTGTGAAATTTTGCTGTGATTTTGCTCTCAAGCAGATTTTATTAGAAGGTTGCTCTGTGTGTTGCACAATCTGTATTCTGACTTACAATAAACTCAGTTTGAGCTGCAGGCTCTGCATCCATGTGGCTCGTATCTTCTAAATATCTTATTTAATTAAAACATAGCCTGTCCCATTACTGTGCTAGAGGTAGTAAGAGATCTTGGAGGATCGAAAATCCTTCCACTTTCGGTACATGTAGCCATACTGTATTATAGAAGACAGAAGTCTGATTAGGACCGAAGGAGGTTAAACGCCAAGTGCCTGAGTCATTAAGGAGAGCAAAGCATCAAAATTGAGTAACTTTACACCTGGGCAAAACCAAGTGGCATTGGAGGGGGGGGGATTTAAAATGTGGGAACAGATTTATAGTTGGAGTAGAGCATGTCCTAGATCAACTGTAAATTTCATTGTAAAAATAAAGCTATCAAGTATTTGTGCCTTACATGAAAAAACAGCCAGTATTTAACTTATGTGCAAAATAATAAACTCATTTGCACCCCTTGCATTGTAACATGGTTTGTCCCAGAGAACATTTACACCTTTTTTTGCCTTACTTTTCTTAATGACTCAGGCCTCGAGGCTGTGACTGTACTGCACTAATTAAGAGAGGGGAGGAGGATAAGGTTAGGGGAAGATAAAAGGGAACGGGTTAGGTAGATCAGGTGTGAAACAGAGGGGGGGCAGGTTACGAGGGAGCCGATGGAAGAAAGGAAGGAGTAGTAGTACGGATGGCAAGAGGAGATTAGTGGGAGTTAAATTAAGGGAATCCAGAAGTGTAGAGTGGAATTGTTTTCACAATTACCACCCACCCACGCCACAAATGGGTGTATGTTGTATTGTATGCTAAAATGTGTTTTATTAGCAGTAGAGAGACAAGGTAGAAAAGCACTGCAGTCAACGCCCATGGGGGGCGCAAGTGGTGGCCATGGGGATACCCCCTTTGAAAGTACGGCTGTAATGCTCGAAACCACCCTTATGGAGGGTCTGGTAAAAGCAAAGATAAAGGTCAGGTGGGATCCCCAGGATAGGAGGCGCCAAGGAGCATTGAGGGCTCCTATTATTGGTTGTGATAATTATGTTTATGCTTGGAGCTGATGGATGCACTGCTATTTCTCTTTCCACCGACTTACGCTACAGATGGGTTATAAGATGTATTATATGTTAACATGTGTTTTATTTGCAGACAAGGCATAGCAAGGCAGAAAAGCACTGCAGTTAGCAGCCATGGGGGGCGCAAGTGGTGGCCATGGGGATACCCCCCTTTGAAAGTGCATCTGTAATGCTCGATACCACTCTTATGGGTGGTCTTGTGAGCACCAGGGGGCATTTAGGGCCCCCTCTTATTGGTTGTGATAATTACGGTTATGGCTGGAGTTGATGGATGCACTGCTTTTTCTTTGCCACCTTTCAAAAGATTGATTGTAAAATAAAACTGTGACCTCTTTTTTCGACAAACAAATCTCATGCCTTTATTTCAAGGAAAAGGGGGTGGGTAGAAGGAAAGGGAGGGCATCAGCTACTAGGCAGTTTAATAGTTGTGTCACATATTGTGTGTAACAATATTTAAAATTAAATTTTATGATTGTGAATCAAAAGTAGAGTCTTCCTTTGCACCTGTGTGCAATTGTTTCTGGTTGTGAGGCATCCATGTGTAAAGAGGAGGAAGTGAAGTGAGAGGGATGGGTGGGAGTGGTGGAGCAAAGAGAGTCTTGTGGCATTCACCATGCAGTCACTGATCCCATCTGTGTCATAGCAGATCAACAGTAAAAACTTAAAGAACTAAAATGTAACAGTTCAGCCATAAAGAAAAAAGATAGAGCAGTGATGAGGCCCTCTAGTCATGGTGCAATACCACTGTACCCTGATAATGGCAGCCCTGCTTGCACATATAATATATTCATTAATAAATATATTGCTTACTTAACCTCCCATGGATATGTGATACAATCTGTAGCATACACTGACATCACGCCATGTACCCAATTGTGCAATCCCCATACACTAATGTCGAAGTCAGCAAATTGGATAAAGTAATTTCAATTAATATCTAGCAAACTTGGTTGTCTTTGTCCGAAAATATGGGTAGAGCACGCTACGGCCTGGAAGGGCGTATCCAGCCGCAATACGTGGCAATAATAGTTTTTACACTTTTGATATACATTCGCACAAACACATTTGTAATTAGTACACAATAATTGTAGTTGCAACACAGTTATTTATGTCGAAATATAGTAGTATTTATGTGTAATATTATAAGTTATATGCATGTTAGTAAAACATATGGTTCAGGTTAAAGGAAAGGTGTCATGTCTGGTATTATTTTAATCCCCTATTCATCAGCAGCTGTCCGGTTCATTCGGCGAAGAGATCGCACATTGCATACTCGAGTTATTGATGTTAGGGAATAAACCTTTAATGTGATACTAACTATAAATTGCTAATGGACTAGTTGAAACTGGAGTCTTGGCGGGAAGATCGGAGCACATCCCCTGGAGAGATGACCCCCTCCTTTGGATTCTTTAGTTTGAACTAGCCTATGATCTGCAACCCCCTGGACCTTCCTGAAGCCTGGACCAATAGAAGCAAGCCACACCATCTGCATTGTTTTACTGTATTTCTGTCTGCATATAAGCAGGAGCTTTTCATCTAGTGTTCAGTCATCTTGACCACAGACTTCAGACCTGAATGACTGTTCACTGGATCCAGAGCGCCTGCGATAAGTAACGGCTGTACTTATTATTATTTCGCTTGAATTATTCTGCTACTTTTTGAGAATAAATATTTGTGCGTTGGAAACACAAATCGAGATTCGACAATCATTATTGGATAGCGACAAAATGTGTATAACAATTTGGGGGTTCGCGCGGAGGTTACGTTACCGGACGATACGCTAGACCAGCGGATTTTGGTTCCCCAACAAAGGGTGGAGACATGTCATATACGGGTAAGAACGCAATGTGTTCAAAACCTGATTTTTACTCTGTGTTGTGAAACCGAATGTCCGTTTTGCATAATCTGAAGGAGCGCTAACTTGAATCTAGGGACAAAAGAGAAAACTGGTTCTTTTTATTGTCATATTGCTTTTTAATATATTGTGTTGCTTAGCGTATGTGAACTTCCGGTAGATTTGCCACGTGTTTAAACAATCGTTTTGATAGTTGTTATATACGCATAATATAATCACTTGTGAAAGCCTCTGAAACCTTATTACTATTGTTGGGAACTTTGAATTTTCTGCGCAGAAAAGATGTATGTTGTGTGATTTTGTGACTTCAATACACTAAAGTTTGATCTATTGTTGAATAGAGTGTCAGTTGCTGTCTGACGAGGCAGATATACCGAAGGTGAAAACAAAGCAGATTTTTGCCAAGCGCGCCCAATAGATCGCATGGTTTACCGATAATTAGTGTTAGTAAGCGGTGCGATCTGACCACACGGTAAGGACAACCGTGATTGTGAATTGGGAGAGCAGCTTGGAGGAATTATATTGGAAAGGCAGGTTGATTGTATCGACTTTGCGCTACCAGTGATAATAAACTCAACAGATTTGGTGGTAGAGCCAGGGTATCGAGGAGCTGATAGCCCTGTGGCCCATAGTGATATTTCTGTGTTAGGGGTCCTCGTCTGGTGCGAGAGGAAGTGAGTGGACACGACTTGAGGAAATACGTCCACGGCCATTAGAGATCTCTAGCGATAGATTGTTTGTAGCAAAGGGTTGAAAGTGTTTGCGGAAGAGACAGAGTACTGCGGTATTGTCTGTGGTCCGCATAGATATTGGTATTGTTCAACATGGGTGCTAAGCAGACGCTAGAGATGGCCGAGGTACTGCCTAAGGAAGGGCCTATTGGTTCAGCGAGGTTTCTTATGTGTAAGAAATATGGTGCATACGCAACGGCGTTTTGCGACACGTGGGTCAAGATGACCAAGGATTGTGTTAGGCCTTTCCCAACAATAGGAAGTTTTAATTCAGAGGTACTAAATAATGTAAAAGATAAAGTGTGGTTGATTTAGTCAACGAAAGTGAGAAATAAACATAATGATTGTTTGAAATTGTGGCAAATGGAAGGCAACACGTGGCAGAGCAGCGAGTGCACAGTGGAAGTAGGCGTGGCGAAAAGCGCGCGCACTATGGAAATAGCCGTTGAGAAGCGTGAACTCAGCGCAAGCGCGCCCCCGCCAACCTATGTGGCGGGAGGAGTAAGTACAGCCGTTATTAAAAATGAAAAAAAGGAATTTGCTAAGTTATATCCTGTTTTAAGTCAGTTTAAAACAAGTGTTTCTGAAGAAGAGGATGAACCCACTGTAATTTCAGCCAGGAGGGATATCATCCAAGGTACTGAAGTAGTTACTTCTGTAGTTAATCCTGAAGATAGTGAACCGGTGGGTACGTATCCAGTTCGCACAATATCAGTTCCCAATGGTAAGGCAGATAAGGATGGTGTAGTTCCTTTAAGAAATGTTACAATGCATTGTCCTTGGACTAGATCAGAATTACGTTCCATTATGACTGAATTCCCAGATCCTAGAAAAGAGTTGGCTAAGTGTCAGAAGTTTGTTAAAGACTTAGGAAATGCACACGAACCAACCAATAAGGATTGGCGTGTAGTGTTGAGGGCATATCTTCCTCCCAATACTAACATACAAAAATTTATTAAAGATTGTTTGTTGGAGGGAGACGAAACCTTGACAGATGAGGTTAATCAAGAGAATATAGAACAAATTGTCACACATTTAGCCATCTATTTTCCAGTAGTAGTAAATTGGAGTAAAATTTGCACCATTAAACAGAAAGATAGTGAAACAGCATCAGATCACTTCACTAGAGCTATAGCAGCTATAACACGGTTCACTGGGATATCAAACATAGGTGAGGATCCACATCACAGGGAGGTAGCTGTAGGGGTATTAATGGATGGTCTTAGGGAAAATTAAAAGACGAGGGTACAAACCTCATTACCCAAATGGAGAGGCATCACAGTAGATTCTCTTAGGGCAGGGGTAGGCAACCTGCGGCTCTCCAGGTGTTTGTGAAACTACAAGTCCCAGCATGCTTTGCCAGTAGATAACCAGCAGATAGGTGGCAAGGCATGCTGGGATTTGTAGTTTCACAACACCTGGAGAGCCACAGGTTCCCTACCCCTGTCTTAGGGAATCTGCTGTGGAGCATGACAAAAATATTTTTAGAAAAAAGGAAGAGAAGAGTGATAGGTTGATGACGGTAAGTATACAGGCTCTAGAGGGAATGCATACACGACCACCAGCATACAACCCACATAACAAGCAACATAAAATAATCAGGTGTTTCAAATGTAACGAAGAAGGACATTTCATGAAAGATTGTAAAAAGGAAAGACTCAATACACATAGGGGTGGGTCACGTAGATATCCTCCAAGGAGGAATTCACATAGACTAGAAGACTCACACCTACCCGCGCATGTAATAGCAGCAAATGCTGCGCGGGAAAGCGATAGTCAGCGCTAGGGGTCAGGTCATACCTGTAGTCTACAGCCAGTGAGGTTAACTGAGAGTCTGAGAGAAGAACCAACAATGATAGTTGACATAGCTGGTAGGAAACAAACTTTTCTTGTAGATACAGGGGCGGCCAGATCTGTGATAACCTCTCCTTTCAATCTACAGGTAACTAGTAAAACTATTCCAGCTATGGGGTAATAGGAAGAGTGTTACATTATCCTTTAACTAAACCCACAGAAGTTACTATCGGGCCTCTGCATACCAAGCATTTGTTTCTCTTGGCTGCAGCAGCTCCTACTAACTTGCTAGGAAGAGACTTGTTATGTAAAATGGGATGTGTCATATACTGTACCCCTGATGGTGTATTCCTAGATATACCAGAGAAGGTTGCGCATGAGGTACAGGATATATTAGACACCCCTCAAAGGTTAATGTTGCGTTCTACTGTTATAGAACAAAGTCCATCTCAAGTAAAGGGGATGTTGCTGGAAATACCGGGGTCCCTATGGACCAGAGATGGACTGGACACTGGATTGATGGCAAATGTAGCTCCTGTGATGATAAATCTAAAAAGTGGTAGGATAGCTCCAAAAATCCCACAGTATCCATTAAAACCGGAGGTGGAAATAGGGGTATATCCTGTTATTGAGAGGCTGTTGCAACAAGGGATTTTAATTCATACATCCAGCACAGCAAATAGTCCCATTTTCCCCGTGAAGAAGAGTGGGGGGAGGGGCTATAGATTAGTCCAGGACTTAAGGGGAATTAATAAAGTTGTTGAGAGCCAATTCCCCGTAGTGCCCAATCCAGCTGTCATCCTCATGCAGATTCCACCGTCTGCTAGTCATTTTACTGTCATTGATCTATGTTCTGCTTTCTTCTCAGTCCCTTTTCACCCTGACTGCCAATACCTATTTGCATTCTCCTACAGGGGGGTGCAATATACATGGACCAGACTTCCCCAGGGGTTCATTGACAGTCCCAGTATTTTCTCCCAAGCCTTACATGACTGTTTACAATCCTTCCAACCTAGCAATGGGTCTGTTCTAATTCAATATGTGGACGATTTGTTGTTGTGCTCTGATTCTTTTATGTCATGTTTACATGATACTAAATTGTTGTTGCTCCATCTCTCTTGAAAACAGGATACAAGGTGGCAAAGGACAAGTTACAGCCATGTCAGACTAGGGTCAAATACTTAGGACACTGTCTCACCCAGGGGCTAAGACACTTGACGACGGACAGAATTGAGGCCATACAACACATGGCTCTGCCGCAGAGCCAGAAGCAAATTCGTACCTTTTTGGAGATGTGTGGATACTGTAGATCCTGGATCCCAGGTTTTTCTATTCTGGCATTACCACTGCAGGAGCTAGTCTCATCCTCAAAACCAGAACGTGTTGTACACACAGAGAAGTCAGAGCAAGTGTTCTTTAATCTTAAAGATAGTCTGACTAGAGCGCCTGCATTGAGAATACCCGATTATGAAAAGCCTTTTGAGCTATACTTTACAGAAGCTGATGGTTGTGCAGCAGGTGTCCTCACACAGAAACATGGTGACGCTAGCAGACCGGTAGCATACTACAGTGCACAATTGGACACTGTGGCAAGATCACTCCCAACATGTCTCAGAAGTGTAGCAGCAACTGCTCTTCTGGTAAGTAAGAGCGAGGACATAGTATTAGGACATGATTCAACTATCTATACACCCCATGCTGTATCAGCTCTGTTAAATTCAGCTCAAACCAGACATGTCTCTTCAGCTAGATTCACAAAATGTGAACTAGCTCTGATGGCACCCTCAAACATCACCATCAAACGATGTAGCACCTTAAATCCAGCTACATACCTTCCATATGTGTCTCAAGAGACACAAAGGGTGGGTGAGGAGACCCTGGTTGATGATGAGTTTGGCAAGACTACTGATACGCATGATTGTATGGAATACCTGAACCAGACCTTTACTGCCAGGCCCGACATACGTGACACCCCCTTAGAAAATGTAGATGTTACGTTTTATACAGACGGGAGTTGTCATAGACAGACAGAGACAGGAGAGCTATGTACTGGTTATGCTGTTGTAGATGATCAGGATGTTGTAGAAGCTAGACTCCTTGGCCCACCACACTCAGCCCAGGTGGCTGAACTAGTAGCATTAAGAAGAGCGTGTGAGTTGTCAAAGGGCAAATCAGCCAATATATATACGGACTCTAGGTACGTCTTTGGGGTAGTGCACGATTTTGGGGCCCTTTGGGCGTGTTAGAAACTTTACGACAGCAGCAGGCACGCCAGTGGCACACTCACAACACATAAAAGGACTTTTGACAGCGATACAGTTACCCAGGACAGTAGCTGTCATAAAATGTAAAGCCCATACCTCTGAAGAAGACCCGGGGGTAAATGTATCATACCCCGGTTTTTTCAACTCGCGGGAGATCAGCGTCTTCGCAGCTTAAATTTAAAGCGGCGCTGCCTTGTAAAGGGAACCTTCCCTTTACAAGGCACACACACACACATATATATATATATATATATATATATATACACACACACACACACACACACACACACACTCATCCCCTCTCTACTGCAACGTAAGAGGGGATGAGGAGCTCAATGGTGAGATGGGAGGAAGTTCAATGAGTAGTAGAAAGGAGGCCCCTGGAGGAGAAAGCTGTGCCCAAGGAGACACCCAAACAGCACCCACGGCTGGAATGTAAACCTCTTTATTAAAAGAGTTTTACATTAACATTAAGTAATTATTTTGGCCAACAACTCATACAGAAATTGGATCTTTTCCAGTTCATGAAATGCTGTGATAAGGAGTACCACTGTGCTTTTATATTATGCTGTACAAGCATCCAGGCAAGGGGCTGAGGGTGCTCTTAGATATGTGATGGCTAGGGAGGTTTCATCAATTGTGACGTCCGAATTAAGGAGTTCCAGTTAGACGGGAGTTAAATGGAGTAGTGCAAGTACTGGTCTGTTGAGGTAGTGATCGATTGGGTGTTCTGTGATGGGTCTGCCATATTAATAAGCAAAGCATAGAAAACTCCTCAGCAGGATTTGGTTGAACACTAACTGATCTTGCTTATTGTTTTAAAAGAACTTACTCTAGAGGGTTTGTTAGTTTAGTAACAAAGAGCATGTCCATCTTATCTCCCACTGCAACCATTTTAGGATTTAACTGCTTTTTCAGACCAAATTACATTAGTTGCCACATAAGGGAGGCAGTTTTGCAGAATAGTTTATTATTGGGCTATTGTGTTTGGAGTGAGAGCTAAAATTGGGGTATCCAGTTGTGCCACATTTTCCCTGGTGCACTTTTTCTGGGCAGATGTGAAACTTATCAGGCTTTTTAATGCAAAGTATTTTTAAAGGTACACATGGGTGGTAAATTAGGGGTGTAGTGCAAACAGATTGTCTCAATAATTTGGACGCCAGACCATCTCTACATTATACACTCTTCTTCACTCAAGCATTCTTAATTGGTTGCAGCAATAAAGTAAATATGTACAGTTCACGTATACATCTCCTCCTGCACAGTTCTTAATGGTATCTCAAGGTGTTAATGAGACATTTTCCACATCCAGGGGATCTGCACTCATTTTGCAGTCCTGACACAATCTATATGTATGCTCAACTGCTCTCACCCCACCTCGGCAGGGCTGATACCTCACTTGTTTGGGACTCTGATACTTCCTCTCGAGTGTACTCTCAGCCCTGCTCACCCCTCCTGTGTGGGTGTAACTTTCCCTTGGGCTCTGGTACTTTCTTCACTATGTACTCTCAGCCCGTCTACCCACAATGCTTCCTCTCTGTAGAAGCCCTCCGTCGCCTAAGGGCTCTTCCATGCTCTCAGGGACTTTTTCTTAATATGGGTGCTCTCCCCCTAATGTGGTTCCCCCACTCGTATTAAAGGGACAGTAGAGTTTGTTTGCACATGGCAGCCACTGCACAGCTGCTCTCAAGTAATGCCAGGCCCCCAGCTGTCACATCACCTCTCCTGTCTCTTGCGCCACACACACTCTTTTTAATTTTCTTCTGTTGATTACTTTCAACTCCTCTCCAATTCTTCCAACAACCCGTCCTCCTTCCTCTCACTCTCTAGCAGGCTTGGTAGACTAGCTCTCATCACAGACCCCTTGGCTACACCCTTTGCACCTTGACACCTAATTCACGCACTCTGGTGACCCCTGCCTGCAGTCACTGGGGCAGTGGGGGCGTTAAACCATTTATTTTGTAAATCTATAGTTACTTGTTAAACCAGTAAGTGCACAATGTATCAGTTATGGACACCTGAAGTTCAGCAATTAAGGGTAAAGCATTATAAAATGCAGTAATTACAATCAATCATTGAACAACTGTTGAATAAACTTGGTATCCTGATCAAGGAAAGGAGATTGTATGCAGGTGTGAACGATATATAAAGGTAGGTCTTCCACTTCCATCTCAGTGGATACTGTTCTGCAGTCAAGCAAGTTTCGTCTGTTAGACGAGCCAGCATAGGGGACATCCCACAGTACAAGACGAGATAAAGGCTCTTTACCTTGTTCGTAGATGTGAGCTGCCAGTATTGTGTCATCTCTGGCAACTGAGAGTTGAAACGGAAATCCCTATCTATATTTAATGTTGTGGTTTCTGTGATTTAGTGATAGGGAGTAGCTCTCATTTTTATTGTGGTGGGAGCTAGATTGGCAAATATAGTTGTAGATTAGTTTCTTGGAAATGGATGAGCTGTGTATTTCTAGTGGTGACCATGTTTATTTTGTGTGTATTAATGAAACTGAATTATGATGTCCCTGTGGGGCTGATCCATGGGCATCTTAAGTCTGAAAGCACAGTGGGCCTGGTCCAGCTGAAGGTTTTCAATGGGGGAGTCTGGAAGTATTGTTTGAAAAAGGCTTCCAAATAACCAGAATGGACTGCTGCATCAATCGCCTCTGTGACATGTTTCTTTAAAGTTTTATTTTTGCAAAGTCACATAAACAAAACATTACGATTGACAGGGTGAATACACAACTTGAAGGTAACGGAATACCACCCCGGCTCTATAACCAGCGCAGAACCTGGAAATCACCAAGTCAACCAAATATTAAGATATAAGGAAAATGAGTGACCCAAAGTTTTCATAGAAAAAGAGAGAAGGTAAAGTAAAAAAAAAAAAAAGGGAGGAAGTAGAAGGAATAAGTGAAAAAGAGATCCAATATAGATAAAAGTCAGAGCTCTGGAGGAAAAGGAAGAAATAGCACTGATTTCTGTAAAGGGTGGGCACGCCTGAAAGAAGGATAACCATGGGTCCCAGACCCTGGTGAAGGTTCTCGAGGAATTGCCAATAATACTGGTCATATATTCCATCCTTTGGGTCTGCCAGACTCTATTTATTTTGGACTGCGTGGAAGGAGGGGATTGTAATTGCCAGTCTGCCGCTATTGGGCAAGTAGCGGTCGAGAAAATGTGCTCAATGAATTTATTCTGATAACGGGATGCCGAGGGAGCTCCCAGGGAAAGGAGGACAAATTTAGGTTGCAGGGGAATATGCACCTGAAGACTTGAGTGGATCAAGGTTTTGAGCTCAACCCAGAAACTTGACAGCTTTGGACATGTCCACCATATATGGAAGAACATGCCCTCATGGGAGAACCCTCGTCAAAACCGATCAGACAAGTCAGGAAAGATTCGACGGAGGTGCGAAGGCACAATGGTATAGTATGATATAAATATTCTCTTTAATTCTAACACAGATAGAACTAGAGGCAGCATTCTCATATATCTCAGACCATTCCTCATCCAACAAATCTTCACCAAGGTCTCGCTCCCAGGCCAATTCGTGGGGGCCTCTAAAATTCGGGGTTGAAGAAGCAAGTTCTTAGTAGAGTATAGAAATTAGACCTTTTGTTGAGGATTAGCTTAGGCAGTTAAGAGATTAAAAGGTAGAGAGGGGGCGAGATGAAAGGCGGCCTTTGACAACACTATGAAAATGACGTAGTTGTAGAAACTAGTGAAAGTGCTTTGAGTGAACATGAAGATGTGACTGGATGTCAGAGTTGGGCGGAGAGCTAGTATCTTCGGAAGTCAGGAATCCCCAGGCCTCCTCCCCACAGGGATTTCTGAAGAACCTTAAGTCGAATTTGGGGCCGTCTACGCGACCAAACAAATGTATTAACATGAAAGTAGAGGAATTTAAACACGTAGGGTGGGATACGAATAGGAAGGAATAAAGCAGTCTAGGGAGAATATTCATTTTAATGGCATTAATGCGGCCAATCCAAGAGATGTAAAGTTGAGACCAAGCTATGAGGTCTGACTTTATTTGGTCAAGGAGGCAGGGAATTTACCTTGGAAAAGATGCCGGTAATGTTTGGTAATAAAATAAGAACACCCAAATATTTAATTTTATGGAGATCCCACTGAAATGGAAAGGAGCGCTCCAGTAATATCTTGTCTGCGTCAGGAACATTAAAGTCCAATATCTCTGTCTTATCCGGGTTGACCTTATAGCCCGAAAAATAGCCATATAGATGTAACTCAGTTAGGGGAGGAGGCACCGAAGTACTGGGATAAGTAATGGACAACAAAACATCGTCCAAATAAAGCGCAATCTTATGAATAGAGGGGCCCACCTGTATACTAGATATCTCACAGTTGTCCCGAGTCCTAGCGACCAGTAGCTTAATAACGAGAGCAAATATAAGCGGGGAGAAGGGGCACCCTTGGTGAGTGCCATTCATAATTGAAAACAACGTCAAACCATTAGCAGAAACAGTGGCCAAAAGGGTAATGATAGAGTGCTAAAATACCTGCCAGAACCCCATTGCTCGAAGTACTCCCTCCATAAATGACCAGGAGATGCGGTCGAACGCCTTTTCAGCGTTGAGCGCCTTGTGGAGGGAAGGGAGATTATGATTGTATGAATTAGGTCAATCTTTCTAGTATTATCAGGGGCTTGACGCCCTGGAATAAAACCCACCTAATCAGAATGCATGAGGGCAGGGAGGAACGGGTTCAACCTAGAGGCCAATATCTTTGCAAATATTTTCAGGGCATTGTTAAGTAACAAAATAGGTCTATTACTGGCACAAAGAGAACAAACTTTTTATAGTACTGGGGGGGTTGAGGCCATCTGGACCCGGAGACAAAGAGGATTTCTATGACTTAACTGCCGCCAAAACCTCAGACAGAACAATGTCCACATTCAGCAAAGACTGCTGTGCCAGGGTAACTTTAGGAAGGGGTGTAGATGAAAGGTAATCAGTCAAGGAGGGGATCAGGGGGTCCCAACGAGGGGGAGGAGCCTCAAGGTTGTAGAGAGAAGAATAAAAGTCCCTAAATTCACTAAACTATCTTTGCTGGGTCATACATGATATCGGCTGAGGGATACCGACATATTTTATCGATATGATGCAGGGCTAATTTTTTTCTGGAGTTTTCTAGCTAAAAGAGAGTCGGCTTTATCATAATAACGCTGTTGAAGTTTCTGCATAGTGATGGCCGCTCCTTGTGGAGGGAAGGGAGATTATGATTGTATTAATTAGGTCAATCTTTCTAGTATTATCAGGGGCTTGACGCCCTGGAATAAAACCCACCTAATCAGAATGCATGAGGGCAGGGAGAAACGGGTTCAACCTAGAGGCCAATATCTTTGCAAATATTTTCAGGGCATTGTTAAGTAACAAAATAGGTCTATTACTGGCACAAAGAGAATGGTCTTTCCCCGGTTTGGGACTAACAATTATGTTAGCCCTAGTTGTAGCGGAATCAAAGGAAGCCTCCTTTGTTAAAGAATTTTGTCAGATGAGTGCCGAGGCCTGGAACAAACTTTTTATAGTACTGGGGGGTTGAGGCCATCTGGACCCGGAGACAAAGAGGATTTCTATGACTTAACTGCCGCCAAAACCTCAGACAGAACAATGTCCACATTCAGCAAAGACTGCTGTGCCAGGGTAACTTTAGGAAGGGGTGTAGATGAAAGGTAATCAGTCAAGGAGGGGATCAGGGGGTCCCGACGAGGGGGAGGAGCCTCAAGGTTGTAGAGAGAAGAATAAAAGTCCCTAAATTCACTAAACTATCTTTGCTGGGTCATACATGATATCGGCTGAGGGATACCGACATGTTTTATCGATATGATGCAGGGCTAATTTTTTTCTGGAGTTTTCTAGCTAAAAGAGAGTCGGCTTTATCATAATAACGCTGTTGAAGTTTCTGCATAGTGATGGCCGCTCTTTGGGAAAGAAAGGTATTTAGTTGACCCTTCAATGAGGCAATCTTGGGACGCAGGGTCAGGGTGTGATGGAATTGGTGTTGGGTAAGGAGTGAAGCTAGTCTAAGTTCCAAAGAGGATATTTCTGCTGCTGCTTTTTTACGGACAGCCACTGACTAATCAATTGACCTTGTAGAGTAGCTTTGAGAGCCTCCCAAACAATTCCTGGGCTTAGATCAGGGGTTCAATTATCTAAAAAGTAATCAATAATGAAGGTCTTATGAGTCCTATGAGTCTATTAAGTAACAGCTAATCATCTAAATCAGGCCTGTCCAACCTGCGGCCCTCCAGATGTTGTGAAACTACAAGTCCCAGCATTCCTTTCCAGCTATCAACAGGTTGTCTACTGGCAAAGCATGCTGGGGCTTGTAGTTTCACAACACCTGGAGGGCCGCAGGTTGGACAGGCCTGATCTAAATGACATCTACTACGTTGAGGGGGCAGTTTAAGGAGAAATACGCCAGAGTGGTCAGTCCAGGAGAGAGGGGATATGTCTGCCTGAATCACATGATGAGTAAGTGTATGCGAAACAAGTAACATTTATGTGTGTGTATAGTTGGTGAGGGATGAAAAAGTGGGTATAATTAGATTGAAGTGGTTTTGGGTCTAGGTTAGCTTCGTGTTTTGGGTTTGGTTTTATGCTAAAAATCACATAATTTTGCTGTTTTTTTTGTTCTACAATATTAACCTCAATAACACTAAATTTCATTTGCAGTCAATTTAGACCACCTCACAGATCACAATATTATTTTCATACACTTTCAAATACTGCAGCGACCTGGTTGGATGCTAAGCGACAGAGCAATGACACAAACACATGGCAGTTCCTAGCACATCTAGAACACATTGGCACACAGCATTGGCATAAAATTAAAATGGGGGTCCGCCTTACCTCCCACCCCTCGCTATGTTGGATCTTAAAAGAAATTCAAAATTCGCGACATCTGACAACGTCTTGCCTCGTTTTCAATTTCAATGGCGCGCGACGGTACCGAGCTGGCTCAGTTCGGTACTCAGATCCCATAAATTTGGGTGTGTTCGGTTCTTGAGGAACCGAGCCTGAGCAGCTCTAGGTATAATCCCTGGCATCCGCATTGCAGAGCCTCCATGAGTCATATAGACGATGGTGTGAAAGAAGTGTGGACAAGCAGGTGGAATCTGGGGAGAGAGAGGAGCCCCGCCGGGAGGAGGAAGGAGGAGACCTGTTGAGAACCGGATCGAGGGTGACATTAAAGTCACCACCAATGATATGACCCTGCGCCAATTTCTCAATATGTTTAAAGATTTTGGTAAAATAAAAAAAAGGCTTTTGTCTCTGGTTCGAGGCATAGACTGAAACCAGAGTGACAGTGGCAGAGCAGTGCGTGCTGTTCACCAACGGATAGCAGCCTTCCGAATTTGCATAGGTCTTTGAATGAAGAAAGGGGACTTTACTACAAAATAAAATAGCAACACCCCGTTTCTTGCAATCCGTCGATCCAAAGAATGTCTGGGAAAACTGCTTACCCTGAAGTTGTGTATGAACTCCCGTAAGATGAGTTTCTTGAAGAAATACGATATCTGTTTCTCTCCTACAGTCACCCAAAAGAATTGTACATTTGTGAGGGGAGTTGAGGTCATTCATATTGACGGAGAATATCTTCAAAGCCATGGCAGCAGTGAGGAGCCGATCTCCAGTGATAACACTAGACATTTATTAAAGGGACATAACCAGTTAATTCGTCGATGAAACAGAAGTTTAAAGATCAAGTAAAAAGATGGATCAAAATCACTACAGTAGGAAGGGGGAAAGAAATAAACAAAGAAGCAGCCCGATTGGACAAAAACCCTGAATGAAAGGAATCCTGTGAGGATTACGAGGCAATATCAAAATTCCAAAACACATTAAAGTTTAACAATGTCTGAGGGTGCATGGGGAGGTGGGCCTAGGTCTTGTACAGCGTTAGGAGCCGTCACAACCCGAGGAGACCCAAAGAAGAGGCTTATTACATAGAAATGTAATTCTAGCTGCAGAACAGTGTGCAGAGGATATATAACATGTATATTGACCACTGAAAACAATTGAAAGGGGGGAGGGAAGGGAAGAGGAGAGGACCAGGATAAGGTAGAGGGGGAAGAGAGAGATATAGGGTACCCTAGCCCATTAAGACAATGTAGGAAGGGAAGACTATGAGGGTTTAGATGACCGAGCATCAGCTGGACCAATACACAATAATATAGGGTGCCCTGCGGACAACAATTGTACTCCGTGACAGAGCAGTGTATTATGACAAGCAAATATTTTAGTTAGACATATAGGAACTTTTCATTAAAGGGTATAGAGGAGGAGGAGGGGTAATGGGGACAAGGGAGAGGGAAGGGGAGAAGATATTACCTCTCCAGACCAATGGTTCAACATGCAACATAGTGCAAACAGAGCAACAAGACATCAAATAGTACCATTGGTTACAAGAGGGTTAAAAGTTGTAAAGGCTTGAATGCTAAACAAATCTCACAACCAAATGAACATTTTTTCAAAGAAGAAATTTAAAAAATTTTTTTTTTTTTTTGCCAAACCGAGTAATGAATTTGAAACTTTAAGGAAACTAAAGAAACCTTAGATTAGCAAGGAGGGCAATAAGATCCAACTGGTGTTGACAATCCACCTGAAAAGCAAATAAAGAGAAAAACTTGCACTAGTATAGACATATCAGGTAGGATCTGCATCCCAAAGACGTCGTCTAGAGGACCAGGACCATTCTCACTGAGGGAGCATCAAGTGCTGGGCCTGAGGAGGCGTCGTGTGAGGAATTGATAATTCGGGAAGGATGCCCAGCTTGGCCAAAAGACTCTGACCTTGATCCAATGTTTTGGCAAAGTGTGAGAAGTTGGCAGCAGAGACTTGAAGTTGGAATGGGAAACACCAGTGCTATCATATATTGTGCAGGCGGAGAATCTTAGGTACTGGCTGAAGCTCCCTCCATTTTTGTATCATAGAAGGAGCAAAGTCCTGAAATAACTGAATGTCCATGTTGTGAAATGAGACCACGGGTTGGTCCATAGTAGCAGTGAGGATGCGGTCTCTGGTTCGAAAATAATGTAAACGAACAATGATGTCATGGAGAGGTTGCCCGCTAACAGGCTTAGCTCTCAGGGCACGATGAGCCCGGTCCATAAGACAGTCAGCTTCAGAGGTGTCCGGAAGAAGGTGGAGGAAGAGGGCCTTGAGGAAAGTTTGGAGATCCGCCATGCCGATTTCTTCAGACACATTTCTGATGCTGATATTATTACAGCGGGAACGATTTTCAGAATCCTCTTGTCTTTCTTTCAGAGTTTCAACTTTGTCACGGAGACGGGAGAGTTCCTTGTCAATAACACAGTTGGAACGGCAGATAGCATCAGTTTTTTTTATTACAGGGCATACGTCCTGTTGCCCAGCGTATTCAACTCTGTTTTGAACTCGTTGCCCACTTTTGTCAGCTCCTGATAGAAAGTCGTCTTCACCCATTCCAGGAGGCTAGCCATTACCGATTGAATCTGATGGTCTAGCTCAACTTCAGAAGACGAGGAGCCCAGTGCCCCCTGGCGGTCAGATTGGGGGGAGGAGAGTTTAGCTTTTGATCCGAAGAAATTTGCTGATGTTCCCGTAGTCACTTTCTTTGGTTTGGTCGACATGATTAGGACTGACTAGTAGTTGGAAGAAGCAAGGAGGGTAGGATAAGGTGAGGAAGGAAAAGATGGGAGATCGCACACTGATCTCAGCTTAGGTGAAAGGGGTCTTACCCAGGGAGGGTAAGCATAGTAAAATTCCCATAATAGCCCAAAGTTGTTTCAGATCACGTGAAGAGATGGTGTCAAGCAGTAGACAATCGCCAGTAGAAATGGAGAGCGTTTTGCACATATTGAATTGGACTCAAAGAATCCAGTTTCAGCACTGGTCTCCTCCAAATATTACTGTGACCACTGCACTGTCAGCTCCCAGGTGGTGAGAAGGGGGAGTGCAAGGGCTCTTTGATCCCAATAATAACTCCAGTGTGGTTGGTGAGAGTATATACATGGAGGGTGCCAATTTAACAGTCAGACCGCTCAGCTGGAAGCAATGTTTCATAGATCCACCTCTCCATTAAGGGCCCACGGTGTCCTGAGCAGAGACGCCGACCAGAAGTTGGGTGCCACGTACCGAAAGTGAGGAGAAAGAGGTGCCAACAGAACTGGAGACCGCAGCAGTGCCGGCAATGTGAGGCCCCGGACTGCGAGTGCATCTGACAGGTCGCCGAGCTTCCCCAGGTCCAGGTAAGGCTTTGTGGCCGATTCGATTTAGTCCCTCTTGAGGATGTGGAACACCCGGATCACTGTGGGGCCCGCAAGGAGCTACTGTACGAGGAGGGGGCCAGACATGGTCCGCAGAAAATCGCTGAAGTGGAGGGGGCCCGTATGAGATAGTTCTTGGCTGATTCTTCTCTCGATGGGGTCTCTGCAGATCTGTATAGGGGGCCCCAGGGTAGGTGGTCAAGATAGGCCTCACTCTTCATCGGTTAATTGGGCGGTCTGTGCCTCGTTTGACGGGAATCTGAGGGTCTCCTCATGTGCCTGGGACATTCAGTCCCACTTTCTAGCAAGTTCTGCCAAGATCAGCGGCAGTTATTTAGGGAGATAAGAGCAGTTTAAGCTCTGCTTCGTGTGTACCTCCTGATATGGTGTCCAAGCCACGCCCCCGACATGTTTAATTCTTAAGTTGTTGTAGAGTACTCTATTTTCCAAATCTTCCAACTTATCCCTCACCCAGTCCATGGCCGAGCATCACAATATCAATTCTTGGGTCTGCTACATCCTGAAACTGGTAGAACTCATCCAACTTGGCCTCTAGTTTCAGTGCCATTATCTATATTATCTGCCACCAATTCAGATTTGAAATCAGCAGTGGTTGAGGGGAGATCCAACAGAGATATGGATTTAATAACCAGAAGCAGATATAAAACAGTAGCTTCATAGTTGAAGGTAGGTTTTTATATGCTCCAGGTTCAGTGGTTGGTGGGCTACACAGTACAGGGCAGTGCCGTATCAGACCAAGGTCAATGAAGTATTTAAAAGAAACAGAGGAAGCTATGTTTGGAAATTTCAAATTTTTGATACTTCAAATACAGCCAGACTGATTAAAAACACTCTACATGTTTTTAATACACTAATTTTACCAGCTTTAAAGGCTGTTTAATAAACAGACTGTAGTCCCTGGCGGTAAGAAGCGGTCACCATAAACTGTAGTCGACAAGAGTGTGGTCTGCAGCATCTGAGAATGGGAGAAGGCTTTGTGGCCAAATTCTATGATTGCTCTGAGAGAAGGACATCTAAGGGGAGCTTGACTGAATCAGTTCTTTTGGTGTCTCTGGAGATAAGGAAGGACCAAATCCCAGTCAGTACCAGATGAGACTAAATGCTGGGGGAGCTTGTCGACATCTATTCAGTTGGAATATCTGATGTGGATCAGAGGCTGATGCTCGATGGGAATCTGATTGCCCTGACAACACCACTGCGTTCTTAATCACTGGTAACTCCTCATACTGGATAACATTTTATGTGCCAGAGGGTCACAGATTGTTCAGTGTAGTTTTGAGGCTGGATACAGCTTTCTGATATGCAGTGTCACAACAGCTTAGGTTATCTAGAGGAAATGGCCTACACCTTCTCTTCCAAGAGGATGATCTGGCTATTACCGTATATACTCGAGTATAAGTCAACCCGAATATAAGCCGAGGTACCTAATTTTACCACAAAAAACTGGTAAAACTTATTGACTCGAGTATAAGCCTAGGGTGGGAAATGCAGCAGCAGCTACTGGTAATTTTTTTAGATTTATTCATTATTATGTTTTTAATTTACATCTGTATATGCATTTTTATATCATGTGTGTTTTTCAGTTTAATGCTATTTTGTCATTTTGATGTATGCTTTCACCCCCTATGTACATTGTTGTGGAAAATAAGAATATGTATACACATAAAATACAAATAAATTATTAAGTGTGTAAGTTGTGAAATTTGCAAATCTATTACTTGCAGTTTGGTGGGGTTGTCAGTTGTCAGGACTTGAGTTCCAGGGTCACTCTCACACGTTTGCAACCACTATTAGAAAATATTTTGCACTCAACTGTTTAGCATCAGGAAAAGAAATCCCATACACTCTCTGTAGTGTTTCCTGTGTAGGATCCCCCCTCCAAAAGGCTGACGAGTTCTGTTATGAGATGTGATGTGATGAGGCTAGTGATCAGATTAGCGTGTCACAAGTAGGATCTAATTTGTCATTTCAACGTTTCTAAGCACAATCTAAGAGCAGCTTCCTTACCGCTTGTCGTCAAAGCTCTACAGCCGAGTTTAAAGAGTTCTGGCTACAGCCTTTTCCTTCCCCGCAGTGGAACGCATGTGCGTTCCACCAACAGGAAGTTCGGCATTTGGAACGCAAGTTTGCGTTCCAAATGCAAAACTTCCTGTCAGTGGAACGCACATGCGTTCCACTACGGAACTTAACAACTGAGGGACCGGACACCAGGTAAGTTCACCCGTGTATAAGCCGAGGGGGCCTTTTTCAGCATACAAAAATGTGCTGAAAAACTCGGCTTATACACGGGTATATACGGTAATATATTTTACACTTACTAATAATTCCCCAATATGAGTGTCCTCAACACCCCATTGAGGGGAGAACCACTGCTATAGAAACTAACATTGTGGATCTCCATACCATTGGAGGTGGTCTATGCAGGAGCTGGACTGCTAAAGTAAGCATCTGCATACCACATGATGTACAGCTAATGCAGGGACAGAGAAGATACCTGGTGTGAAGCGCTGGGAGATTACTACTCCACACAAATACTGGTCTCTAATGATTGTAAGAAATTTACACCGATCATCCACATAATCAAAACTACTGACAAGTGAATAACATTGATTATCTTGTTACAATGCAACCTGGCAAAGGGTGGGATATATTAGGCAGCAACTGAACTGTCAGTTCTTGGAATGGATGTTTTAGAAGCAGGAAACATGGGCAAAAGTAAGGATCTAAGTAACTTTGACAAGGGCCAAATCCCATAGAAAAAGTACTGTAGTACAAATTGCTGAAAAAGTTAATGCAAGTATGATAGAAAAATGTAAGAACACACAGGGCAATGCAGCTTGCTGCGTAGCCACAAACCAGTCAGAGTGCCCATGTTGCCACCTGTACACCGCCAAAAGTACCTACAATGGGCATGTGAGCCACAGAACTGGACCATGGAGCAATGGAAGAAGGGGGCTTGGTCTGATGAATCACATTTTGTTTTACACCATGTGGCCGCTTAGGTACGGATGCATCATTTATCTGGGGGAAGAGATGACACCAGGATGCACTATGGAAAAAAGGCAAGCTGGTGGAGCCAGTGTGATGCTCTGGGCAATGTTCAGCTGGGAAACCTTAGGCCCTGGCATTTCTGGGGATATTACTTGGATACGTACCACCTACCTTAAGCACTGTTGCAGAAGAAGTACTGCCCTTCAAGTCTAATAAATGTAACTCAAAATAACTTCAGTTTTGTATATTAAGCTCATATTGCAGGTTACAAAGCCCTGTACTATTTTTTTTTCTTCAAAGCAATAGACCAAGAATTCAACAACTTTCTCCATGGGTCTCGAATTTGGTCTTAAACTAGACCTATGGTCACAGCCTCTGCATACGCAACAAGGTAAGTTTGAAATATAAACCTTTAAAAACAAACAAACCGCAGCGCTCTCTAGTCTGGCACACCGACCGGCTGTCAATGCTTCACATCGCCGACACTGAACTGCTTCGCATACGCAGCAGTTCCCTACTGGCTCCATTGCGGAAGGGATCGCACCTGTGTCCGCAAGAGGTAAGTCGAACACAATCACAGGTGGATAGTGCGGTATCAAATTAATTGGGGGCACTTATGTGAGGCATAATTGTCGCATAAAATGAACTGGGGCACAACTATGTCATATTAACTGGGGCTCTACTAGGAGTCATATGATTTGTGGGCACAACTATGAGGCATAAGCCAAATTGGGGGCTCTGCTGTGTGGCATAAGAATTGCCTGTACTAAATTAGGGCAGAATATGAACTGGGGGCACGACTATTCTGTGGCATAACTTGAACAAATATATAAACACACTATATGGACAAAAGTATTTGGCCACACCTGTTAATTATTGAATTGAGGCATTTCAATCAGACCCATTGCCAGAGGTGTATAAAATCAAGCACCTAGCCATGCCAGTCTCCATTTGCAAACATTTGTGATACAAAATGGGTCTTTCTGAAGAGCTCAGCGACATAAAAGGATGGTACTGTGATAGAATGCCACTTTTGCAATAAGTTTGTTCATTAAATTTGATCCCTGCTGGAAATTCCATGGTCAACTGCAAAAGATATTAGAAAGTGGAGGCGTTTAGGAACAATAGCAACTCAGCCACAAAGCGAAAGACTACGTAAAATTACAGAGCAAGGTCAACGACTGCCAAGGTGCATAAAAGTTGGCAACGCTCTGCATTCCATAGCTGAAGAGTTCCAAACTTTTTGCGCTTACATTAATGCCAGTGGAACTGTGTAGCAGGAGCTTAATGGAATGGGTTTCCATGGCTGAGCCGCTGCATGCAAGCCTCACATCACCCAGACAAATGACAAGCAACAGCTGGAGTGGTGTAAAACAAATGGACACTGGACTGTGGAGTAGTGGAAACATGTTCTGTGCAGTGACGAATCACGCTTCTATTTGGCAGTCAGATGGACGACTCTGGGTTTGGTGGATACCGGGAGAATATCACCTGCCTGACAACATTATGCCAACTGTGAAGTTTGGTGGAAGGATAAATGGTATGGGGCTATTTTACAGGGTTTGAGAAAGGCCCCTTATCTCCAGTGAAGGGCAATCTTAATGCTTCAGGATACCAAGTCATTTTGCACAATGCTTCTAACTTTGTGGCAAGTTTGTGGAAGGGCTTGGACCTTTTCTATTCCAACATGACTATGGCCCAGTGCACAAAGCAATGACTATAAAGACATGGTTTGACAATTTTGGTGTGGAAGAACTTGACTGGCCCACACAGGGCCCTGATCTCAACCCCATCAAGACACCTTTGGGATGAACTTAGAGGAGATGCCGACTCACACTCTCTTTTCAACATCAGTGCTTGACCTCAATGCTTTACAGAATGAATGGGGAGAAATTCCCACAGAAACACTCCAACATCTTGTGGAAAACCTTTGAAGAGCAGAAACTGTTATTACTGCAAAAGGGGGACTGACTCCATATTAAAGTATATGTATTTGAATACACCATTAAAGTCGCTGTTGGTGCAATAGTCAAGCATCAAAATAGTGTGTACGTGTACACACACTTTACTAGATTTTAGCCGGCACACTCACAGAAATAGGTTGCCAACCACTGCTGTAGACCCTCATGACGCAAGGCTCCGACAGGATTTTGTGCACAATTGAGTTCCTCTCCAAAATGCTCATTAGAAGATAAAAAATTAAAGACTTTTTTTTTCCCTCTGGTCCCTTATTAAGCAAAAGTGAGATACAATTAATGATGATGTACCCTCTCATGAACAGAGAAAGGACAATAAACTTCACTTTCATAATATTTATTTAATGCAAAAGAAAAGGAGAAATAAAAGCTTCTAAATAAACCTTGTGCAAGTGGGTGAAGTGTTATTGCAAAAGTCTATTTGGAAGGAATTGCTTCCAATATACAAATTAAAGCTAATTCAACCAGAACTACAGCAACTTCTTGGGCAGAACTGGTATGAGTTTCACTAAATTTCAGGAATGGCAACCTAATCATCACTGTGTGTGTCATCCAAACATCATACGTTTTAGTCACTTCTCCACTGGACTACAGCAATGTAGACATATCTCTGACATATATGTAAGCTAGATCCCACATGTCTGCACTGGAGCACATTAAGGAAAATGTATACTCAAATTTTAATTTTCTTAAATTTAATGACCGCACAATATATTGCCTCACAAGAATAAAGCAAAACAAACACCAACATTTGAGCATGATTGTGGCATCTACTGAGTGTGAGCTGTATCTTTACACTAAGGGATAGCCTGATCAGGGGTGCATTGATGGGATCTTTAACCAATGGGGGAAAAAAACCACTTCCAATTTCCCTACTATGTGGTGGAGTAACAACCAACATGTCTGTGCTGCCTCCACGTGTATGGGAATAAAAAAATTCAGCTTAGTATATTCTACATTTATGTAACCTTTAATAACCTGCTTAATAGCAAAATGTTCATACTGTAATATGCAAGTTAGGGATTTGAGGGGGGCAGCACATAACAAAAATATTTTTGGCATCACCAGCGCCAAAGAAGCTACAAGGGATTGTTGATGTTCTCCAGCTGACACTGTGCCTTCCCATTTATTTTCTTGGATGTGAATACATAGTGCTGTACTTTCTCATGGGGGTAGAAATGGAGATTGCCTCAGTTTCCTCCGTCAACCCAAGAACATATATTTTTGTTTCCCCTATATGAAATGTGTATGCAAATACTGCCAGAGAACCGGTGCTCTTTAATACCTCTTTCCATTCCTTATAACAATTCTTGCCAACATTTCACTCTATTTTTTCTCTCTATTGGGTGCCTATGTGGACAGCAAAAACCTGCAAATTCTATGTGGAAGTCTAGAATCTGACACTACCACAATCCATAGGACCACATTATTTGGATTAAAAAAAAAACAAAAACAAAACCTGTGCTCAACCTCAGCACTTAAAATCCAGACTCACTGTCCAGAACATATCCACAGATACGATTTCACAAAATGCATAGATCTGCTCCTATGTAGGACATATACCCAATACAGTGACCCCACCCACTACGCAGTAGAGGCATCAGTTTTGTAGGCCAACTGTAGCCCATCAAGGCACTGGAAACCAATACTGGATAAATATTATTCCACAAGAGCTCAGGGATATCATAGATGCCCATTTTTTTTAAACAACAGAGCAGATACTATCATAAATTCCTAAAATTAGATGTTTTAAGTTGTCCCCCAACTCAGAGATCCTGATATTCTAACCACAGGGTTTTACTCTATTTCTAGGTCAAGGATGACAAATGAAAGTTGTAGGTTTTGGCATACTTAAAAAACAAAGGTGTTCTTATTTTGTATGAACTGCTTGGGGAATATGTTGTAGGACCCCAATTTTGCATTCTTCTCAATTCTGTACTTGGTTATAAAACAGTAGCTAAAATACCCTTCCCCTTAAACTTGCAACGCATGCAAACAGCAATTTTACAGGGTTGGGAAACCTACAAATACTCACTGGGCCAAGTAGTAAGTACAGAGAGCAGTGTAGGAACCCAGCTGATATGAGGCATACAAGAAGAGTATTAACATTTTGGGGGAATTCAATCCGTCCCCCAAATTTGCACAGCGTTAAAACTATTACCATTATTACAGTCGTTTTAACCCGGCTTTCTGCTCGCAGCTCAGGGAGCTGAGCAAAAAGCCAGCGTTAAAACTACTGTAATAACGGTAATAAAGTGCATTACCGTAATAATAGTAATACACAGGCCGCATTACATTTACCCGTAATGTGGCCAATTGAATTCCCTTTAACGTCAACCGAAACATTTTTTTATCTGTCCTTTAAAACACCCAAAGTTAATAGATAAAAGGAATCTTACAAGTGGCTATCAGAACATATTAGTGTGCATCCATTTAAGCATGGCTCCAGCCAATGCATTTTTAGAGTAACTACCCCCACACAGAAAGACACAGGTTGTCTCACACTTTTCTTATTCATAGATAGCAAATGTTGAAAGTTTCTGGAGCTTCCGCACTTCAAATTGCCTTTTCAGTGTAGTGACTCTTTAAAAAGGAAGTTATTTTGGAAACCAAGTTTAACAACTGACGATTTAAAAAGTGTGGAAAACATGCTATTTTTTTTTTAACATTAGTTCCACACCAAACTGAAGTGGACTATCCTGCCTCACTGAGCTAAGTGTCAGTGTGTGGAAAGGACTCACAAATACACAGCCTTTGGCTTCTTTCAGATAGCTAATGCTGTAGGATATGTATGGGTGGTTAGGTAAATGCACCAGCACATATTTAAAGATTATAATTGGGAAAAAAAAAAAAAAAAGAAGATAGGCCAGTAGGTGATGAATATTTAAACGCACATCCTCTACATTATACTTGATATTGTTTTGTAGTGAGTGGTATAGGTTTTACCATCTTTAGACACCATGTCAGTTTGTATATACCAACCTATATAAATGGATCTGGCTTTAGTGTTCTCCCCAGCACCTATTTCCCAGGTGCTCTACCCAGCTCCTGGGGCCCTATTATAATATAATAAACCATTGTTTCTCCTCTAAGAACAGGCACTGTGTGAGCACTACAGCCGTGAGTGAGTGAGTGAGTGAGTGAGTGAGTGAGTGAGTGAGTGTGTGTGTGTGTGTGTGTGTGTGTGACCCCTGACCATCAGTCTGACCTGCCCTAGCAGGTGTGGGCAACATACCTCCAACATTTTTCAATATTATTGGAAAGTAATACACTGCCCCCACCCAACTACTTCTTAATGCCACCCAGCTGGCAAGACTTCAGGGGGGGACGACGACGACACTGCTTTATCTCTAAAACACATTACTTTAGATTTTTGGCTCCCTTTTGCCAACAAGGCCTTACGAGTAAGACTCAGATGTGTATGTTACCCAGAGAGCAGTTGTCATACTGAACAGATGCATATAAAATAAAGCAACATATTAGTAAAATTGTGCAGGAAGCTTAACTGAACATACTGGAGTAAGTAATATTAGGAGTTTATCTATATGACTAGTTATGTTTTAGTGGCCCTTTAAATAACCATTTCACATAAATGCCATGTACATAAGGATGTCAGCTGTATTGGGCAGAACAATTCAGTTTTAGCCACTTAATATATAGTACTTCGGTCATAATGATCACTGGTTTAAATCAAACTAATAAAGTAAAGCTTTTATATGTATAGATGTATCTAGACCAAAAAAAAAAAACTTCAACTGGTTCGATACACCATAGCAGACTCATTGTACAAAACAGAATTGGCCAATGAGTGGGTACACCCACTGAGTCATGTGTGTTCTCGGATTGATGTCACTGGATCCCAGAGAATCAATAGGATGCATTCTCGAGAGTATTGGTTCAGACCATAAAAAGGTCTACCTCAACTGTGATTGTGGGACTTTGATGTAATGTGAAGATTAATATGCAAGGAGATCTTGCTTAGTTTACATGCAGCTAAAATACATTTGCCAGCAGTTTAACTAGGAAAGATCTAAGTCATACTAAGACGCAGTCAGAGACACACACACACAGGTTTCATTTCCACCACTGTGTCATTGTTTATTCTCCTTGCAGTCTACAAATGGCACAGCCTAGAAAGGAAGCATGAAGGAAAACTTAGCGAAGTCTTCCATACTCTCCCCATGCCCTCTGACAAAGGGGAAAGTTAACACTGCAGCCAGGGCTGCCCAGTCCCCAATAAGGTAAACGAAGTCTGATATACAATGACTGCCATCAGACCATATTATGCAAGCTTCTATTAGGGATCTTCATACCAGCACTTGAAAACCCCCAAATGAGTCTCTACCTTCTAAGACAAACATTGCATAGGACAGGTGCAGGTAGGGCCGCAAGACGGATTTCCGAAAGATCAAATGACAGATTTATACGCCTCTTCCACTTTCTCAGATAAGTACTGCTCCAGTACATCACACACAAAAGTGTTTACACATTGCCAACTTTTGTAGTAATGCACTTGGATGTCAGGGACACACACAGTCACACCTCTTTAAAACCCTGCTTTTGAACAGTTACAGGAGAGGCAGTTCACTGGAATTCCCCATTGTACCAGGTGGATTACCCCAAAAATCAATGCATAGAGAAATAAATGATACGTCTGATAAAGTTGTATGTGCACCAGAGGAGGACATATGTTATAGACTGGCCTATTATGGCTGCCATTTGAAACCTGGGCTTGGGGCATAGGGGAGAATGAATGTAAGAAGGGCTCAGCAAAAACCCTTTCCATAATCAAAACAAGAACACAAGATGGAGGGCAAGGGGATGTTTGACACCATTTTATTATAATATTTAACTGCAGTGAAAAAATAGAACCTTGTACAAGTGCCATGGTCCAACGTACATCCAGTCCGTATCTATAATAGAATTTTTTTTTTAATTTTTCTTTGAACTTTTTTTTTTTTAATCAGTTTTCATTTTATTTTTAAGTGCAGGAATATTGAATATCACATTAGACTCAGAAATAAAAGTTAGCATTTCATGCTCTGTAGCATTGCATCACTTTTAGTTCATCAAAAGAGTACCTATTGCTTAAACACTATGGAGACGGCCATTTTCTGAGCCAAGCTGAATCAGAACGCAGCCCATCAATTCACTAGAAACTTATGCCATCACTGAGGCATCACTTCCTAATGAGTCAAGATTGTATTGTCCAGAATATTGGTTTAGCCAACAAAATGGCAACATCCAGTGTAAGCAATCGGTATTTTAAATATTGACGATTAAATCATTTCACTGCTGGGGAGGGTGTGGGGAGGGACTAGATACAAACCACAGGAAGAACACAATATGTGTAGTAGCGGAGCACCATAGGCCCTACCCCCACCTGCAGGAACTGGTCAATTCACATTCTGAATGTTTAGGAATTAAATTCTTTGGCACGTTTGAGGGCTGTTTCTTTTCAAAGATAATGCGGGGCTGAGAGGCACAAACCCCCTCAATACCCAGAACTCTTATATTTTTATATGGATGGGGGGGTGCTTTCCATGTTCCTTGGGCTGTATTCCTTACCTTAAATTTATTTTCTCAATTTTAAACAGTTCCCTGCTCTCCCCGTCCAGATTAACAAAAGTTAAACGCCACAGGCTGCAGTTCCCTTACTACAGGACTAGAGAATATCCAAGCCAGTGTTTCCCTTAACAAATTCCCTGCCAGAAGTGTCTGCTAAGCTGCACTAGGCTTCTGGAAAGGAAACTGTTAAAAAAAATAATTAAATAACCTAGAGAAACAACCTTAATTTTGTAATCTAGAATCCTTGTTACGCATCTGATAAACGGTTACTCCTTCAGGTGTGTCAAGAAGCATGTATAACATTGAACACCTTCTCCTCAGAATAAACTGTAAAATGAAGTTCTGACTGTAGACACTGCTATACCGTCGCACTCACACCACACTCGCTCTGAGAATCCTTCCGCTCGGGTCCCCCTGCCCTAAAAAAAGATGGGTTGTGCAGCAACTGACACTGTGGGCTGCTTTTTCTTATTGGGGGGAATTAGGAAAAAAAAAAAAAAAGGCCAGATGTAACAAAGTTAAAAATAAAAAGGTACACCAGTCACTCCTGCTCTGCCCTGGCCACAAGGCAGTGAAAGCAGACAATTAGTGAAGGCCCACAGGTCCTTGCTTCTTTCAGCTGATGGGCGGACAATATTACAGCTCTCACCCCTTTCTCCCAGGAAGTCTGCTCCTCTCACAGCGCTGCTGTGGTCACGTTATCCATGTAGTATGTTTGAAGCCTCACTCAATCACTCGCTCACTCAAACATTCAGTACCCCGCTCATACGTCTCACTTCCGGGA
The DNA here is from genome assembly GCF_038048845.1 of Mixophyes fleayi. Taxonomy (NCBI): domain Eukaryota; kingdom Metazoa; phylum Chordata; class Amphibia; order Anura; family Limnodynastidae; genus Mixophyes; species Mixophyes fleayi. The sequence continues at coordinate 163,381,349 of NC_134407.1, forward strand.
TATATATTTTTTATTTTCAAGAAGGTTGGAGATTTCCAGTGGGTTATCGGCATCACCCAGCCGTTGTGGTCTGAAAACAAGAATAGACTGTGGTCAAAGCAGAATTTAAAAGGCCAGGTCATCGTCAGTATTTGAGCCACACATTCTGCTTACCAGGCTTGATTTTTAAGCTTCCTCAGTTCCTTGGTGGCCCAGGTAGAAAGTGTTTTTGTCTTATTTGTCTTTGATCGTCTGCCCTCTGTCAACAATTCGTGGATCATTGGGCGAGTTTCCACCAACTTAACAACATCCTTCCCAAATGCTGTGCAGAGATCTCTGTTGAAACAAGACAAAGCAATAGCTTATGTCTATAGCTACAGTAAAGATCCTAGCTACCGAGCAAATCCTGCAAACTACTCAACTTCATACACACATCTATAGAGTAACAGACATGAAGACCTGCCTTTAGATTAGGCTAAGGCTAGTAAAGTTGGTAACAGCTTCTCATCAACCATCTCTTAATTTCAATAAAATCAGCTCAGCAGCTGAATGCTGGGCAGGAAAACGGTTTCAGGCATGTAACCTAATGACCTTAATTATAATGCAAAAGCAGTGATCGACAGGCAAGTGCCATAAGCACTTTCATTTCTGAAATTAGTGCCCCTCTTAGACACCTCAGAACAGCACTTTAAATAAAAAATAAAGTACTCAGCCCATGAGCTTAATTGGAATTATGCAGCAAAAGTTGTTTTTATTGGGTAACTGTCATACAGGTTTCTAAAGTTTTTTTTTAAAAAAGAAACAATGATCAGCAAGAACACAGGACAAAATTCTGACAGACATGAATAGGTAATTAAATTGCTCAACCTGACTCACCCGATAAGACCAGCACAACAGGCCACTACATTATCCGTATGATCCTCATCTCCAGCAATGTGATCAATGAATGACAGGATGAACTCCACACGTGGCTGCACAAGCATCACATCAGCTATGGAAGAGAATACAGTCAATACTACGGACTATTCCTTCACGTTATGTGGACAATTAACACATGCACATTACACTCAAAGTCCGAACTTTGACAGTGTTAACAAGGGATCTTTAGAAACAAATCTATTGAACTTGTAAAACATGTTTACCTGGTCAAATATATGCCTGCTAAATTAGAGGTAGTCCATCTAGCAATCTGCTTGGTCACAGGCCATTAACAGAGGACCAATAGTCAAGTTTGAGCCCTGACGTCTAAAAAGACAAGAATCTTCCACATTGGAAGATTTTAGACAAATTTAGACACTACTTTATGTTGAATGGAGGCTTTGTTCATAACACATCCCTGTCTTCCTGAAAAAATATATATGGAGATCTGCAAGAGAGCCAGAGACTTCTCGCTGTGGAAAATGCCATGAAAAAAATTGTTTTCAAGTTAGAAACTGAAATTCCACTAAATCCAAAGGTTCAAGAGGTTCTATGGCCAAGAGACTCCTGGTGCCGCACTGGTGATTGAGGTACGCCAATGCCATGTCCGACTACGTACACTGCCTTTCCCTGCAAGCATTCCGCACTGATCAGAGTGCAGAACTCCGCTCTCGCAGTTCCAATACATTGAGTCCAAAGGCCCTGAAAACACAACCCCAAAAGCTGGCATCCCAGATTGAGAATGGCCAAACATGGCAGAGATTGTCCTTCTGCAGCCACCAGAGAAGCAACTGACGCTATCAAGGGGATAGACAGAACACCTGACTGGAAAGGTTCATGTGAGATGTTCCATTTCTAGGGGAATGTCCAGTTGAAACTCCCTTGCATGAAACTGTGAAAACTCGATGGCATCAAAAGTAGATACCATCTTGCCCAGGAACCTTCATGCAAAATTGTACAGAAGTATGTTTGGCAGCCAACTGAAATCTTACCATCAAGGCCTGAATCTTGTCTGGCTGCAGACACCCACTATCTGCAGGTCTCAAAGAAAACCCAAAAAGGTCGTCCGTTGGAAGTCAAATTGGACTTCTTGAGGTTGAGGATCCAACTGTGGGACTCCCGAGTCTGTGCCGTAATCTGGACACAAGGAGTTCCGTAGGGAACTCCTGCCTTCAGAAGATCTTCTAGGTAAGGGATGATCGTAACCCCCTTCGGCCGAAACAGTGCAGCCAAGACTTTCGTGAAGACCTGTGGAGGCATGGCCAGACCAAAAAGTAAGAACCTAGAACTGGCAATGGTCCAATTGAACAGCAAATATGAGGAGGGATTGATAACCTGCCCAGATGGGAACATGCAGATAGGTATTCTTGATGCCTCAAGGCACCATGAATTCTCCCACTCCATGCTGTGGAATCACCGACCTAAAGGACGCCATTTTGAATCTGGGCACCCTCAGCTGGGTGTTCAAAGATGAGATTCAGAATCAGCCTGAACAGTCAGGTTTTGGAATGAGAAATAGGAGCACCAAGCCTTTTTGAGATACTTCCACCGGAACATCAGAAATAAAATCAGGGAGTGGATGGCTTCTCACAGAGAGTGATTTTGTCTGACATGATGGAAGCACCGCGGAAAAAGAAACGCCTGGGAGGATACCTGAGGAGATCGATCGATCATGTACCACTGTTCCATACCCAGGAATCCATGGTAGATTGAAATCACTGATCCCAGAATAGAAGATGACGAGCTCCCATTGAAATCACTGATCCCAGAATAGAAGATGACGAGCTCCCACCACAGCAGACCTTAAGAGCGCAGAATGCCCATCTTGTTGACTGCTTGTCTGCCGACCTAGCTGTTGGACACCAAGCAGGCCACAATGCAAAACCACAGACTGACTTCTGGACTACTGACCCAGGAGACCTGCCAGAGAAGTAAAAGGAATGAAACCTGGACATCTTGGGTTTAGGTGCATTAACAGGAAGGAAAGTACTTTTACCGCCTGTTGCCTAATAATGGTGTCAAGCTCTGACCCAAACAAAAAACACCCCCAGAGAAAGGGAGGGCTTCCAGAACCCTTTTAGACTCATCAGTCTATCGGGACTTAAACCAGAGACTGCAGAGCCAAGACCGCAGAGGCAGAGATCTGTGCCCCACCTCCCCACAAATAGTCCATAGTCTCAATCTGTTCCATCACAGGAGGCAGTTCAGAAACCGGTCTCCCAGCCAACAAACCTTTCAAAAGCTGTTTCGACCAGCATTCCTCAGCTATATTCACCCAAAACATGAAAACAGACTTAAGGACGGTGGTGACCGTAAGGTTGAAGGCATCTTCAAGAGTCATCGTGCTGGAAAGAGTGATTGTAGTGACCTTAGCCAACTGAACAGGAGCATGTACCCGTGAAGGTGCTTCCCATTTAGCGAGAACCTCTATAGGAAGTGGATAACAGGACTGCAGCTGACTGGAAACCTGGAACTTCCAATTCAGTAATGACTAACAGATCCTCTACCTGTGAGAAAATTGGAAAGATGAAGGAACTCTGCCTCCTGAATATCCAGCTGGTGCACAGCCCCCAAAAATGCAGTGATCTGAAGGACAAGCCCCTCAAAAAAGAAATTCCACATCCCAGTAACTTACAGAAAAGAAGGGACAGAAAAGGGGAGCTTGAGCTCCAAAATGGCTGCTATTGCTTAGGGATGCTGAGAACAGCCTACTACAAATGTGGCTGGCTCCCCAGAGGTGTCCTGCAATAGGTGCAGCACCTATCCCCCACTCCAAGCAGTGCAGACATCCGCGCTGTCAAATCATTGCTGTCAGTTGCAGCCATTGCTCTACTGAATGTGGCTCAGTTAACATAGGAGGCCAAGACGCAAATTAAAAGACTAAAACAGGGGCTGTCTAGCAGTAATTAAAACTGGGGCCTAACAAGAAGGGGGATATAGGAGAAGGAGCTAGGTCTAGGTATAAAAACTTTAAGTGCCCATACAGCTATAGCCTCTATACTATTTCCCCCCAATGTTTGTGTCCCCAATGTAATATAGGAGAAAAAAATATTTTGCAAACACTAGGGCCTGTATGTCTATGCCCCATTAAAGCTATAGGAGAAATTTAAAAACAAACAGGGTAAGGGGGGTGGAAGATTGCTACAGTTTTAGCTTTGGTCAGGTGCAGTATTGTTTAGTACTACTTACGGTGTACATTCTCTTGGTCTCCTTTGAGTCCTTGGATAATGCCTGTGTATGCCTCCAAACAACCCTCACGCAGCTCATTCAGATAATCCACCATATCATAGTCTGTCTAAAGTGGGAGGTGGACAAGATAACATTTAGAACACACCAGGGCAACATGAAGCTCAAGTATTAAAGATAGTTTTATGTTAAAATATAAGTCTATTGAAAATGTAAAGATTTACATGGCCTTGCCCATCCCAATGCAAAAGGACACTTAAATATGACACCCGATTGGCAACATGGGTAAAGGTCACCTTATGTCCTCAACCATCTGATCAAAAGATTCAGGTACTTGCCTTGTCCACCTGAGCCTGAGAAGCTTGCTGCAAAGTGTTCAGTACAACATCTAAGTATTTCTTAAACTCCCCTCCGATAGCCAAAGCAATGTCTCCAAACACAGACAAGATCTGTGGTTTGACAGAGCGGTGAACATTTTCATTCTGTGAAGGACAGAAAAAGTAGTTTAGAACATTAGAAATTAATTATCCATTAAGTTATTAACGTGAACACAATTAAACAAAATTGTTTATATTACCTCAACAAAATGCTATAAAAGCTAAAAGTGGTTTCTCACCCCCAGGTTCTCTAGTAGAAGCTGCATCATCTCATCACAGAACAACAAAATGTTTGACTGCAGAGCTCGACACAGGTCTCCCACGAGCCCTACAGCAGCCAGACATACCTATAAATGGATAACAGGATATGAAGCAACACATGGCTGGCCATGTACACAATGACTCTTGCACAGCACAAATAAGACCAACTGGACAATCTGCTCGGTACCACTGGCACTGACATTCTCCGTACACTTTCTTAATCTTGTTTTCTTTGCTATGTCTTTGAATAAGTTTCTTCCTTTCTTTAGGATGCAACTTAACCCTTATTGTTACCACCAATTTAGCCCCTATATTCATTACCCCCAAAATTTATTCTGACAGAACTGTTAACTGCTTGGTGAGGAGCGTGTGAAGTTAATGAATTAGGTTTAAGTTTAATTTAGTAGTTCTACCCTCCAGTGCTGACTGCTTAAAACACCCAGATATCTGCACTGGTAAGAGGCCTACAGAGAACATAAGGCATGAAGCAGTCGCAATATCTCACCTGATACTCTGCATAGTTTTTGAGTCCAATGGCTAGAAAAGGTTTAAACGCCTCCATGTATTTCAGAAATTCTGCTCCAAGCACTGTAAGACAATTTAAAGAACCACCATCAAAACCGTGTTTAACTGATATTTAGGTTTAAGCATACCAATTTATTGTGTGGCTAAAAGTTGCACAAGAGCAAACATTTTATTGTTGTGTTCTAGACTTAACCATTATACAATAGGAGTGTTATCACCAATCAGGGCCGGATTAAGGGAATGGAGGCCCCTGGGCTAAGGGGGCCTCCATTCCCCCATGATCCGAGCTAAAGTCTGAACAAGCTCATATGCTAGTGCCCACGTGCAAAGTGATATGCACAGTTTCAAAGTGCACCTTTCCTGTTCAAGTAGCTAGAATATGAAGTCCTCTCTAATGCCAGAAGAACACAAAAGGCATGCACACCCTCTCCACTCAAGATTCAACCTGAAAACCACCAATCTCACCTTCAACCAAAGTGCTCACTGCCATGAGGGCATCTTCCTGCACCCCTCCAGAACCAGCTGTGCTCTGGAACATGCGCAGCAAAGAGGCCATCACCACATCAGAGATCTGTAGGGCATCCTGGGGCTGCACCTTGCGGAGCACGTTCTTGGAAGAGAAGGAGAAATAAGTGCAGGAACGCGAAGCAAGCATCTATTGAAAAACTATTACCATTGTCTAGTTAAATGCAATATACTTCACATAAAAACCACTAGGGCTAAATGGCTGTCAATTAGCCCACTAAGAGTCAACAAGTACAAATATTTGTATACTCTATGGGCGTTGCACATGAACAATACTTTGAGTTTTGAGCCATTAGCATGGTTGTATTAAGCCAGACGTTTAGCCAAATCGTGATACCTATTGTCAGACATGTATTCTTACATATCTATATCCAAATAAGCAACATATACAGTGGCTCCCATAGGTAACAAGTTACAGCACTGGTTAATGAAAAAAGTCAGAAGTGTACAACGCTAAATATACAGCCATTTTAGAACATTAGGACTGCTCCTAAATTCCCAAACATGTCTTCAGAAAGTCATAATCAACACAGTAGGTTCTGTGTGGTGCATGAACTAGTCATCCTCAGACATTTTGGCATGACCCCAACCACCAATATTTCCACTAAGCTCCGTGGTGATGTCACCATGAGTGTAATCAAGGACACTTACTTGGAGAGTAGCACAGAGAAGGGACTGCAGATCATTAAATTGTATCCTATCTGATGTGCTCTGTATGTGGGACTGTGGAGAGAAATGGAGAGGTGGAATACATAACATGATGCTGGCTCCAAACAGTAACGTCTCACGCAGCAGATGCTCCAACTCCTACCTCCATCTGAAGCACTTGCTGCAGCCTCTCCATTATCACTAGAGTGGTTTTCTGCACAGCCGGGTAGCAGTCCTTGGCACTGTTCTTGACAATTTCCATTAGGGCTTCGTAGGCAGCACTCCGTAGGTTGTTCTGGTGTCCATCAGGTCTGAGTAATGGAGGGAAAACCAGGCTGCTCATTTGTTGCTTCCAAAGTCTATCTACTGTCAACATTAACCCTGGTGCAGCCAAAACATGCCAACTTCATTAACAAAGTGTTTATAATTTGCCTTCAGAGAGTCACATTCAACACAGTATGAATTCTGTGTGGTGCATGAACAGATCATCATTTTTAGACACAGAAAACACAAGATTATTAACTAGCAGCTATATGAATTGTCTTGTAACCTACCATAAAAAGACTAAAGCTTGTAATCTAATCTTTTCAAAAACTGTATAACAATACTTGTAACAGTTTTGCTCACCTATCAGTGGTCTCCAGCAACTTCTGCACAATCACCTCAAATGAGCTAGACAAGCAGTAAGACGCTGGCTCCTCCTGGTCATCGGTTACATCTGCAGCTTCATAAGCAGCCTCAGCCAAACTGGAGAGGGCCTTGAACACAAGTAGATGGAGAAATAAGCCTATTGCCTGAATATACCATAGCGACATACAAAGATACAAGGGAGTTTAGGACTACTACATTTGGCACTCAAAAGCACAATAGTAACAATATCAAGATGAAGCCAACATGGTTTCCTGTCCTACTTATGTCAAGCTTTATATACATATGCTACGATTACTTAAATCATCAATTGCTTGTTTACCCAGCACACATTCGATGCCACTCTAGGCTCTGCCCCCAAGCCCTCAATGAGGCACTGCAGTAGAGGAACGAGGTACACATCATTGATTGCCGCCTCTGGTAGAAGCTCACATATCCGGCCAACAGTCCAGGCAGTAGTGTCCCTCACAACCACGCTGGGATCCTTCATCAGCTCAATCAGAGTGGGCATTGCCTGTGGCAAAGAAAAAGTACAAAAACCATTAAATGAACAGTAAAACTGATTTAATGGATCTCTTAGGTCCCTTCCCCTCTCTTTCCTCCTTTTCCTTCCATTCGGTTTCATAATCTCTTTCTCTTCTCTCAACTCTTTTATGTAATACTAATGTTTAACATACAGGGGCATTTGCCCATGCAAATGCAAAACACTAATAGTTGCATACAATTTAACGCTACTATGAATATCATCTATCGTGGTCTTGATTTCCATGTACTTTGATAAATGTCATCACATGTGACTGCCCTTGTTCTTTACGATTGTATTTTCTGAAATTGTATTCAATAAAGATACTGTATAAAAAGAAACCCCCCCCCAAAAAAAAACCTGAATGTTGCCTACTCCCAAACCCATCATCCATGGCCACAGTCACCTAAGACCTAAGGGAGTAGAGAAGTACAGACTTAGCTGGCTTGGGCAGAGCCACCTTTTTCTTGTTCCAATCCATCATTGTTTATAGCCCAATGTAACCATAATTATACTTACTCATAGGATGCTAATTCTGTATAAACACATAATTCCCATTTTGAAACAAACCAGCTGGCAACACTTCCAGGTGGTCCAAGAGAAAAAGGATTACATTTAATCTCGGACCCTGCTGCTTTGATGTCTTCAGAAAGTCATAATCAACACAGTATTTTCTGTGTGGTGCATGAACTGGTCATCCACAGACATCGCAGTAAAAGCTAAAGAAATAAGGTACACTGCCAGCCTCTCACCTGGATAACTAGTGGCTTCAGCTGGCAGGCTTCTGGCCCCTCAAGGATACAGCCAAAAGCCATGACAGCAGCATCCCTGTAGCGCCAGTCTGGGTTCTTAATGTGTTCTTTGATGAATGGCAACACATGGGGAACTATGTCATCTTCACAGCAGGTAGCGAGCAGCATGAGGCACACTCCAGCAGCCTTGCAAGGGTTCCAGTCATCATCGTCGTCATTCTCATCCTGGCGGTAGAAATAAATTGAGTAGACCAGATACAGAGATTGGAAGATTTCATAGAGCCTGTCTGTGCTCATGTGACAGGAACTCTCTTAATTTGTCTGCATGCAGCAGTTCATACAGTGTTGTGTTAATATAACTAGACTAAAGAGGAACCAGCTTCAAAAGAGCCTTTATCGACATCCAGCAAGCTTGGCATACCACTGGTGTATAAATGCTACAGAAAAAGTAAAAACACGTGAACATGAATTTAATTTCTAGTCCCTTGCTTCTTGCTCTTTTTAGAGCACACCATCTTGACCATAATTACTTTTCCTCACCTGTTTTGTAAGGGTCTGTGTCAATATGGGAACAAGGTACTGCAAAGCTCCCTTGGCATAGAACTTGCTGGTATGTTCTGGAGGTCTTCCCTGTTCAGCTGCCTGAAAAGAGAGTGAATCAATTTGAGATTACATTTAAAATTTTCAATCTGTTACTTACCAGACACAACTGGGGTACTAAGAAGACTGGCTATTTATTCTCTCTTATCAGAGTAGGCAACAGTTATCACCCAATATACAGTGACATTCTCATTTACTCTCTTTAAAACGCAAATCTATTCTGAACAAGCTGACCTCTATTCCAAGAGGTATATAATGCAGACAGTCTGACTATTTTATCTACAGTATATTGCCAACTTGGGTCAAAACCCTTCTGCTCACCAATGTCTTCAGAAAATCATAATCAACAGACAGTTATCTGCGTGGTGCATGAACTTGTCATCCTCAGACATAGCAGAAAAGGGTATAGCCAAAGTGGAAATTTCCATATACAAAACAAAGCATTACACTGACATTTAAACATTTACATTTAGAGGAAAATTGCCAAAACGTACACAATACTGACAGTGCAATTATGCAAGCCCATAGACGTTATTAGTTATTTTAAAGACAAAGTGAGGTTTACTATAACACAAGCTGTAATACCTTCACTTACAAGAAGACATTTTACAGGTTCTCAGCCATTACCCACTGACTGTTTACAAACGGATTCTAGAATTAGTTATATTGCCTACAGGAGGGCAAGCACTCATTCATGCGACAACCTCCAGAATTTTACCCTGAATAACAACTGTGCTGTCGTTAATGGTGAAAAGGTTTTCTGAAATGAAAAGCACCACCCACAACCCAAATTGCTTTACAGGAAGTTAAAGCATATATTAACAGCACAGCATAATGTCCCATGAATGGATTTGATAAATATAAATAGCCAATCACCAGTGACATTATAAAGAAGATTTACAAGCAAAAACACATTGAAATTAGATTCATTTTACATCCTTTGGGGACACTGCACCATGGATGATAGAGCCTAGTTTAGGACAATGGCACTTTAAGCTCTCATCTAAATCCCCTCTATGTATGGAACATTTTAGAGTGAGGACAGGATGCTTTTCTTGCTGGGCTGCTGTGACAGTCTGCTCTTACCACCACTGCAGTGGTCACTGGAAGTGGACTGCCTCACTGGGCTGTGTGATCTGGAGAGGGCTGTTCCAGATGCTTCCTCTGGAGGGATACACTGTCACTAATGCCACAGACAATGACAGAGGACCCTGCACATATACTACACCACTAAATGCAGCAGTGCCAGACCACAAACTGGAGGATTAGCTCACAGCTGCTTCCACTAAATGAAGCAAGTTACAGCTTAAAAAACAATTACAATGTGACTATCAGCTGGTGTAACACTTATCCCACAGTAACAGGGTACAAATCTTGGAAAAGCTCTATCCTCAAACAGCGGTAATGTTACCTCAGATGCTTCAATTGCCAGGTCCATCTCCTCATCACAAACGTTGGACCAGAATTCAATTCCCTGTAGAGCAACCTCATCTATTTCATTCTTCATTGCTTCCACAGTGATCTGCAAAACACCGGATACATCACAAAAGGCTTTACACATGACAGCTATTCCGCCATCCAGTGCCAGATACTTACAGCAAACAGTGCAGGACCCATATATGTTTCCATATACTGATAGTACAAGGACATGATCTTCACCAGGTTCTGTAGGGCAGCCACTCGTACCTGTAGAGGAAGACATGGACCGTCATTGTGTGAGGATAATCTAGTGGGACTGCCAACTGCTGCAGGAACACTTCAAATAACTCACCCTAGTATCAGGACACTGTGTTGCTTCACAGACCACTTGCATAATGTAGTGCCTTTCAGACTAGTGGGAGAATAGAAAGAATGTTATAAGAGACATTGATCAAGAGACATTCCAATCAATAGATTAATTGGATGGTTTTATTTAGGTTTTTTTTTAACAAACCCAATATAAAATATTCAGTGCAAATGTTCTATTACGGCCCAAACAAAGATAACGAAGTTAAACATAGAATCTACAAAACTAAACATGTAAAAATTTCAGGGGTCTATCAAAACTGAATACATACAATATAGTAGGATTGTGGAGGAAGGCTTATTTTCTTACGCACAGACTTCCTTTTTTTAGTACGCCAAAGCTGGCACCAGTTTCTCACTTACATAGCAAATAAGACAGAAAGTACATTACAAAACTATCAAACCTCCTTCAGTTTCTTCTCTGTCTCTATTGTAAAATTAGGTCAACATTTGGACCTTTCACTTTTTGATATACGCTGATTGTTTTATCTCCTGAATATACATAAGTCTACTATAACTTAAGGAGTCATTGATTGATGTTCAATGTTGACCTTTCCAAAAAATCTTTAACAAAAAAAATGCTGAAAACTTGCCTTTGGACAAGGGTTAAATAAAAACGAATACACTATTTGAACAGACAGTGTTTTAAGCACTCATAAGCATTCCTCTTTTCAAGCTGAAAAAAATATAAAAAGGCATGTGTGTTTCAGAAGCTAGAAAAGCAACCACGTGAACCCACACTTAAAAATTGCTTTATATATTTCTTTATTAGCAAGTAGTATATTTTTCCAGATGTTTCCATATACAAGATTGAATATGAGTACATCCTTCAGCAGCTGGTAGCATCAGTGAAAAGTGCTGATTTAGGAGGTGAATTCAACAGCGAGGCACATAAAACAGACAGTATGACCATATTAAATCCATCAGACCAGTTCTGTTCAGAGAACAATAGCTGGTTCAAGAGCAGAGAGACTGCAAGCTGCTAGCTCAGCAATTCCACACATTCTCAGTGGCCCAATCATACCATGGAACTTCAGCCCACAGAGAGCAAAATTGCCAATAGATGAGAATGGAGCACCGATGTCACAGAGCATGTACACAAAACTGACAGCTCACCTCTTTGTCAAAGTTAGATTTGGTGAACTCCAGAGAGTTGAGCAGAGCATTTGTGGCTGCTAATCTGACATTGTTACTTGGCTCTTCTTTTCTCATACCCTGGATGATAGCAGTCAGGATTTCATTGGATTTATGTTGTAGTTGTTCAGGATCCTAAGACACAAAAAGGAAACAAAAGGCAACATCCTTTACAGCACCTGAAAATAGTCAGACCAAGTTTTTGTGATCTCTTTAGTAAAATGATTACTCACAATGTCCTGGCAGATGTACCCAATGGCTTCCAACGTAGATTCCTTCATATGCTCTGTACTGTTTGGGTCGGTCACATTGGCAACTAGCTGTGGGATTAGCTGAGGCCATTGGTTGACTGGAATTTCCGCACATGCTATGCCTGCAACGCATTGTGACGCTGAACTAGGCCTGTAGCTCTCTGTGCCTAATGTTCGCAGGACCTGAGAACAGAAAGCACAGTGTTACACTTTTCAGCTTTTAACGTACCTGGACATTTTATCCTAATTAATGCACAGAACTTACCAAGGACTTTATTTCCCTGCGGACATGAGCATCTATTCCCAGCCAGCGCTGTTGGTACTGTGCCTTCACATCTGGGTCTTTTGAGGTCAGAGAGTTTTTAATCTGCAAACCGGATGCAACTCTTGCCACCTGACTGTTCGCAGGATTTGCAAGTACTTTCGAGAGCTCCAGCAGGAATGTTGCCTAGACAAAGTGAAATGTTTACGTAAACATGTTGTATAGTCAAACAAAAAAACCCGTTAACCCAAACTCCTTCCAGTACCATTGCTGCATACCTAAAATACTAAGTATCAGGGTCCAGTCTTGTATACAGTACTAATGACTAAGCCTTTATAAATAAGCCACTTTTGGCAATACCAGCATGCAAGTCTGTGGTATGATTGGAACATGCTGTAATCACTTCATTTTCCAAAGTTTGACATCTTCAAAATAGAGCTATATTGTTAATACCAGTAAGCAAGGCTTACGATGGCTGCTGCAGCAAATCAAGTGTCACTGCTTCTAATATTGCCCTCTACAGGACAACATACATAAGGATTTCCAAAAGGATTTCCAAAAGCAGCAGACATTAAACTATACCTTCTGCCATGTGTCAATGATTTGGGGAACCCATTACTTGCCTCATAAGACATGATGGGAATTCTGAGTGCTGCAGAATGATTGTCAGACTAAATAAATATGCTCCTCCACACATACCATATTACAATTAATGCATATGCACATAGGTATAAGTTTGATGCCTCTGTATATTGCAACTGTATGGTAGTGATGAGCCTTACATTGGTCAGTAGAAACATGTAACCAATCAAGACATGCATTTACACTGAAAAAACAGTACCCGTTACATCAAGCTGTCATTTTAGGGTGAGTTGTAAGTCACAAGTTTAAAAAAATAAATAAAAAAAAATTAAATGAAAATGTTAAGTCCACCAAAACTGCAACAAATGTCAGGGCAATTCTGAAGTTATATGGACCCTGTTGCTTGATAAACCCTTTACTATTTAAAGTATAACTACTGCCTCTAAGCACACTTCTACACACACACTTAAGGATACATTACTTACTATAGTAGCACAGAGTGAGATGTTATACATGACAGGCCCTCCTTTCATGTGCCCCTCTGCTTTATTATATTTTACAATTTTCACAAAAAATTGAACATATCTAGTCGCTCTTGTAAATGTAAAGACCAAGTTTTGAACTCAACTGCCTCCAAGCTTACTTCTATGAACTCATTAAAAATGTAAAGTGATCATGTCATATCAACTTGCAACCTAGAAAATCAAAACTTAATTTTATGAAGGCAGCTCTATATATAATTACAGGCTTTGGAGATTTAGCAATGAAGATGGTCCATTATTGTTGTACAGCCAAGTACAGTGGACAAGTCAGCAGAATGTGATCAGAGATATAAAACTAGCAACACACTTGTGGGATGTTTCTTTCCAGTTACTTCCGGGTGGGTGGGAGAGATTCAATTCAGAGCAATGTAACGCAGGACATCACCTCAGCTATTACATATGGTAAGGAATCTCCACTTATTTTTATGCACACCTCTATGGGGAGCAAGGAAAAGATGGTGGCTATTTCAGGGTGAACTTCACATCCATGTGTCTCTGCAGATTGTTCCAGATACATTGCGCCAAATTGAATCTGTCTTAAGTTTTAGAGCCATATAGGAATAATAGGCTTATGGAAAGATGTATGCTGCTCATAGCTTTTGCTACCAAACTTACAGGTGATACTGTAAAGTTATTAATAAATGCAATAATTTGATAACCAAAATGCTTTCTTACTTTTCAAAAAGAAGCCAGACAGGAGAAAGCCTTCTGTATGGTGTTGCTAATATGGTCAATTGATCCAAGTGAGTGATTAGGAGTGTAGACTAACATAAGGCAATGCCAAGTGAGCAACTATGAAAGAATGTTCTGATGAAATTGTTACGTTTAGAGCATGTTCACATTTCAGACAGAAGTGTACAGCATGTACATTCTGCCTTGAAATGTGTGTGTGTGTGTGTGTGTGTGTGTGGTGTACACACATTCTGCATGTGTGTGTGTGCACCACATAGAGTACTGAAAATAGTTTGAGTATCAGGATCACTGATTCTATAGTGTTCTCCCCAGCACCTGTTTCCCAGGTGCTCAACCCAGCTGTTTTTTATTTGCCGTTCAGTTCTTGGAACCCAACAGTCATATTAGAATAGCAATCATTGTTTTTCCTATTATAACAGCCACTATGTGAGCACCACAGCCAACCGTGTGTTAGACCACTGACCACCAGTTTGCCCAGTCACAGCAGGTGTAGGCAATAACCTACAACATTTTTGCAAAGTATTAAAACTGCCCCCAACCAGCTACTTAATGCCATCCGGCCTGCAAAATTTTCTGGGGTGAACACTGTTCTACTATACAAGTGCCTCTTCCATTCACACCATAATACACATTAATTTGAAGTTTACATCCCCTGTATGTTGCGGCTGAACGTGCAATAACGTATTAGCTGACTGTGAGACACTTACACTGGTATGAGAGAGGGATACAGCTACGTTCTTTATCTATAGTGTGCCCAATGCCTTTCATCACAGGAACAAAACTACAACAAAGGGCAACATGCTTCTACACAGCCTTTAGTCTGATTGTTTTGCTCACTCCAACATTCAAAACATATTACATGGAATGCACCATCCCCATGAATGTTGTGACACTAACAATTAACCATCCCTCCATGGGCTATAGAGCAGCCTTTTACAACGCCATAACCACATTGGACAAGGGCCTTCAAAACACAATAACCGATATACGTTATTGTGTCAACATTCTCAGTTGTTAGTCACAGACACCTTAACTGCTCATTTATCCAGATATCCTCATGTTGAAAAACCCTGAGACAGACAAGTCATGTGGCATGCCCACACTGATTAACAATTCAATAACAGCTGATGCTTTCACACCATCATCTAAAGTTCAGCAGTCCCTATACAAATCAGTAAACTAGCCCTGCAAACATGCCCACTAAGAAGAAAACAAAAAACCCTGTTTGTTTCACAAAGGATTAACACTATGCTGAATAGGTTATGACAAGGGTAATCCATAGAGCAGTAACTAAATAAACCTCGCCACAGATCACACTGAAACAATGTAGTCATCCTCTAGATAGAGAAAATTGGTTTGGTATATCTTATACATTGACAGTCTACTTTAGACAGTATTTTAATGACTGGTCATGCCAAGGATCAAACCCATGTCTACACTGAATACCTTCACTATATATCACATATGCATCTATAGAATACGTATAAATTAGCACACGGAATAGCTGATTTATAGCATATTTGATGGATAAGTTATACGGAGTAGCCCCTTAATACCCCACTCCACATGGTATCCGACACATAATATGGACAGCTAAAGAATACATAGAGAAGACACGCACATACTGAGTAGTTCTTCTATGGACACTATACACACACTGATCCTACATGAGGTCTAGTGCCCTGCACTGAGTACTAGGCCGCTAGTCAACCTAACTTGTTGGGCCGCCGCCCCCTGCACCGCTCCCTGAGCCTCGCCTTCCTATTGGCCTTCAGCCACCCGGCTCGAAGTCTCCTCGCCACCACATTGGCTGACAGCTCATGGCGGGCAGGTTAGGCTGAGCGTGTATTGGCGGTTACAGGAGGCCCAAGCAGGGTCCTTTCCTAGCACACCACAGCCGGCAACCCGGCACGCTGCCCGAGCGCTCTTAACTACCCCACCTTGCTGCGTGTATTACTGCCCCGGAACCCAACCTCCACCAGCCCGTACAAGGAAGTCCCAGCCTCACACAAGGTCTCCGGTCTCTCACCTGGTTCTCGACGGCCGCCTGCTCCAAGAACTTCTGTGCCGCCTCCAACTCATTGCGGTCTATGGGAGAAGAAGAACGTGTCAGGTCAAATACCCTGCCCTAAACCCAGGCCCTGCCTGCTGTCACAACCGTTATCAGACCCTCTGCGCTTCCCATCCACCCGCTGCCACCCAGCCTTCCAACTCCCCTCTTCCCTACCCGGAGAGATGGTCTTCTCGAGGATGGTGATGAGCTCCATGCGGGCGGTGCCGGGTCACTGCTCGGGCGGTGCCGGGCGGGCTGCCGGAGGGAGGGAGCGTGGCGCGGAGGGATCCAGGCGCGCAGTTACAAGAGAGGCGGAGCTTCGGCGCGCACTAATATTTGCCGGATCTTACTCGAAGCAGAGAGCGCTGATTGGCAGCAGAGACGGTGAGGCGCCAGTCATTGTCGCTATGGATGATGGGAAGGGAGGGCGTGGCCCAGGCGGATGAGACTGAAGGCGGGGCCTACGTGGGGTCATACAACATGTGCGATTTATATGGGAGCAGTCAGCGAGCAGCGCCCCTGTCGCTGCGTGGACGTGAGTGCTGCCCGGCATTGTATACCAGCGTTTGCACCAATATGAGCCTCACTGAGGAGTGCAGGGACCATGGAGGAAGAGGCAGGCAGAGTGATACTACTGAGAGCAGGGATTCTAAATTCACTGCAGCACTACAAATCTCAGCGTGCCCTCCCAGCCTCAGTATATGCTGAGACCTGTAGTTCTACAACAGCTTGTGGTCTGCATCGCCTTTTTTATTCAATAACCCTCACTCGAGTGCTGTTAATTAGTATATTGTCCAAATCCACCGTTCAGTGAGTGGAATGAAATCTGAAGATAGATGTTCGTATAATACACTGGTGTTCCTAATGGAAGTGATGTAATGAGAACTGTTCATGAGTACAAATAAGGCCACTTTCAGGAGTATTACAGGGGCTTACTTTGCCTTTCACCACAAGTTCTATAAGCTTTGTATATGGATGATATGAAAATGTCACTTATCTAGAAAATAAACATATATATCTAGATTTTTCTCCAAAACACCGTGCCATGCAGACAATCTATTGCAATAAATATGGCAGAGCTGATTGTGCAACAGATTTGTCATTTGTTCATAAACCCATTCAGAATTTCATTGGGTGCAGAGGGGACAGGGAAGGTTTTGTGTAAAAGTGCATACACACTGCAGAATTGGAACGAAATTGAAATTGTTCCATCGTTGGAACGAGATTTTCAGTTGTTTGAAAATCTCGATCAACGGTTTCATGTTCTTTGTAATGATAATCGTTCATCGTCCTAGGGTACACACTACTGTGATATCGGGCCAGTTGGTCGTTTAGCATCTGATTGGCCCGATAATCTACTGAAAACACTAGTGCGTACCCAGCCTAAGGGGTAGATTAAATTGCCAGCATTCTGTACTACATTAACATGCACATTATTACTGTTGGTACAGTAATTTCAACATTGATTTTTGCTCACTGCTGTGAGCCGCATGCAAAAATCTGCGTTAAAATTACTGTACTAACGTTAATGATGTGCGCCCTGCGTTGTTCTAACCAACAATGCAGGGAATTGAATCTGCCCCTAAATCTCTTCTGACCTATAGATATTACATATTCAGGTTGAACATTTCTCTGTATGATGTACTAATAAACCAGAACAGTCCAGGTGGTGGCTCCCTAGTGCTTTTCTGTTACCCAGTTTGTTCACATTCTATTTTGTACATCCCTGATTGTAGCAAATATAAACAGGGCTGACTATATTAAAGTTGTCAGTGCAGGATAATACAAGAGTTGTGCTGCTACAATTACAGATCATCTTGACCTTTAGATGCGAACGTAAATCTATTCTTAGTAGAATTAAAGCAGATGGGTTTTATTACCACCTTTTCACAAGAGAGCGAGTGTAAGCTCAAACGATCTAGGCCGTGCTGGTCATTCACTTGCACTACCACTTTATATAATATTTGTATCATAAGGAATTACTGCTAATAGAATTATCTCTGAAATTAACGTTAGTCTCAATACCTGCAGCATAAATTATTTGGTTTAGTGATTTCTTTAAAACAGTTAGTTTGTATAGTGTGATATTTTTTTTTACTTCAATTACATTTCTTCTTGCATGTGTTTATTATATGCATTTACAATACCTTATTAAATATCTTGCATAAAAACATGCATCAGCCTAGCCATTTGTTCCAGTAATGCAGGAATACCTTTTTTTTAATGTCACATTCATCTTCTTTGGTGACCACCCCTATCAATGCTGGGGAAGTGCTATGAAACTGAATCAAGCATTTTGGTAGTGTAAAAAGAAAGGACCACTGACGTGGTTTCTTAAAACTAATAAAAAAAAAAAAAAAATAAACAAAACCTTTTCTTTCTGCTTTTTGGAAATGGTCAACTAGACATCTTTTTTTACAAAAAGTTAAATCTACCCTTGTTAATTGTACTTCATCTAAAATAATGTTTTTAATGTGCTGTTATTAAAACATACTTAAAATTATCTGGTTACCAGCACTCCAACAGACAGCCTACAGTAGTTCAAAGATGAATATTGCAAATCCAGCTGATGTAATGTGTTTCTGAAGTTGTCAGTGATTTCACTTACTTCCTTTTATGTCAATCTCCAATCCCAGGTTTCCTATCAAGCTCCAAAAGTTGTTGGAGTGCATGAGTGACTATTGCTTTGTAAATGCTGTTGTATGTATGCACTAGTGGTATTGTGTTATTGGTCTTACACTCCTAAAAGGAATGCAAATTAAACTTTGCATATATTCTAAAAAGCCAACCTTATGGATTATAGATTACACACTCATTGCTAAAATGCATTGTTATGTATTACATGTGGAATGACATATAATAAGAGCTGTTTGCTACATAGTGAAAGCTTTTATAGGGTATGGAAAATCCCAATAAAAACCTGCATGTCTTTCATAAAATGGACAGTTTCTACCAAAAACCATAAAGTAAAATCCTTTGCATAAACGCTCCGCCCCCTACCTGCACTGCACTCAAGTGATGTTCAATTAAAGCAGTTTGCTATTGAACGATAGTTGTTTAATAGGATACATCAATGCAAAAATCTCAATAAAAAAAGTGCTTGTGGTTCATTTAAAGACTCCTTTCTCCCAGATCTCCTAAACCCCATTTATTATCAATCCTACCACCTACCTAAGTGACATGATGTGGAATGACAGCTGTTTACTATGGAACAGCAAGCCAAAAGTCTAAATAGGAATATGCATGTGTTCCAAAAGGACTTCTCCCTCACCTCCTTGTTCCTCAATCTACCCCACTCTTACACACTGAAAAGCCATCTGGCGAAGACCCCCCTTAACCCTGGCAGTGTTTGAACAATGAAAAGAACCCTTGCAAAAGCAATAAAAGGTGTGAAGACATCCAGGCTGGTTGACATACAAGAGATGTGAATCAATTTGAATTGGTTAAATTAATAGTACCTCCTGGATTCAAATCAGAGATTGCTGTCCCAGGATCAGGCCCCTAGGAGCCGATTGCAACTTAGAAGGGGTGCTAGACCCTGGAGCAGGTCTCCAGTTAATTTTTTTGGGACAGATTTAAAGGTCAACTCTTCTAGCCTGGACTTTGGGGTTAGCCTCCTTGCCACCCTAATGTAACTGTCTAGTACACAATACTTGGTTAAGAGGAGGGCCCTGCCAGTTTGAGCAAGAATAAAAAGTGTTAGAACACCCAGACAAATTCACCCTCACTTTCCTAACAGAGTGTGTGTGTATGTTTTGAATGTATGTAATAAATATATACACATATACATACATACATATATGCCAGCAGAGCCCCATATCTGGTATGAACAATCTGTATTCCTGGGTTTATCATCACTATCTTACAGCAGGAACTCTTAAAAGTTATATGTGGCCAATAAACTCCACCCTTCCTATAAGAATCTGCACAACACCCATTACCTGCTGTAAGTCTGTGACCTCTAATTTGTTTTCTGGCTGTCCTGTGTTAATACAAGCATCCCAAGTCAATATCTTGCCTTCTACCCTGGCATTCTGATCCTAAGTGAGCAGGCAAGAGAAACCAACCAGTTGCCAGCAAAGAGGTGCTGTAGCAACTATACACAACACCCAGAAGTGGTTTCAGGTGCCAGTGCAGCAACCTCTCCTACAATTAGCACGCAGTTGGCATATAGTTGTGAGAGTGTGGTAGCCAAGTAACACTGGTAGCAGTGCTCAGTAATGACAAGATACCAACTGTAAAAAAAAAAAAAAAAATTAAAGTAGGAATTTTGCTAACATTTGCATGACCATTTTATATGGTTTTTACCCAGAAAAGCATGCACATTTAACATTTGCAGTGCTTTGGAGACATGCACTGCTAGGACCTTGAGTATGAGAACCAACACAGGCAGTACCAGCTGAGGTTGTGCAAGATCACTTTTGTAGTGGGTTACAGTAACGGTAGAGCACATAGGAAAAGGATTTCATGTGTGTAATGTGGGAGAAACAGGACTTTATAACACACATGCAACTTTACATTGAGATTTATGCTTGACCATAACCTATAAAACAGTTGTCATTCCACAGGAAGCCACTTTTGTAGCAAGTTAAACATATAAGGACGCATGTATGCATAGACTTTAAGGGCAGTCCATACCAAACTGTCTTCAGGGAGCCCTAACAGTGCAGGTTTTCCAGTTCTCGAGTGATTATAATTATACAACCAGTGGCTCTGCTACACACCATTCAGTAATAAATCGACCTGTGCCCAAGCAAGATCTTGAAAACATGCAGTTAGGGCTCCCTAATGATACAATTTGGGAAACCCTGCTTGCAGTGTGGGGTTAGGATGTGGTCATCTGATGAAAGACATGCATCTTCTTACTGTGATTTTTTTTTCCTTCTTTGGCCACAGTCATCCAAGCACACAGCCGTTGGGTAGTAGTGTACAGATTTGAGGGTAGCACATATGCAAAGGATTTAGTGAATGGGTTGAGATGATCTGGGAGTGTTTTGTTGTTTTTTTTTTTCATGACACACATATAGCTACTTATTGATATTTTTTTTGCATTGCCATACTGTGAGACAGCAGTCATTCATACAAGGTTATTGCATTGCTATATTATAAAAGAGAGCAATCATTCAATACCGCTCATGTAATTGTGTACTGGTATGAAGGAGCATGTACATAACGAATATAGAAGTCCTGGGAGAAATAGGTATTTTTTCACAAAATATAGACAGACAAAATCATCAACATTTATTTATATAGCATTAGCAAATGTCATAGCACTTTACAATGGCATTTCACTTTTGTATCTCTTAAGGGAAATGTCAGACATTTCACCTAAGGTGTACATAATTTTATTTTAGTGTAAAACTTCTGTAACTTATAGTTTTCTGTACACCTACCAGCAATCTAGCCAGTCTATTTTCTCTACTATATGTTTACTACACAATTCTACTAAAGTAGCACAACCTTTTTTGGGTCTTAGGGCCACATTGTGAAAGTCCTCATGTGCATAGAAGTGTGTGCCATGCTGTTGCCTGAGTTGGTACAGCCATGCTATGTAAGGGGCATTGCTGAATTTTATAGGGGGATATTTATACGCAAATACTTGGCTAAGAAACCAGTCAGCTTTCTACAGGAAAATTAAATTACTTTAAAGACCTACATGTCTAAACTACACCAATGTACATAAAGGGATTAAAAAAAAAAAAAAAAAATTTTTTTTTTTTTTTTTATATTATACCCAGATTTTTCATTCATATTCTTCATGATGTACTGCTAGCACATACCCTCATTCTTAAAATCTGTTTATATGCGGTTTTTGTGGACAACTGCACAGTATAACTTATCTTGTTCTTATCTATTATCCTTTATGTTTGGACAAATACATAGTATAAACTTTATTTTTCAGTTTGCTTTTAGTAATTTCTTTAAAAACATTTAATTACTGTACTGTTCTTTGAAAGATGCACTTTACACTTTGTTTGGGTAAATTGACACCCCAAAAAAAAAAAAAAAAAAAGTTTATATTCTCACAGAAAACGACAGCACAATTAACACACTCACATTTTGTCTTTATTAACGCCAACTGTTTTTTTTGCTTTTATTGTTTTTTTTATTTATTTATTTTATGTTTTAAAACAATAGCACAAAAGAGGACTCGGATAAGCAAGTCTCAGAACCAAAGCCCATGGCCCTGCCACTATGCCATTAGACAGCACAAACCCAGAATCTGGGTAACCTAGAAATTAATCAGGATATGGGATGGATAGATAGGGGAGAAAAACACCAACAGGAGTACAGTCCCTGCACCTTGCACAGGTAAGAAAATAAGTCTACATGAAGTATAAGGCCCATCAATACCAAGCCTTTTCAGTGCAAGCCTTTTTAGTACTGATAGGGTTAAGGGTCCAGGCCACTGAAAGAGCAGGGAATTAGTGATTACACACACCTCCCTTATTAAATACTACTTCTACATGGGGTTAAATGCCAGAAAAGACAACAGGCAACCAACAGTTAGTTTTTTGATGCAGGAAAATACAAGAGGTATTCAGGACCAGACATGAGGTGAAAACTCCTCACCAAAAGTAAACGAAAAAGGGCCGTCTAAACCCAGTCACCTTTCATAAATGGCCTTGGCTAATGCACACTGTGATAACTTGTCAGGTTGCGGCCCCCTTACCTACGGATAACCCTCTAGACTGATGGCTGGTACGTCTACCTCACAGAAGCCAATAGAAATGTCCCTCCCCTGGTTTACTCTCAGGCAGAAAACCCTTCACAAGGGGAATCTGAGAGATTCACAGTTAGCAGCTTGATGCTACTTCTATCATATGTACAGATTGATTGAGAAATTGAATAAAATCCCTAAGGAGTTCATTGGGGACTGAGCAGGGGCTTTTGTTTTTGTACAAGCTCCCCACTGGTGGAAGGGGTGTTGAGGGATAAGGGAGGACGGGTACAGAGCCTCCCATGGTGGGGGGCCTAGGGTCTAGCCTGTCGGGGCGGTGAGACAGCAGGAGGATGGGTATGACTGCACGTAATCACACGGCAGATGAGGGGGACTTGCGCAGTAGTAGATACTGATGCATAGCATCAGCATCTCTCTTCAGCCAGGTAGCATTCAGCAAGATGTTTTCACAGCACTGCTGTACTGTACGCTCTGCAGATGGTGCAGGATGAGCATCGAAGAATGCCTGGTGTAGAAGAGATAAAGAGAAAATATTAAACAAAAGCATAAAAAATACAATGTTATCTAATAAGGGTGTAGTACCAATTAACGGTACTGACTACCCCGACAGAGAAGTCCATAACAGGAGGACACTGAATGCATAGTAGAGCGACCTGAAAAAAAACCCAAAAAACCTACTTATCTGGATGCAGATGTCTTCATGGGACGACTCGCTGTGTTGCAGACTGTGCAACATGACGTCATCACAAACAGGCGATGGACGGACCCAGCTGTCATTGATGTAATGTTTACATCAATGACAGCTGGGTCCGTCCATCGTCGCTTTAAGACAAGTCGCGGTTTGTGATGAAGTAGGGTTTTTTCAGGTCGATCTACTATGCATTCGGCGTCCTGTCGTCGACTTCTCTTTCGGGGTAGTCAGTACCATTAAACGGACTACCACCGTCTAATAAAACAAAATGTCTTAAAATGAATGTACACCTATAACATCAGCAGACATCAATACTTTAGTTGGGTTGAAGAATGGAGGCTCCAGACATTCTCATTTGCTATAAAAAGTTGCCGTGACGTTTCAGCAAACTATATGTTACCCATTTATCCTTGCAATTGATAGAATGTACTATTTCATCTTCTGTGTAACACTCACCATTTCTACCATGAGGCAATGTGCCCCAAAATATTTTCCTCTGGTCCAAAAGGAAAAGCAGGATAACCATTGTTGGGTAAAGACTGGGACAGTTTGTTCAGGGCAAACTACATTTAATGAATGACACAGGATGGGCTTCCATTGAGGACCTCAAGTAACACCTGCAAAATCTCAATCTGAATGCTTGGCACTATCACCAGGCATTTCTTGCATTTCCTACCATTTAGATATATACATCAAGACACACCTCACTTCTATTTGTTCCCTTAGTTCAAGCACAAGGAATCTACATTTGACAAAGCCTTCATGAGGTTCAATGGCTCTAAAATAGTATACAGTGAAGACGGCCTACTCTTTTAATACTTGTGTCTCAGTCTTATTTTTCTTTTTTTGTGTAAAATAGAGCATCTAGCAATAGCAAACCGATGTATGGGGTACTCAAATAACAGATTATAAATAACAGTAATTAAGGTAACATAGGTCTAAAACATTATCAGCCCTATCTCTGAAACTTCTTAAGTCAACTGGGTTGAAAAGTAAATATGGGTGGGGGATTAAGCCTAATATACCCACAGTTTAAGGGTACACAAAGAGAAAATGAAACATGAGCCAGTCAGGTATTATTCTGTTAGTCACCGAGAAAAGAGCAAAAATAAGGGGTGTGCACAGGAAATTGTCAAAAGTCTAACAACGTAAACCATTAAAGGGGTACAAGTAACAACTGGTGGGAGGCGAGAGGTTATTTCTATAAAATACAGAGT
This sequence comes from Mixophyes fleayi, assembly GCF_038048845.1. NCBI lineage: Eukaryota > Metazoa > Chordata > Amphibia > Anura > Limnodynastidae > Mixophyes > Mixophyes fleayi. The sequence goes on from NC_134407.1 coordinate 163,406,183, forward strand.
CTTTGAAATCTAACCAAGGAAACCAAGTATCACAAAAAGATTCATAATTGGCACCCGCTGCAAAAGTGATGTCATCCATACTTAAGAAATCAATGTGTGGGTATCACCACTTTAGCAGCATTGCTAAGGTGCTTTAGAAAGGGATTTTATATATTAGACAGGTATATTTGCCCAATTCAGGAGCCAAAACAGCAGGCCATCAGGAACATTTTCTCCATGGATCATGCTAGAAATACACAACACATTGAGTAGAAGGGTTTTAACAACAGTCTCACCAAATGTGAAGCAGGTTGCCAGATTCTTTAAGGCATCTTCAGCATAAATTCGATACTCCTATGTTCATCTTGCTCTTGTACCATCTAGAGAGCAATTTAAACTAAACAAATGCTTGGGAAACTACTGTACGACATCTGAAAGATCTTTGTCCTCTTGCAGTCGCCGATCTAATGTCCAATGTCTCTTTCTAAGGCTTTAGTATACTGCAGTAAAGGATTATACAAGTCCTCAAGTATAAAATTTGTATTATTTTGAAATCGAATGAGAGGGATTGTTAGGGCTAGAGCAGAATTGTTGAAATGGCGTAATTTCTCTTAATTTCGGCAAGAAAGTGACAGAGTTGTAAGTGTGTCCATTCCTCTGTGTGGGAGAAATTCCATTTCTCTCAGAGTTTGCTAAAAGGGTTAACTACAGTAGAGCTCACAAGCTGGCCGTTCAGGAAGATCCCCGCCTCCAGCCAGTGTCTGAAGGCAATGAGGTCTAGTCCCAGTGGAAACCCAATATTTGTTATGAATGACATCAGGGAGGAGACCACGGATTAAGTAAGTTTCCTGCATCTGAGAATTTTCCAGCAAGAGTAGGAGATGGAAGGATGTGCAATTGTCAGTAACGTGATCCATGAAATGGTGCCACTTGGGACCTGTAAGGATTGTTCTTCAATCTCTATTCGTTGCTTTTCAGCCACATCCATTAGTCCATTTAGTATCCTATTTAATAGAGTGGCTTGGTAATAGCCAAAGATATAAGGGAGTTGAAGATCTACTCTGTGTTCGGACTATAAAGTACCTCCAGTTGAGGCAAGGTGTCTAACACCTGCTTGAAGAGGCACCATTGTGCACCCCGCCCAGGAAGTCCAACCAATAAAGTAGCGCGAGTGGTAATATCGTTAGGAACCGGAGAGCACTTCAAGAGATAAGCCTGACATATGGTAGCCCTGATCCACCTGGCAGCTGTCTGTTTCATCTACCAGAACACAAATCTTGGCCCAACGCTGGTATAACAATATTCTCGTTGATATGAAATTTGGCACCACCTTGGGCTTAAAGGAAGCCCTGGTGGGTAGAACAGCTCATCGTGAAAAACGTGAAAGGGCAACCTACAAAAACAGGATAGCCAGTTCAGACTCTCGTCTCGCAGAAGATATAGCGAGTAAAAAAAAAAGACTTCCCTGGTCAGAAATCTTAAATAGACAGATTCCAGAGGAATGAAAGGAGACCACTATAGTGCAGAAAGGACCAAATTCAGGTCCTGTGTCACTACCAGCAGAACAAAGGGTGGTTGCACATGAAGAACCCCCTGAAGAAAGGTCTGGATCTCAGGCAACACAGCCAGTCATCTTTGCAAAAAGATGAAGACAGACTTGAACCTTAAGGGAAGCCAATCTCAGTCCCCTGTCCAGGACGTCCTATAGGAATGAAAGGAAGCAAGCCAGTTGGAAAGGACATGTGGGAGCACCCCGCCTTTCACACCATCCTACGTAGGTCTTCCAGACTCTGATAATTCTTAGAAAATGCCAGTTTTCTGTCCCTAATCAGGGTGAGGATGACCTGCTCAGAGCACTAATCATAGGTTCAACCACCAGGTCATCAAAGCTCGCCGTGCTAAGTTCTGGTGAAAAAACAGATCCTGGCTCTGAATATCTTCTCTGAGTGGAAGTCTCAAGGGCGGTTCTATTGCCATGCTATGAAGATCGGCAAACCAGGATCTTCTTGGCTAGTCTCATGCCAGCAGAATTACCGGTACCCCTTAAGATGCCATCATATAGACATCCGGCTGTACCCACCTTTCCACAATTTAGTTGAACACCTCTGGATGGAGGGACCATTCCTCATTATGAATGGCATGGCGACTCAGGTGGTTGGGCACCTTATAACGATGATGTAAATCCCAACATCGGATACTCAGACATGAATACACCTAAGGTGTAATCCCCGACAGTGCTAATAGTGACAGCCTGAAACACACACCTCAAACAGTTCCGACAAATGAAGGTCACGGACTGCTGGTAATTTAAGGAGGCACCGCCTGCACAACGTACTAGGCTTTGTAAAGAACATTGTACAGACGGTGCCTCCTTAAGTTAGGAGGTCAACAGCAGGAATCATGCGACGTCAGCGCAGCCTGCCGATACACACACACACACCACAGCCGTGGCATTGTTGGACTGGATTCGACCACCTGGCGAGTATCTGGTTTTGGAAGGGCCAGGAGTGGAATTGAGCAACTTGTACCGCTTCAAAACAAGACACCATCCTCCCTATTAGGTTCATGCATGACCAGATTCTTGACCTGGGGTAAAACTACCATCTGACACCTGGGGGTAAATGTATCAATCTGCGATTCTAGCAAATCAACGATAAATCGACAACTTTAAAAAACGGTCCCTTTCTCTCCTGTGGCCCAAGAAATGATCTTGTCCAGTTCTGGACCAAAGGGGACTGACCCCACAAAGGGTAACGCCTCCAAAGTTTTCTGTCCCAAGATTTCACATAACTGTGGAGGGTGGGGAGGAAAAGAATCCAATTGTTTTTTTTCCCTTTTGAACAGAGAATCTTCCAGAACTACTAGTTCCACCTTCTGAATGTTCAGAGTCTATTGGAGAGTTAAAATAAGATCATCAACCCCCCTGCCTACTAGAGAGATCATCCTCCCAGTTAGTTAGGTCCTCATAATCAGAGTCCCCTTATCACCTTCTTCAATTCGTAATCACCAAACACCTGGACCTGTGAAGGAGCCTGGCGTTTGCTAGAAGAAAGTCTCCAATTGCTTTTCTATGGAAGAAGACACCCAAACCAGTCCTTGAACAGACCTTTCAAGGTTTCACATCCAGGGAGATTCCTGTGCTGCCACCATAAGGTCCGGGACTCGCCGAGATGCCTCTCCCCGAGGAAGAGAATTAATAGACGGAGCCACTAGGGAAGGAATAGGAAAAACATTTTCACCTACTGCTCCAGGACGTGCCACATCCCTTTTAAATTCCACAATGGACCTTGCCTGTTCTTTCGCATAGGTCGGCTCTGTCAGACAAATGCCAGACTCATAAGTCATGCATCCAAGTCGCCTGACACTTTGAATGGGTGAAGTACACTACAGAGCTGCTCTCAGCAGCCTTGGATCTTGAACTAGTCCCCTTTTCTGACATAATGCTGAAGAAAGGAGGGGATAGGGAACATATATATTATTGAGTAGTGATTTATTTTGCATATATATATATATATATATATATATATATATATATATATATATATATATATATATATATATATATATATATATATATATCTATATCTATATATCTATCTAAGTCAGAAAGAGTCCAATGACACAAAAGTGGTAATGGATCAGTACTCGATGCAAAAAACAGACAGTACAGTGATAGTAGAAACAGCAGGATATCAGCCACAATACCATACAACCAACCTTCAGAAAAAAAAACTTCTCCCACATGCAGAAAAGGGACCAGGCACCGCAGAAGACTAGTGAGGGAAGGGCAGGCTTTTCTGATAGAAAACTTGGCAAAGGAGGTGGTGTTAGTTTCCTGGGAAGAAGCACTTCCACTCCTATTCTGAGCAACAATGGCAGCTCCCCAATCTGCAATAGAGCCTGGTGGGAGCTGTAACTACTACAGCCACCTTCCAGGCTATTATCCCTCAGCTACCTGGTTATCCAATTAAAAAAAAAATGAAGGACCAATGTCTAGGGGGCATAGGGGGGCAGGCAAGACAAGTGGTTAGTGGTTTTAGTGCATTAGCTACAGTACATCACCCTCTATACTCCATGGTAAGCCATGGCCTCCAAATGGATATGAGAGAGAAATGGGATTTATGCCAAAGAAAAGAGAAGGCATGTTTCAGACCCTCTGCCACTTGGAGTGGCATAGTAAGGTTTAGAGGCACAGATTTGGAGTAATTCACTTCAAAATTAGACAGTGTGCCAATTTCTATGAATTTCTTTAACAATTTGTTGCCAATTGTCACAAACAGATCATCTGCGTAAAGGGCAAGGGTATATTCTTTATCCTTTATTTTGAACCCCATAATATCAGGATCTAGTCTAATCGACAACGAAAGAGATTCCAAGCAGAGGACAAATATCAGCAAAGAAAGAGCAGCCCTGCCTAGTACAGTTGTTGATGTTAATCTTAATTCTTTCAGATGGAGATTTATATAAAGATCAGATTAGCAAACGGCCGAGGAGCCCGGACAAAAAAACCCAATCGACCCTACTGAAAGCTTTTTCTGTATAAGTCAACAGGAGGATCGCCAAGATATCAGAACCAGAGACAAAGTTGACAAGGTCCAACACTTTTGTTGTGTTATCTTGAGCCTCCCAGCCAGGCGCAAATTCTACCAAATTGCTGTGCACAAGTTTTGGCAGCAGAAGTTTAAACTTATTTGTCAACAGTTTAGCAAATAATTCATTTGATATATTTGATATTTGGGCAAGTGTCAGTAATGTGCCCAAGTCCCTCCTTATTGCTGATAACCAACAGTGGTGCTGAAGTCTAGTACCACACTAGAGCATGGATTTAGTGTTCTCACAAGTGCCTACTTTAGCTCCATATTAGTCTCCCCATCCCTCCACATACCATTCAGGAAAAAAAATAAATCTGTTTTAGAAGAGTCTCATGGCTACATTTTAAATTCATCTGCAAAAACCATAAAACCACATGATCAGATTCCTTACACATTCATGCATTGGTTTGGCTTTAATGTTATCAATAGAGGATTTAAAAAACAAACAGAACACAAAAGCTGCCTTATCAGAAATTAATTCCTGGCTCTATGCCAAATAGCTATTCCATACCTTGATTTCAGCAGCCATTTTGTCACTTGCAAAACCATCCACTGCCAGCTACAGGAAAAAAATATGAATGAGTCAGCCAAATAAAAAAAGATACCAGCATATAAGTACAAGTACAATCCCAAACTAGAAGTCTCCATACTTTTATGAGCCGAGAGATGAGGAAGCCACCTTGGTATCTGTTATACAATTCTTCCCAATTTTCCTTCACAAAATTCCATGCAGATTTTCTACCTTGTTTGCTAGCACCAGCAACCCCACCGATAACAGATACCGTATCCTGAGGACGTACCTCTTCCTAGACAGCACAAATGAACAATTTAAGCAATTTTCATGTCACATTACGAAAACAAACGGCCTCAAATAGAGTTTTAAACAGAATACATTTTGCTAAAACCTGCACGCATTACTTATGTGAGAAAAGGAAAATGAAAAGGCAACTGTCTCACAATTTGTAATAGAGACTACCTAAATAACCAGAACACAGTATTTCTTACGAATATAGCCAGATATACCCGACCGCCTTGGTTTGCTAACAGTATATACACAGAAATTACCAAAAATACATAAAAAAAAAAAAAAGAGGTATGATGTAAATGAGCTACAACACATGGGGGACTTCCTATGTTCTTTGAATATAACAGACTATGAATGAGGCTACAAAGCATGTACTGTACATTAATGGGTGTAGTGCGCTTTAACAACACAGATTAACCCAACAATGAATAGAACAACGTGGGAAATCCGAACACTCATACCCCTACATGGAACAAACATGGACTTAGAATTACACATTTGCACCGATTTCATGACCGGATATAGTCCTGACTGTTGTAAATTACGTCAATTAAAAAGGTGACTGATAATAAAGTGGCAATACACGGACCTGACATGTAATGGTAAGGTTAACCGTAACCCCTACAAAATAAAACTTACATTAGATGAATGACAGCCGAGTCCGTGCATTGGCGCTTTAAGAGAAGTCACATTTTGAATTGACGTCATTTACAACAGTAAGGAAGATATCTGTGTAATGGTAAGTCGATTTTTGTTTAATGTCAGGGTATGGGTGTTCGGATTTCCCACGTTGTTGTAGTCAGTATCGTGGAACGGACTACCACCGACATTCATAAATATCCACCAGCTCTTAATGAATTTCTGAGTGGGAAACATGTTTTCTTCGAGACGACTAGAAAACAATACTTGGCAACACAAAAATGCATCACAAATGTACTCTGGTATTTATCTGTGCCAATAACTGACAGAACCCTACCCTTAATTTATCAGGGAGAGATACATCAAGAAATGACTCAATTGGAGTCCTTTCCCCATATTCAGAGCCTGGGAACATCCCCACCGACAATGAGAAAGATTTGCAGTTATACCACACCAGAAAGAAAAAAAAAAGACGACGACGACCAAAATAGTGTCTAAAGGATTTTAAATATACAGGATGATTCAAAAGTCGCAGTACACCCTTTTATTTCAAAAACTCTACAGGAAATTGGGAAACCTGAATACTCCAGTAAGGTATGGGTGACGTGGTCTATCTTTTACGGTATGTACCAAACATGGGCGCCATCTTAAAATCGGCCAATCGGCCCAATTCCTTTAGAGTTTTTGAAATAAAAGGGTGTACTGCGACTTTTGAATCACCCTGTATATTAATCATCTGTTTTAAAATAAATATACAAACATTTCTTGAAAAATCAGATGCAATAAAGATATAGTTGCAATGGAGAACAGGTCACTAGGCATCACTGTATACTTACAGAAAGTGAAAAGCTCAGCACCTTCTGGATCAAATCCTGGGAAGAGATGGCTCCAAGAACCCTCTCAATACGGTTCTTTTCCTCCTGCATGTCAGCTAGTTTGTGGAGCTAAAATTTGAAACATTTATTTGTAACGTGGAAGATGGATGGAAATGTCAGGAAAGAACTATGTAGTATCATTTATTAAGGTTATTTTGAGGCCCATGTGGGGGCAGCAATCATGCTAAGTAGAAGCAAGGGGGTGTAGAAATTCATCCACACCAAAGGTAAACTAAAAGAAATGTTATCTTATGATAACTGACCTTTAGCATGGTGTCCAAAGTTGTGCTGTCCCCATGCTTCAGAACGGTCACATAAACCTAACATAAAGATAGATAGTGTTAAGAGTGTTACAACACAGGAAGAGCAGTGCAGCACCATCTAAAGATTTAGAACTAACTGGGCTCCGAAGGTCAGCACTCAATGTGTTCTTTCCTTCTACGTGGTCCTTAAATCTACGACGAGCTTCTTCCAGGGTGGGTTTATGGCCAGCCTTTCCCAGCTTTCCTAAAACTAGTCCCCTCAGCAGAGCATCCAAGTGTCCTATGGAAGAAAGTAATCAGAGCCTATACACAAATACCAATGTGACATACCTCTGTTTGCTGATGTGTATCACTTTATATACATAACTACCTTGCTGCTAGTTACTAGACAAAATAAACTGTGAAATGATCTGTGCTTCACAAGAACAAGACTGATGAATGATTGCCAAACATGGACTTTTTACAACCTACCCTCCCCAGGCTTGGGATCCCAGCCCAAACGTTGTCCAATGGGGGAAAATACATCCCTGATGAAGCCTTGAATCTCCTCATGGAACTCTGTGTGAGATAAGAGTGTGGACAGTATCCCTAGATTACAGCTCAAGTCGCTCCATACAGTATAATTAGGTTCATTCACAAAGGCCTCCATGACTTTAAGGACTTCAACCGTGCTGATGATGCCTGCTCGGGCCTAAAGAAGGAATACACATGGATGAAACCAGAAATACTGGATGGTATCAGCCTTCAGCAGAAAGAATACTGCTAACACAGTTCACTTTTTCTAAGTTCATCTCCATACTCACCAGGGAAAACAGATCGTTCTGGAGGCCAAGCCTGTCCACTGGCTGAAGGGAGCGATCTCGAATACCAGGTAACAAGCTGTCCAGCATAGCAGGGCTGTATTGGGTACGGTAAAAACCAACGGTTCCCGGATTTAACTAAGTTGGAAGAAAGTAAAGGAGCAGTAAAGCAAAGCAGAAAAAGAGGACTTCAAAAAAGTATATGTACTAAGTGAAAAAGTATCACCTATTATCCAAGAAACTCTTAACGTTGCTTATTTTAAAAATTGGTCTTCTCAGTTTTTAAAGTTGAGGATAAATTATAAAGTACTCAAAGTTGGGTGCACCTCCATACAAATCATATCATCAGAGCACAGGACTGTGGGGACATCACTGGTAATAGTAATTTAATTTGTACAGCTTAGCGATCATGGCACCGTAACAGCTATTCTATACATTTATTCTCACCTTAACCCACTGGTCTGGGGTCACTCCTTCTAGTACAACTGTCTCAGGCTTGTCCATAAGTAATCTTAACTTAGCGGAGGCCGGGGATTCACTGGTGCAGATGCTGATCGGTACCATCCACTGAGGACTCTCCTCACCTGAGCGAGGGCAATAGGAGGATGTTATATGGAGAGAGGGGCTGGAGGCTTACCCGCCAACCTATCATCGGGAGAATAAAGGAGATAAGAGAAATAGGAAGAAAGAAAGGTAGGATAGCTTTGAGCAGCTCCAGAAAAGCAAAGTGAGACTAGAATGACAATACTGTTTAAAGATGAGCAGTATTGTCTGCAGTCTGATCAGGTCACACTGCTACTGCAGCGCATAGTTAGGACCCCTCATGGCCCAGAGGGAGCAACATAACAAATCACAGAGAGTAGCAAATCTTACCATGTTGTGGACCACTGGCACAGAACTTCTTTTGAGATAGCTTTAAAATCCGTGAGTCGTCTTTCTGAAAAGGAAAAAGACCTATGGGTAATATAAATCTGCTAACTGCCCTATTATAATTTACCAAATGATCACCCAAGGATGACCTCTCTCTATATACATGCATTATGGAGCATCATGTGATAAACTTATTAATGAATCACTTTGTTAGGCTTGTTACCTGCTCTGACTCCACATAGATAAGGGGAAAACCCATTTGTTTGGTCCATGTACTCATTACATCAGCAATTGGCTTCCCACTAGCCTGCTCCAGACACTCCCATAGGTCCTCTGCAGAAAAAAAACTCATTTTACAGCTGTGTAAGGGAAGAGGGGTGAAGGCAGCACAGAAATCTCTTACAGGGTTAGCAGACGTGACAGTACCTGTGGCAGCGTTCCTCTCCTGGAATTTAGTGAGGTATTGGTTCATGCCCTTACGGAAATCCTGCAGGAAAAAATAAACTGTTTTAACTGTTTTAAGATAATGAGAACCTAAAGTTCTAGCAAAATTATATTTTCTTTGCCTGTATCAAGTTAATAGGTAAAGCTGGTCATCTAATTCCTATTGTAAGGCTGCACAAACCTCATATTTGTAATAGATATGTACAATAACCACTTTCTATTTTATGGGAGGCAGCCTCAAACTTACATTACCTGAAGCTCGCCGTTCCCTTTAATATGTTTGCAGGACTCTAATGTGATACAATACAGAGAATGTAAAATAATATTTCAGCTAGACTACATAAAAACTGAGTTACAGTAATTTAACAGATTTATTGCATTAAAATTTATACAAATAAATGGATTTACACAGGAATGTTATTAAAGGAAGACAAGTGCATTATGTGAAAGAATCACATTTAATTGCCCATTTGAATATATTAAGAGCTATATGTACATTTCAATGTTATTAAATCCCAGATAAATTTCCACCTATTCACCTCATCCCCAATGTAATCGTGTAGCATACGGATTACAGATGCTCCTTTGCTGTAGGATATTGCATCAAATATTTCATCCACTTCAGATGGATGTCCTACATCGACCTGCAGGCAAAGAGCTGAAGCATTAGAGAGTGGCAAGGACTTTTAGAATACATAAAACGGACAACTTACTAACTCAAGGTGGGCAAGGAAATGTAATATAAAATACCTCAATTGGATGGCTATTTTCCAGTGCATCTAGTTCTTGAGCTCGAGTGTAATCTGCAGAGACAAACTGTGTCCATATGTCATACTCTGGAAAGCAGTGATCCACACAGAGGTATTCAATCCAGGAAGCAAAGCCTTCATTCAGCCACAAGTGGGTCCACCACTCCTGCCAAAATGAGAGAAAATATGAGAAGGAGCTCTAGGATTTTCAGGCAGAGAGAACTTTAGTTTATAGTTATTCACTGTAGTTCCATTTTACATCAATACAACCATTGTTGCCAGTTAAGCCTCCAGTTCAAAAAAAGGAATCTTAAACATGGGCATGCAAATCCCATTAGACTGGACCATGCTGTACCAGCAGGTGGTGCTGTAATGAAAGGTCTGCTTATTGATGCATTGTACTGCTAAGCGCAAATATGCATCTTATCTGTTTTTGCTGTGTTCTGTCTTCTGACAGGTTGAATAGCAGGAAGATGAATAATCACAAAGCAATCATTGATCCCTCTGGAGAAATGTATGAACGGCGCACACATTTTAGCAAAATGAAGTACATTTCCCTTAACTTTTTGTTCATACAAGAAATTCTTCTATGCACACCTATAAAAAATATAATATATGCCATCACTGGAGTACCCAGCCACTATATCACATGACACTGCTGTGGTTTATTTAGTCATTTTTATTAATTGCACACACAAATAAAAAAGGACAAAATATAATGAGTGTACAAATACACTGAGCAATTTAGAATCATATGCCAAAGACAGAACCACTAAGATGGTGTGAGGCTGGGCGATTTCCAAGGGCAGAAGCAGGGATGTAAAGGGTTTTAAGGCAAATGTTTGTCTTTACTGTGCTGTTACTCTATACTGTAACTCATGCAGCTATTAAAATGTGTTTATACTCATTCCAACAGTTACTACTTATTTTACTCCAATGGTTTTGAAATTATTAAATGCAACTTGTCAACACAAAATGAAGGCAGCCATTCTGTGTTAACCAAAACTCATGACCATGCAGCCGATCAATTTGATAGAAAACAGCAATATCTGAGGCACTTCACAAATATACATTTCCTAGGAACCAGTGCCTAAATAGACGTTTCAATTAGTATTGGATCAGCCCATAAAATGGCTGCCTCCACTGTGGGTAGACGACAACATAACTACTTACAATTCCCGCTAATAGTCTCAAATGTATTAGCGCTGTTTTGCTACACGTGTTCCCTCTTGCAGACTATGCAATTTTCTGTTCTCTACCAATAGAAACTGTACTCATTTTACATATTTGTCCTTTTACTTATTCCATTATAGTTCAAAAGCTATTGAGTAATCCCATGATGTATCAAGTTTGTGTCCATCTTGCTATTTCATTCACATTTCAAAACACTATTTAATTTGAAAAAAAGTCTTAATAGAACAAGTGCTTGATTTTTGTATAGCCTATAACCTTTAGAAAGTGAACGACACATGGCTTAACACATACACAGCACTTACCATGGTAACAAGGTTTCCAAACCACTGGTGCGCTAGTTCGTGCCCAACAACTAGTGCCACCCACTGCCGAGAGGAAGAGCATGAATTCTTGGGATCAATAAGCAGAGCAGTCTCCCTACCATTAGAGGAAATATCTGTTATCCAAGGTCATTGGCAATAAATAAGATACAGTTTTAAATGCCCCAAATTGAATTGATGTTTTACACAAACAACTGTCACTGTTTCTGTGAATTCACATTACAGAAGAAAAGGGTCTCCTTTCACTTACTGCTATTGACATATTTGCATCTGGTAGGGTGGAGGAGAGAGTGAGGACACCAGCAGCTGTATTTTATCCTTGGTCAAACTGTGCCCCGGAGATGAAAAATCTTCCCAAGCATCAATGTCATTGGATATCACAAGGAATATAATGGAAGTATAATTTGGTAAGTCCTAGATGGCTTCCTAACTCTCTCTCCACCCTGTGCAGAGTGGACCAACTAACCTTTAACCTCAGAAGCAGGAAATAGGAGAGTAACAAACGCACCTGTAAGTGACCAATCCCCAGTTTTCCATGGCTCCTGTGAAAAACAAATACAAAGTGAGGGATGGAAGCACACCACAAACAGGGTGACACCTGTACAACAGGCCAGTCAGGGGAAACTTTACCAGCTGCAAAGTCTGCAATGGCGATGAGATCAATCTTGGGAAGAGGGTAGGGCACATTGAAGTAATCCTTATAGAAAGGCAGAGTTTTAGCAGCAACCTAAAATAAGTGACACATAAGTGGTTGGTGAAGGACTATTTCATAAGTAATTAATATACACACACACAAACTGGAATTTACCTCCAAGGCAAACTTTCCCTGCTCTGCTTTGCCAACTGGAGTATAAACACGAACCAGCACACCGTCAGCAGAGCGGGTTTCCACAAAGTCATACTCTCCAACCACAAAGGCCACAAGGTAAGTTGACATAACAGGAGTGCGTGCAAACTTCACCTCCACCAAGCTGTCATCATCAGGGTATGGTTTGCGCTCAATAAGATTCTGTACAAAGTGGTAAAAAAAATGCAGACGTGAGTGGCTAAATCTGACAGATCTGTAGTCAGACCAAGCAACTGGATCACATAGGGGCCTTTGAATGCGACTGGTAGATGGCTGCACACAATGGCAGGTAGCATTATTTTCAGACAACACATGGCAATATCTAGCCAATCTCACGTGCACTCCAGGTCTATGGGAACCCATGAGAGGAGCAAATAGAAGAACCCAGGGGTTGTACACTGAGCCTGACAAGAAGCAGCCAAAGAGGATGATACTGGCTCTATCCACTTCTGTGCCATCAGACCCTAGCCAGAAGGACTAACCGCTGTCAGAAGTCTTCATTTTCTTCCAATTGGAAGTCCAGAAAAGCTTCTTTTTGAAGTATGCTACTCAGGGAAAGTCAGGCTGATGCTTTGACAATTGGTCCCATACTGGCCTGGAAACTGAGGAGAAAAATTAGCTCTTGGGACTGAACTTGTTATTTTGAAGAAGGAAAACTCCTCCTGCCGGTATCTTCTATCCTTGATTACCTTCTCACAAAAGGGCTTTCATTGAAAAAAAGCAGTGCAGACAGGGATATTTTGAAAGTATTGTAAGTTGATCAAGATGAGCCCACTACTAAATTTGTCGGTGATTTGGATGCAAAACAGGTGGAAGTAAAGGCAGCGCCGTCCAATTGGAATGATTTATGATATTAAAGGCAAGCTGCAGTAGCTCCGTCCTGTAAGTGCCATTTTACAACTCCTCCAGGAATTTCTCACCCCCAAGAGTTACTTTGGCCATTCCAACAGCTGCAAAGACTGGGCTAACCATTGAAAGAGGTGAAAAACAGACTCTTCAAAAGATTAACCTGTCCTCCAATCAATACTCGAAGGATACCGTGCCTAATGTGAACTGTTGCCCTCCTAGATAGCTACAAAATTGGAGGAAGAGTGACAACTACTAATCTCCTGGAAAACAGAATAACGAGCTTCAAAGTGCTGTAAGACACGAAACCTTGTCTGAAATTCCCAATTCCCCAGACACCAAATCATTAAAGAGCTGGTCCCGGAGAAAAACAATTGGAACACTTTCTGAAAAGGGGAACAAGGATCTCACAAATCAATTTTCAAAAGGTTAGTGATGGTCTGAATTAGGGACATAGCCAAGACAAGTATTCAAGCCCTCCCCTGCCAGCACAGGTAAGCAGGAAAGTCAGACCCACAGACTGCGCAAGTGACCAGACTCACTCAGGCATTGCCTGAAGGGCTACAGTGTCTGGAAGGGTGAGGAGCTCACCGCCCCCATTGTTCAGCTTCCTTGGGGTTAAACATTAACAGAGAAAAAAACAAAAGAAAACTTCTGACTATGGCTAGCTGAACTGAACACACGGACATAAAAGCATCCTCCACCAAAGATATACAAAATGAGGTTGTTTCATGGCTCTTCATAGGTTTCCACTAGCTGTAAATGCATAAAAACCTGGGTGTAAATGGAGCATAAAAATGTAAAATTACATACATAAGAGTGCTCCGGGAGGACTCAAGCAGTGAAACTCTTACCATGTTTGATAAAGCTACTCTGTCCTTGGGGACAATCAGAATAACATCAAAGGTTGCTTTGATTGCAGGCTCATCCCAGCAGGGGAAAGTTCTCCGTGCATCTGTGGCCTGTAGAGAGAACAGATGTGTTCTACATCACTATATAACAGTACTAATCATTTCCAGACACAGCAAGACTGGAAGCTGCTAAAAACCAGTACTCTGTGTTGGGCAACTGCTGGTCCTCATGCAGGCCCCTCATGAAATTTTCCTCTTTGGTCCCCTTTCTAGTGACTATATAACAGACTAAATACAGTTTCCATATGACTGAATATTAACTTATAGCTGTATAGTTAAATAGATAGAGAGTGAGTTTAGACTTCTACTTATAGAAACATAGAATTTGATGGCAGATAAGAACCACTTGGCCCATCTAGTTTGCCTATTTGTTATTAACCTATGGTACCCTCAAACCCTACTTGGTCCTTTTAACATTTGTAAGGATATCCTTATGTATATCCCAAGCATGCTTAAATTGCTCTACTGCATTCACCTCTACCACCTGTGATGGGAGGCTATTCCACTTATCCACTATCCTTTCTGTGAAGTAGTTTTTCCTCAAATTTCCTCTGAACCTACTTCCCTCCAGTTTCAGTGCATGTCCTTTACTTCTACCATAATTTCCTTTAATCTTAAGCCATAATCTTACTTTGAAGAATGTTTCCCTCCTGTACCTTGTTAAAACCCTTGATATATTTGAAAGTTTCTATCATGTCCCCCCTTTCCCTTCTCTGCTCGATACATATTAAGATCTTTTACGCTTTCTGGTAGTTCTGTGCTGTAGGCCATGCACCATTTTAGTTGACCTTCTTTGTACAGACTCTAATGTATTTATATCCTTCTGGAGATATGACCTCCAGTTTTGAACACAGTATTCTAGATGAGGCTGTGCCAATAATCTATACAGTGACATTACTTCTTTCTGCTACGTATTCCTCTTTCTATACAACCAAGCATCTGACATTTCTTCATAGCTTTGTTACATTGCTTACCTGCCGTTAAGTCATCTGAAATAGTGACTCCTAGATCCTTTTCCTCCACAGTAGTTTTCATTATAGTGCCACTAATACTATATTTAGCATTTAGATTTTTGAAACCCAAGTACATGATTTTTCATTTTCGGGCATTAAACTGTAGTTGCCACTCTTGACCATTCATAGTCTACCTAGATCATCAATCACTTGTTTTATCCCTCCTGATGTGTCTACTCTGTTGTATATCTGTGTCATCTGCAAATGGTATTGAAGGGAAATTATGCCTTTTGGCAATGTCACCAATAAAGATATTACAAAGCACTGGTCCAAGTACAGATCCTTGGGGTACACCACTGGTAACTTATTCCTCCTTTGAATGCACTCCATTTACTATAACCCTGTTTTCCATCCTGCAACCAAGATCTTATCCAATCAACCATCTTAGAATCAAACCCAAAGCGCTCTAGTTTATTTAATAGTCTGTAATGTGGGACAGTGTCAAAAGCCTTAATAAAATCCAGATAAACTACATCTATGCCCTCCCCCCCTTGATCTATTTAGATGACTTTAGTCACCTAGTCAAAAAAGTCAAGAAGAAGATTTGTTTAACGTAATCTGCCCCCAGTAAATCCATACTGTTTGGGATCCTGTAAGCTACTGGTTTTGAGATATTCTACAACTCTTTCTTTTAAGAGCGTTTCCATCAGTTTCCCTACTACTGATGTAAGGCTCACTGGTCAGTAGTTGCTGGCCTCTGTAATTTCTCCTGTAGCTAGTGACTCGTTTATTAATTCTGTTAATGGTGTTACCAGCATCCCTTGAAGCTTTTAGTATCTTTGGATGGATCCCACCTGGTCCCTTGATTTATCCACTTTCAGTTTTGAGAGCTCTGGTTAGGACCTTCTCCTCTGTAAATGTACTACTATCTACCTCATTTTATGAATATACTTGCAAATTAACTGTTGCCACTTTCCCGCTCTTTCTGTAGTGAATACGGAGCAAAAATAATTATTAAGATGATATGCTATTACCACGTCTTCTCAACAAGACTGTCTTTAGTCTTATTATTCCTCCTTTCACGGTTATACCTAGTAAAAACGTTCTCCCTTTTATCTACTGATTGGGTCATTGTCTCTTCAGACTGTGCCTTTGCACAACCGATTACCTTCTTAGCCTCCTATCTAAGATACCCCTCTTTGTCTTCATTATTCTGCTTGTATTTCCTATACGCCATATTTATTTATTTTTACACTGAATGAAACATGTTTATACACTTATATGAACCAAAGGTAATGCAAGCCCCTATATTGTGGCAACAAGGGCTAGCTGTGAGACCGGTGAAAATAATCATATTGCCCATCACTGCTCTAGTAAAACACAGGAGTCTATATTTTCTTACCTCAAACTGAGTGACTGCAGCATAGCGCACCTCCCCAGAAGCTGTGGTGTATTTACTTCTGTAGAAACCTTTCATTTTATCATTCAGCTCCCCAACAAAATCAATCTTCAACATCCCAAAACCTACACACAAAGAAAGTAAAAGTGAATGGATCCAGAGCTTGGCACACAGAACAGAGTTCTTCTGCCTTGTGTTATGCATAGATAGTTAATAGTAAGGCACACTGTTGGAATGTACATGACTATAGCTGGCTACTTGGATGTGTCATCTGGGTATAGCAAAGATCAGTGCAACTGTATAACACCAACTGGCATACAAGATGCAACTTGGCCAATTGAGTATAGTACCCAAAACAGTGTACTAATAAGGCAGCTTGGCACACGGTATATCACTGAATAATTAGATAAAACACAAGACTATCTAGATATGGGGTATGTGGACTGACATAGCTGTTTTCTAAAACTTCTGTGATAAACAGTTTGCTCAAATATCTCAGGGTCTATCCTGTTAACCTAAGTTGCTAGGGTGACATAGTAATCAGCATTTAGTGGACAGCAACAGAAACAAACTTTCTAATAGTTCAGTTTTTGAATGTGGCAGTCTAAGTCCCAACAGATTTATTTGTATTTATTTTTTCACTTTTTAAACTTACCCGTTTGCAAAGTACTGGGGAACGACAGAGTCACTTTCTCATCCTCATTCTGGTAGTTAAAACCAGTGGCATGAATTTCTGCAATGTGAGCAGGAACAACAATTTATACAGACATAAAAGGGACAATATATGGAAGTGCAAATAAAGATAAACACTGTTCCCTGTATATAATGGTGATTGTCCGTTTAATGGTTTACAGAAAAATACATTGAAATAAAAGCCAAGAACAGTATTTTACTTTATCCTGTCAGATGAATACATGTAATTTTTCCCTCACACACACTGTTCTCTCCAACTCCCAAGGGAACGATTATAAAGACAGATTTTGAACATAAATTCAGAAAGAAAAACCAAGAAATTAAAGATCTATTTAATACGGCTGATCTGTAAAATAAAAAATGTAATATGTTTTGATTGAGGTCTCTACCAGCAATATTATTATGGTGCTGAGTGTTTATTTATAAGGGAACACTTGAGATTGCCACAGAGCATGACAATAAGTCTCTAGACAATTGCATCAGAAATAAACTCTACAAGCAACACTAAAATGTTGCACATTTGCTCCCAAATGTACTGCAGACTGAATGGATTCAGTATGTGTTGATTTAAAACATGAACCTCTGCAGTAAGGACATTTGCTGGCAAAATAGCCTGCTGTGTAGACAGGCACCAAGCATGCTGCTGACTGCAGACTAAGTTGGCATCAAAACCAGTGTTGAGATCATACCTGGCACAACTGGGCATACCCCAGACTCATGTCAGCACAAAACAACAGACATCCTGATAAAGGGACAATTCATTCTACAGACACTTGGAGATTTTACATCAATGATCAAAGAATAGAAATGGAGTACGGTATTATGTTAAAATGTTTCTAAAAAGTAAACTTTATCAAAAATTCAAGTATGTTTAGCTATGACTTTTTTTGCATTACTTAAATGCAAATTTGCTAAATACCTTCCACTGTCGTCAGAGAGCTTGTCAGCAACATCCTACCTACCAAAACAAGGTACTTGCATGTGTTGTCCCTCATATCTAGGTGTGATTTGCCTTCACTGATTGTTAGGAATTCTATCACAGAACACTTACACAATAAGTCATGCAACAGAACAGTGAGCAGGGCTATTTACAACAAAGCACAAGGCCTGGATTTTGTATGCATCTAGACTCCCTTTCTAAAATAAAAGACATTTATGGCTAAAATGCAATAAAATCGGCAAAACAATGCATTGAGAAATTATCAAATAGTTAAAATGCACTTTTTGCTTAAAACATGTTAAGGATGATTGTAAGATTGCAAGCAGGCCTTCTTACCTCTGTCTGTATTACCCAGTTTTGTATTACTGTGTTTGTCCTCAAATTTAAAGCGTTATGAAATTTGTTGGCGCTATCTAAGTGTTGATGATGAAGGGTGGCTCAAATTTGTAGCTGTATATTAGAAATAGTCGCTCACAGATCTAGCTCAGGGCTGGGAATGTAGATGATTACATAACATTCTGATCTGTACACAGCGGGAGATGGTGTATATGATGTGATCTACACATTGCACCTTTCTGTGGAAGCTTCCCCGCTAACCTTCATGTGGTGCCACAGGCTGCAGTGGAAATCTTGAATCCCTTTGTGCTACTGAACAATCCCATGGCAGAGGGTGGGGGGTAGTTACATCTAACAAGGCGTAAACTGTGCACAGAAACACAACGGCGTGGCAATGAACGCTAGCTATACACATGCAAAACTGGTAGCAGGATGTAAAAGGTAACTAATCTATAGGGACTCCAAATACAGGTACATAGGAACCCAATTATTAGAATTACCCTCCAATATATTAATATGTGTATTTCATGCCACTGTTGAGTACTATTCAACTTTTAAATACACAACACATACATTTACATTTTTAATATTTCGCAGTTTTTTGGTTATTTTAATATGATGTAATAAAAGTGAAGTTTTAAATACAGGATTATATATTATATGCATAATTGACAGTTGAGGACTGGAGTGCATCTTTTGCTTCTCTTTTTGTTCTAATCACGGATATTAGAATATAAGAGTGCACCCTATCTATCTTAGAAAATTACATTTTGTCATCAAGGATCGATATAGAGTCCCCTACCTGTGTGCAACCGTTTCTTTTGATTTTTGTGATAAAAGGTAACTAACAAAGGTGCCTTCCAGTAAAATAATGCAGAATTTTACATGTTTCTGGCATCTAAGCGGTAGCAGTGAGCTATACAGCAGACAACCACCGTCTGGAGGTGTAGTATTAATAGTAAGCTGTGCCGAAGTACAGTTCTTGGGCAAATTAATACCAACAATTAACTACCACATACAGATGTTTAACACTTGAGGTATGTAAATGAGAGCACTGCAGACTTCTGGCAGCACTGCATGACCAGAGATGTGTGCTAGACTACATAGTTCTAACTGTAGGTGTCCAGTGTAATGTGCTTTATGGTCCTGTAAGTATTCGCACATCTCTCAGGTTAGTTTAATTTACCAAGAAATATGTTTGGCAAGTCCAGACTTGTGATGTGCTGGTACCAGGAGAGTTTAAGAGAACTGCGGGTGAAACAATGATGTAACCATTCACAGAAAAGACATTGGTAGGGAGCCATTTGAACGGATTCTTATTAACCTCTAATGATTGATTATTTAAGGGCTTTATAGGTAAATATACATTGTAGGATATACCTGTGTACCAGGTTATAGCCATCCATGTGCTAGTGGACAAGTTACAGCTAGAAGTGAGCAGCCTTGCTCTACAGAGAGTGCAGGCCTGAAATCTACAGCACGCACAGAGACAACATTCAACTCTCCTCCCCCAGCACTAATGATATAAACCCAGCTTAGCCTTGCTCTCTGGCATGGATAGAAAGCTCCATTAGTGCATTTGTCTCCTTAATAAACTGATGCACTAATGGCTTGTAAATGATGGACTGTACCAGATCAAAATAGTTAAAAATGTCTGAGTGGGCAACCTCCTGATCATAGATTTTAGGTTGAGACACAACTGATTTATAAAGATCTGATCAGGACAATATCCGTTCAATATTCTCTCAGTAATGGCTCTCTAGTGCTTTACAAATTGAATTGGTAGTAGTCATCGAAAACATCACCTCTTTCCTCCTTTTCATTCCCAACAAACTGTAAGGCCCCGCACCAATAAGCCAACTTCAATTAATAACCTGTTCATCATAAAGTCATGAAACTCACTCCTAGTACATGGCTCATTGTCAAGCAAAGGAATGCTTAGCTGACTCTTGCTTCACCTGTTCATTCCCAACCTGATCAAGAATCTGGGGGTGCAATCCTTATTGTGGGGGTGGAGTGAGTGGATGCTACTGTTATTTCACATAGGAGAGGACTAACAAGGAACCTTGCCTAAACTAACTTGCTATATATATGCGAGTGTCATAATCAAAGCCATACAAATACAACTGACAAATTCCTCTCTGGAATCCCAGAGCTCACATTGATACTAGTGGGTTTATATGCGATCCAGCAACACAATCAGTAAACATTGTCCAAAAGCCAACATCCTATATAACATGACAATGTTGGGTTAAAAAAAAAAGCTTTCAGCTACAAAACACTTAGGGCAAAGAACAGGTATCAGTAAATTCTATGCAACCTAGAAGGGGCAAAGTGCACCAGGAGCAAACTGCAAAATTATATCAAGGCTCATGTACAGATCGCTCACTGAAATTACTCTGACAATTCACATTCTAAATGTGATAGATTGCATGGAAAAGTTTTTGAGGAAACAGGGGAGGGGAATAAAGAAAGCAATGGTACAGAAAGTACCCATAAGAATATCTTCAGACAACATTAAAGAGGCCCACTATCTAGTCTCATATCAAGTGCTTAAACAAATGACAAGGGGGCCAGGGATTACTCTACAGCACAGTAAAGGAAGACTGCTGAGAGAGAATAAGAAACCACCGTCCATGCACTAGGTTTTCCAGAAGAAACACCTTAAAAGAACATTTGAGAAATGAGCAGCAATATAACGAAGGAAGAGAGTGGCCATTGTGAAGGAGTTGGATTAGTTGAATTATTTAAAACTCATGGGCTGAGTGGCCCATTTTATATGTCTCACCTTCTTTGTAATACTCAAAAGGTAGATTACATTAAAGTTTAAACAGAATTTAGCCCATAACATTTACATGGCCTCAATAGTAAATGTCGGCAAGAACTTCTTTAAATCTGTTGCCTTTTTAGACCCATTGCAATTGTTCTCAATACATTCACGTCAGCTGACTTGCTGTAATCCTTGTAGTCAAAATATTCCCTGCCTTTAATACTCAAAAGGGACAGTATCTGAAATTAACTAAAATGAAAGCAGCACATACCAAAAGGGCAGACAAACGATTGACACATGTGGTAAGCTAATGTAAAGGGATCTGAAGACAAGAAGAGAGCGAGATGGAGGATGAAAGAGGGTGATGAATACTACATGGTAAAATAGTCAAGTAGAAGATTGGTAAGCTTTTCAAAACCGGTGGGTTGTAAACGACCGTTTGTGAACTGCTGCACAAACCTGTATAACTTTAAACTGTGCACTGCAGTGATCAGGGGCACAGAGGGGGGGGGGTGTACAAATTACCTAGGGCGGGTCTGCCTGGGGGGCCAGGGGCCCCTCTGGAGCACTATGGTTTTTTTTAAAAAAAAAATCTAACAAAGTATTTTTGGTGCACGCACATCACCCACGTGCGGGGGCGGGGGGGGGATTGGACAGTGTTCAAACACCCCACACTGTAGAGGTTAGATCCCCTTTTTGTGACTGCTGTGGTCATATGGTACACAGGAGAGGCAGCTGCAGCAGCAGTAATGTACCTGTTCCTGGGCAGTTGCTGATATCAATTGTGTATTAGGTAAGAGAAGCGCTAGTAAGCTGAGGGGAACTCTGGTGTGGAGGGAGGGGGGCATGTGGGGGTGCTGCGCAGGCTGGCAATGAAACTCATGTCAAGTTGCCCACCCCTGAAAAACTAGTAAATATTGCATGCAATAACAACACATGCCACACTGTCCAGCAGCCTGCAGAGCAAGCTAGGAGCTCCAAATCTTGCGAGATTTGGAGCTTCTGACTCTCTGTACAGCTTTCCCTGCTTACTCTGCAGGAAGTTTTCTGTCGCAGCAATAGGCAAGTACCTAATGTGTCTTGAGGGAGCATAATGTGTCGGAGGGGGGGGGGGGGTGTAGGTCTAAGGTCCCTCTGACTGCTAGGACCAGATCCTCAATGCCTTGATTTCTGTGGGAATCAATATCAGTCATCTGGGGACCGTCTGTCTCGTAAGGGATTTCTCCATCCTCTTCCGAAGATATCTCTGAATCGGATACAGAAAAAAGTGAATGATTGGTCCTTTTACGTTTGGTTCTAGACTGAGAAGATCTCGGGGAGTCTAAAAACTTGTTCAGTCTATCAATTCCCCTAACCAAAGAAGTAGACCAAGCGGGCTCCACTACGGGTTCCTTTGGGAAGCAGTAGAAAAGAAAGGGCCAGTGGTTCCCAAGTGTGCCTTGTCATTGGAGTACCGCTGAAACTGTAGCCCCCCCTGTCGAGGTAGAAGAAGAACTCTCAGATAGCGCTGCAGTCTCCGCCTGATGGGTGAGAATCTGCACCAGAGTGCCCATCGACTGTGCCAGCGATACAGCCCACACCGGTTCTTACGTTAACAGCTAAATACTACCCTGGGCCTGCGTCTCCTGGGACCCTGTCTCAATCTACGCAGAGCGCCCCCGGGTCCTGCTGTACATTTGGCAATTTTACCTTGCATTTTGAGCAAGCAAAGTATTTTGCTTTTGGTGCTTTCCCTTTATCAGACATTATAAAATAAAAGAAACAATCACAGATATAAAATATACAGAGACAGTTAGCAATTATACAACACAAGAAAAGAAGGTTATAAAAGATATCATCAGTCAAAAGATGTATCTTGCTATATGTTGTATGCTATTGTGCCCCAGCAAGCAGTGAAGCAGAAACTGGGGAGTGTACTATGTACTTTTCCCGAGCAGATCTTGGCACCTTAGGCGATGCCATTGCACCCTCTTCTGTGTGTATGTGGGGGGGGGAGCATTGTGCTTCAACGGTCTCTCTCTTAGACCACCAATGTGCGCCACTTCTATAAGATAAGTGCACAGTCGGGTCTTGCTTAAATACTTGATGTAAATAATTTACCTAAATCCCCTCCTCCTCTCCGAGGGGGGAATTTGGTAGTGGCCATAAGAAGGCGGCCACCATAGCTCCGAATCGCAGCACTCTATACCCGAAGGTAGCGCCGGTCATCAGGTACCACCAAGTGTGACCACAACTAATGAAGCCGCCTGTCCCACTTTCCATAGCCATGCTGGGAGTGAACCTGTCGGCTCTCACCCTCTTACACAGCCTGCTGCCTCTTATTTTTATTTTTTATTTTTTTTTATTTTTAACAGTGTGCCAAAGAAAAAAAATTAAGAAGAAAAACCCTGCTATCCAGTGCACGAAGAGCTCTTTATTTAAGTTATTTATTTTATTCTGTATGATATAACATGTATATGATTCACACTGTGTATCCTATCTGACTGTCAATAACCATTTAAAAAAAAAAAGAAAACCTTACTAATCTAAACCAGCATTTTAGAAGTATGCCTCCTCCACCTGTATCTCCTCTACAATGAGGAGATACAGGTGGAGGAGGGGGGTTGCAGAGGGTAGGGGTCTGTCAGCAGGTCACAAGTAACAAGTGCCAACTCCCTCACTCCCCAACTACAACCCAAGTCCCCATGGTAGCAGTGTCTCCCCCAAAAGGATGAAAGAGAAATACAGTATCAATGGCACTATAATGAAAACTACTGAGGAGGAAAGGGATCTAGGAGTCACTATTTCAGGCTTGGGGGTTGCATAGGGAAAGGAATCAGTACCAGAAAGAAAGTAGTAATAATGCCACTGTATAGGTCATTGGCACGGCCTCATCTAGAATACTGTGCTCAAATCTGAATGGGTATATCTGCAGAAGGATATGAATAAATTAGAAAATGTACAAAGAATGGCAACTAAAATAGTGCACGGCCTACAGCACAAAACTTACCCAGAAAGAGTAAAGGATCTTAATATGTATAGTTTGTAGCAGAGAAGGAAAAGTGGGGACATGATAGAAGCTTTCAAACATATCAAGGGTTTTAGTAAGGTAGAGGAGGGAAACATTCTTCAAAAGAAAAGAACACAAAGTCGTGCACTGAAACTGGAAGGAAGTGGATTCAAAAGGAAATTTGAGGAAAAACGACTTCACAGAAACGGTAGTGGATAAGTGAAATAGCCTCCTATCAGAGGTAGTAGCAACTACTAATACAGTAGAGCAATTTAAACATGTTTGGGATAGACAGAAGGATATTTTTAGAAACAATAAAGGATCAAATAAAGTTTAAGGTTACCATAGGTTAAAAAATGGGAAGATTAGATGGGCCAAACAGTTCTTATGTGCCATCAAATTCTATGTTTCTATGTAGGTTTTTGTGATCGCAAGGTTAAGAGAGTTGGAGATGAAGAGATAAATGATTGAGGGCAGTTTGTTGCGGATGGATCTGTAATTCCAGAGAGCACAGGAGAAAGGGAGAAGGGAAGTGGGGAGATATGAATGACATTGGTGTGGTTGCTTGTGTGTGGGGTGGGCATTGGACCTAAGTAAGTTGACATGGTTAAAGACTAAAAGTGTAGGGAGAGGAAGGATAGAATGGGAGAGGATAGACTATAAAATGAGTGGGCGAAGGATGCAAGGGTACTAGAAGGGAATCAGGGAGAGAATAATACTCATAATACCACTAATTTCAGATCAACATAAGAGTGTACTACCACAGCTTTTACATGTATTATTGTTCAATGTTATTAACAGTTCACTTGTATGAAAATCTTTGTACTATAGGTGTAGTGAGTGGAGTTTGTATGTTCTCCCATGTTTGCATGGGTTTCCTATGGATGCTCCGGTTTCCACCCACACTCCAAAAACATACTGGTAGCTTAATCGGCTGCTATTAAATTGATCTTAGTCTCTATTGGTCTGTGTGTGTGTATATGTTAGGGATTTAGACTGTAAGCTCCAATGGGGTAGTTCTCTGTACAGCGCTGTAGAATTAGTAGCCCTATATAAATAGCTGCTGTTGATGATGGTGGTACTTCAAGATTTAATGTTTTAGTACTACACACAATTACCCATAAATATTTATCAGACTAACATATGTGTGGATTATGCATTATACCCCCAGCAAAGAAAATATGGCAGTCCTCAAAAAAAGCAATCAGCTTCTAATCGAAACAATAAAGTGTTTCCCTAGGTTTACAGAACAATTACAGAAATGAGATCTTAGTTATAAATAGAACATGATATCCATGTAAAGTACAGAGAAACAGAGCTACAGGCCTCTGTCCTCCCCAAGCACAATCTACATGTAATAACTGGAAGTAAATCTTGCTCAGTGTTTCTTTCACTATAACTTCCTCCTTTCACTTGCTACATGCTTACAATTCTTTCATTACATTTCTGCACACACCATGATTTATCATTGCACGCAAAAAGAGTTACACCAACTCTTTCAATGTTTTATTCTGTTCAATCCATATTTTCATTCTAAATACACCACAACTAGTACACTTCTATTATAATCTTAGAACATTACATTTTGCAACTAGTGTTCTCACATCGTACTTTTACCATCTATGGGCTAAGTTTCAGGGCATGTTCTTCTATTACATCTACGTTCTCATCCGTCAAATCCATCAGCATCAAAAGTCACACCCATACTTAAAAAGCACTTTCCTCTTGTACGCCTTAAAACTTCTTGAGTAGATTAACATCTTGGTTTGTTTGGTCCTTGCTTGACCCTCCACAAACTCATTTTTCATTTACTATATTAAACCAAAGTCATATATGTCACAACTATCTCTGCAGTTCCTTCTGAAGGTCTGAATTTTGATAGAATGAGTCAACCTCTCCCACCCTCCTTAATCACTTGTAGCCAATGTCTAGAATTAAAAAGCTTCACTCTGTTTATGCTATGCTTTCTTTAAGGTCCAAGATAAAATAACAATTCAAGTGTTAGTCATGCAATGGCTACAAGACAAGATGGCTTATCTGTACACATAAATGCCAACGTTCATTAGTACCAGGACAGGAACATTGACTATGGATGTCATACAAAAAAATGGAGTACCACCATCACTACAAAAGTATGTGAAGGTTCTTAAAATGGCCACACACTAACAATCCAATTGCTAAAGCCATCCTTTTTAATGGAGTTATTAAAGAATCTGCATGTATGGGTAACTAATACGATCGAATTTACATGAACAAATCAATAATCCGATCAGACTAGGCTAAATATTTTTATCCAAGGATTGGATTGAAGTAGATGTACTGTGACTGTATGAGTAAGGGCAAACTGTCCTACATGGTGCATTTTCTGAAAATATTCTGCATTGTGAGATCAAAATAATAACGCCTGTGTAATCTGGATGATTAGAAATAATCAGATTTAAAACAATCTGTCTTGATATATTACTTGTGAGGCCATTTTAAAATGAGACTGGTAGGCTAGATAATTTTACTCAGTAACAATGATCACACTATAGACCAATGCAATTAGGTATATACAAATTCAATAATGCATTGTTTTGTTTTTATAGACTACTTTCCCTGACTAGAACATCTTCATAGCTACTTACCTTCATCTCCTTCCACAGCATACGAGGCGGTGATGATATCAATGTCTGCACAATTCATCACAATTTGATTGGTGGCATTTTTAACCTGGATGGAAGGAGGGAAAATCAGAAATCATTAATCTCCCACATTACACTCACTTTTGGGGAAAAATTGCGAGTCCCAACGCTTTGTTACCAGCTTATTTCCCAATACAATAAATATTAATAAGCTGCATGCCAAGAACTTTAAATTTCTTATATATTAAGTTAAGTAAACTTTGGTGTGGTAAACTGTAGTGTCAATGCATTAATAAGCAATATGAAACACCAAATGTAAGTAATATAAAATTGTTTTATAGAAGTGTTACATCAGTACTCTGAAAGTTTGAAAGAACAGGATCCCCCAACGGCACAATCTGGCTATTTTCCTCCATTCCCCTTATCACATCATGACACTACAGTCATCACATCATGACACTACCGTCATCTCCTGCTGCTTTGCAAAGATCCTATTGGCTACAGGTTGTAATATTCCATGCCCCCACTTCAAAACTGAAGAAGCTAAAAACGACCAGGAATTTAACTCCCGAATACATAAACGTACAACTTACAATATAAAGACCAAGCAAGCTGTGAAGTATAGAGGAAGACAGACTATAAGAGAGCATCTCCCAAAAGGTTAACTTGAAAACTTAATCAAGCCATCAGCAGGGAGCGCTCTATATTACATAAATATAGTGCATAAAGGCCATACCTATGAAACATATGAAGAAAAACAATGTAGAATGTACTTTACTAAATACATTATCATTCTATAAACCTATGTGGGATAGCTGCTTTTAAAAAAAAGTCACGATCAGCATGCCGATTCACACTATACACGTTTTCCCTTCAGATCTGTGCTCTTCACCCATCAGAAACATCGGCTGAAAAGATCCTGAGTCTGCACACTGAATAGAGATCTATGGATACTGCTGGGCGTGAGTGCACACACACTGCAGAATAGGAACGACATTGTTCCATCGTTGAACGAGATTTTTAGTTTTGTTTAAAATCAAATTAAAATATACGATGTGCTTTGGAACGATAATCGTTCATTGTTGCAGTGTACACACTAATGCGATATAAGGCCAAAACGGTCGTTTAACGTTTGATTGGACCGACAATCGTCTTAAAACACTGTAGAGTGTACCCAGCCTAAGACGGAGCAGATTAAGCATCATTTTACAGACAGTGGAGACCAATATAAAAATATGGCATCCTACTGCACAAAAAGGAACTGCTGAGTCAGCCAAAAGGGCAAGGACTAATGCACTCAATAGGTATACATATCTATGGGTTACTACAAAGAGAAGGCTCAAGAAACAGCCAATGCAATAAGATTGCACATCAGACTGGTAGCATGTTCTAACAAAGCAACTGTAAATGTAACCTTTGATGTCCACATCAGACAGCCACTTTGTGTCCACTTAAAATAATCACTTTAAACAATCTCACATATGCAATAAAAAACATAATTAGACAACACATTACTGACCTGACAATTTTTGCTGCGTATGATTCACTTGCTGAGTTAACCCTTTCAGTGCCAGAAGTTTGAGTTAATGTGCTCACACAGTAGGCCAGGCTGAGTTTCACTATTTTTCCATGATTTTCATAACCCAAGTAAAATGCCACTGGCTACTAGGCCTAATGATGCCTATAAATGTCACTTGAAGACCTCTGGAGGGGCACAGACGTAAATTTTATCTATAGCTAAGAGAGTTAAAATCATACCACATTAAATTGCACCCCCACCCCCCCCCCCCCCCCCCAAAGTCCCCCCAATTAGGCATTTGAGGCAGTCCCTTAGGAACCTCTGCTGTTACCCTTTTGCAGACAGACACAAGGGTAGCTCCAGCGCTTTTAGCATCATAGGCATTCATAGCAATTTATGTTATGTATGGGGGATTTGTAACTAGTGTAGCATCGGATTGCATTTGACTGTAGGAACTGTTCATTCACCTGCCCCATTAATTACAGAATTACATTCACAGCCTTTGTGGCAGTGAAGAGTAATTTTCTCCTCATCCTAGAAACAATGGCTGCAAACAGGCAACAGTGTGGGAGCTTGGGGCAGACTGCTGCTAAACTACCAACTGGGGTGTCTGGATACCAGACAAACTTTCTATTTTGAAAACGCCTTTGAAATGCATCTCTGAGCTTTGTCTGCACTTTAAAATCCTCCCCTCTTTCTCCCCACTCTCCTATCACATGACATGCTGAGAGCTGTTTGTATGTGACTGGCAGCCATACATGATAGTATCAGAAATAAGATGACAAATACACTGCAGTTTGATTTCAGAAATCTGACAACAATATAATCTTCTAGCAGGAGTGCGTTTTATTCCTAAAATATAATTTAAATCTGTTAAAAGCATTAAAACTCTTTTGAAGGGTACACGTGGAAGAAGAATACTGTTTTAACTGGCAGGGAAAAATAAAGATAACTTAAGGGCACAAATATAATTTGTGACCAAATCAAAATAGGCGATTTCTCTACACCAGATAAGACAAAATTACCATGAGAAGCATCTGTGGGTGAACTTAAAATGTCCCATAAGGCTGAGCCAACTTTGTTCCTGTAGGTAATGTAATTTCCTCTAGAATTTTATTTAGCCTCCATAAATGTAGATCCACTTCCTTGCCAAGCACCCCTCTAAAGGAACAGATACTGAATTCATACATGATGAGCTTAACCTGCTCCAAACACTTTCACTTATATTGAAGCTAATGTTTCCTGCCAAATGCTCTGTATACACTCTGCCTATCCTTTCTTACACCTGTATAACACTCCAATGCCCACAGATATGCTCCCTGTTATAAATTGACAGGTGCAGTGATTACAACAAAGGGGAGAGAGAATTCTCATAGCAGCTGGTACATACCAATTTTAGAGAGGTAACTACACGTCAGAGACCATACTTTCTAGTACCCATATATTAAAGCTGCAATGCCAATGTTTCTTATTTTACATAAGTGAATCTTGCTTACTGTAAGGAGATACATGGGGTTGTTTTTTTTTCTTCAAGCAGCTAAAAATAATTTACAAGTGTCAAGTCACTAACAAGGTAACCACAGTGACATGACATATAATATAAAGAGCAGAGAGCCTTTAGAACACTTCTTATCAGCATGCTCACTCACTGCACAACCCCCCAACCATCCTGCTCATGCCAACATGCACCAAGGGCTCTTAATTACCCCAGTAAAATTAGATTCATGTAAAACAGGTACAACACTTCGTGGAAATACTATTGCAGCTATCAGACAAAAGATTTGTCCAAGCATACTCCCTGGGATTGCATGGCTGCGTCTGATGGTAGATTAATACACTTTTTGTATACTGGAAGTACAGTATAACCATGCAAAACAGGTTACAGACATAAGCTGAGCACATAATATTTATGCCAGTGCTTCTGCAATCAAAACTCACCCAAAACTATTTTAACTTTAGAAGTACATCATTTATCAGTAACAATCAAGATAAAGCACCACACTGAATGTGTGTGCAGACATGTGGTAGACAATTCTGTAAAAGTAGTGGAATGTTCCTCAAATTGTAAATACACTAACAAAATTTGTTTCAAGTGAATAAGATATATCTGCAAAAAAAAATAAAAAAAAATATATATATATATATATTAGAATATATTACTCTCTCTCGCAAGAAATCCAAACATGATAAAGTTAAAACTATGCTTGACCGTTCAGTCACTGTAAAATAGTTCTAGGCTTGAAACTGGCCATCTAGAGTGACAAATGTATTTGGATTAAAGCATTTCATGTATGCTCTCCTGCAAGTGACTACTTCAGTTTATCAGGAAAAGCTGCACCTGCGGTGGTTACATGAGTAAACACAAGTGCACGGTTATAATTTTATAGACATACACACATATATACAACCAAGTGAAAAGGTGGATCCTATTTCGAATCTGTATTTACAAACAGGACATTTATTCCTCAACAAGTACTAAAAACTGATAGACATGACAAATAATCCAGAACATATTTTACTAACCATAAAAAGCGCCACTATAAAGCAGTAATGTGTGCAGAAGTGTGTAGAACATGATTCAGAAGCTTGTAGAAACACATTTAGCCCTCATATTTTGCCAGACTTCCCCTTACAACACAGCTTCAGTTCACTGATGTTTGAGGGCATCACAATGGGATTGAGATGTGGACTTTGACTTGGTCATCATAAAACTTTGATATATCTATTTTTCAGATGTCTGGATATAGATTTGCAGGCGTGCTTAGGATCAATGTCCCATTTTTTTGATCCACTTTAGGCCAAGCTTCAGTTATCAGACATATGGTCTCAAATTATTCTCTAGAATATAGCCTGGTATAAATAGAGAACTTCATGGTGAATTGAATTAGAACAACTCCAAATTAGCTTGACTGTCTGCTGGAAGTAATTTGGGTGGTAGATATTAAGGTTAAATCTCTCAGCCCAGACTTGGTAGCAACTGGGTGGAGAGGTGGGTAAGACCCATCCCCCTCAACCTGCATGGACATGAGGGGGGAAACCCACATCCCTGCCACTGAGATTAATGTGGAAACATGTGAAAATTTCAACCTGATACACATGCCTCAACCTGGAATGGGTATAGAGGCTGGTGGGCTGTATTACCCCCTGCCAAGAACAGTGTGGACATAGGTCTGTAGATTCCTCAATGCAGCTTTTGGATATTTTGCGATTTCTCAGAGCATCATATGGTCTAATCTATGGGTATATTTGCTACCATACCCACTATAGGGAAGACTGACAAATTTTTTCATTAATGTTCTCCAGTTGTAAATAATAATCTTTCTCCCTGTAAAGTGATAGAAATTGAAATAAATGGCCTTATAACCCTTTCCAGACTGATGAGCAGCAACAATCGTTTATATTTTTATATAGAGGCTGTAATAAACAAATAATTATTCATTTTGCTGTATAAATCACAACAGTCAGGGACATGTATAAAAATGCTGGACTGTTGTCTAGGATTATGGACATACATAGCGACTTTCAAAGAGGGGTGTGTTTGGCAAGAGCTTTAGTGACCAAAACAACTCAACTTGCTTTTATTTCATGAGCAAATGTGTCCAAGATGATGTGAACATAGAACTGTAAGGGAAAAATCAGCAAAGAGCAACAGTGAGCGGAAGTGAATACTTCAGGATTGTGATAGTCATGCATTCAAAGTGCAAACCCCAAAAGAGCTTAAGTTGTAAGTAATGAGTAACTGTGTAATGAAAACTTTACACAAATAAAATGTTGAAAACAAAAAAGGTCAGACTTTTCTTGACTACAATTAGCAGCAATTTTTATGAAGGACTGGTCTCCTCTCTTGCATCATGTAAGACAACACATTAGACAAAGAACTGAGAACACATACTATGATTAACTGAATTATCTGTTTAACCACAAAAATTTGCCAATTAGCGGAGTGGTGGGCAGTGTAAAATTGGCACAAATATCTGTGATTCCTGCACTAAAAACTACTTATTAAATGACTAGCTATACACAAAGAATATATTTTACTTTTCACAAAGATTTAATAGGAAAAAAAATTGCAGGTTGGTGTTCTTTGCATGGCTACAGTATTTACATAAATATTAATTGTAGCCACCAAGTCACTAGTTTTCAATGACTGCTGAATTTTATATTAGAAAGCAACACCAATTTACAGAAGGAGAAGCCAGCACATGAGTATATACCTCAAAACATGCAAAGATTAGGTCCTAAAACACTCAGGAGCCTGCGGTCACTGAAATACCAACTGGACAAATGCAAAGGAAATAGTGTGTGTTTCCAGGATCCACCGAGATGATTGTCTCAAATACTAATTTGTGCATTAAAAAGTGTTGTTCATTTAAAGCAGCAATCCCACATAGACGTTAAATACCTTTTAAGCATGCACCTGATTTTTCTTTTTTCTTAACCATCCTGCTACAAACCATTATTTCCTTTTCAAATTCTCTCTGGAGGTTGAAAAGAATGTCTGCCAGTTACACAAAGACTAGCTTCCAGCTCTCAGGAGGTAACATGAAGACAGAGGGATGAAGAGGAAGGGGAGAATTTCACAAAACACAGAGCGGCATTCCAAAGCCCCTCTGCTCACTACATGTGCCATGTTAGTGTGGTTGCCATGGTAATCCATGACACTATGCAGAATCACAAATCAATAATAGTAGCCTGAAGAAACAAAATAGGAAAATAGTAAATTCCAACATTCTTCTTCCAGGCTGTCTGCCAAACTGATTTGTGTTGAATAAATAAAAGGCAAAATTACATTACCTACATATCTGCACTGGAATTCAATTTTTAATGGAAGCTGAGGCACTCCGCTCTACTGAGTGGAGTTCTCACAGGAAGCATATGTTATATACAACTTTAAAACATCAATACAAGACTACAAATAATCAGTGATTACAAATTTTTCCTTCCCACACATGTCACAGCAACCTTTTGCCCATGACTGATTAAAAACCAGCAATAGCAACTAGTGTCACTGCACAACCCTCTGGCAGACCAAAATGATTGTGAGAATTAAGAATGAGCTTACTATGATCTGAAATATTTTGATGCCACTATGAGAAATACATTTAATTACAGACTGAATGCACACTAAACTAACACCTGATGTAAAGGGTCACAAGCAAACATCACATCCAAGGTCAGCAAGTATTTCCAAAGCTCTTGTTAGCACATGGGACAATAACCTGGACATGCATATCAAATGAGTTTTTAATATGACATTAGTTTACTTTACATCTTGAAAAAATATCAATAAGCTCACAAGTCAAAGTTTACTTGTGACTACAGGAACATATTGTGGGTCAGGTGAATTTTAACTGGAACTGTGCTTAGAAACCATGACACGTTTGATGAGCTACCAACCATATGAGTTTTAAAGATATCCCCCTAAAATTAGAAATATTTCCAATGTATCACAAATGCCCAGTTGACAGAACACTTATCCTATGGCCATCAAACTGCCTGAAAATGACACTGCATTTACAGTATAACCTCTTAAAAAAAAAAACTTATGTAGATTTGCTTCGCGTGAATTAAGCCTACATTTGTTTGTGTTAATACCGATAGGTTAATTGGCTTCTGATAAAACGGACCCTAGTCTCAGTGTGTAATTTACATTGTAAGCTGTAATGGGGCAGGGACTGATGTGAATGACTACATACATATCCATGATACAGCATTGTGTAATATGATTGGCACTATATAAACTATAACAGCTTAAGCAATAATAACTTTATCTAAATCCACATTTGAGCCCTCAGTTTCAAAATATTTTACAAGGTTGAATATCTGCTCCATGGTGAACACCGATGCTTTGAGTCTAGTCTCAACATATGTTGATTTGGTCTGTATAAAAAGGCCAAAATACGGGCATAGCATAGCACTAATGGGTTGGGTAGGTATTTTTTTACTTTCACATGATATTGAAGATGACAAAGAGTTCACTAATCAAAGTTACATTAGCATCTATTCAGAACTGTGAACACTCAGACACACCTGAAATATTTTAAAGTACTAATTATATTCTCTGCTAGTAGAAACCTTTCATCACCCTGCCCTTCCCCAAAATGTTGGGTTATTCCATCAATGTGAAACTTAAACTTCTACTCAATAACATTTTTCCTCACAAGAACACACTATGACAAAAGGGTGGGCAAATTAATTCACTGTAACCTTATTCTTTTGCACCAAATTTCCTGAGACAAGAAAATGATGGTAAGCCAAAACAATGTTCATTCAACATTCCCTTCCATATAACACCTCTACAAAAGTACGTGAGAAAACTTGATTTGTTACATGAAAATAAACTGTGCATAATTATGTACTCAAAATGCCATCCTCATCATATAAATGTACTCAGATAAAGAATTGAGCACAAGATTAGAGCACCTTCATAAATGCAATTAGAAAATTTCCTCATTCTAAGAGAAAGCAATAGATAAAACATCAAGTCCATGTGGAAATCTGCTGATATAAGGTGATTCCTCATCCTATGACTGCATAGTTATGCTTGTGTTAAAGTCCATAGTAAGCCCATCATTAATTCTTTATGGCAAATCTGTAGCAGGCTGTACAATCTGACAAGGCAGACTTCTGCAAATGTCTGTTTAGTATTGCACACCTGCATTAGACATAATATATCCTCTGGATAATTAAACATCATCTTCCTACAAGGCTATGTGGAGTTACAACACGCAGCACTGCACACCTGAAAGGAACTGTAATAAATGTTGGAGGACCCACTAATCACTGGTGATACTAGTTATTTGTAGTAAACTAAAAAGGTGGCGATGGACACTGTCTGTAGGCAGTGTGTGTATAAGGTAACGAGACACACTGAGCACTCAATCTGTGTGTAACCACAGGGGTCACCACTCCCTGCAACTACAGCAATGCACATGTGATTAGGGATGTCAGTCATCTGTAAACACAATAATGATAAAACACCGCATGACTAGTCGGGAAATTCATTGAAGAAAGAATGAATAATATTGTGTGTGTGCCCGCACTAATGATAATGATACAATATGTATGTACCCAGGACAGGTCGTCCCAGGATCCCCCAGCTCCGGCTGTTATACCTCCACAGCGGCCTCCAGTTTCCCCTCGAAGGTGAAGTCTATGAGATCGGGCTTCAGACACAGCCCATAGTTGACGGGCCTCACGTCAGCGGGGAGCCGCTCGAAAGGTCTACGGTCCGGCATGATGGGAGCAGGAAGCCTGTGGCCTGTCACGGGAACCGATACACTGCTGAGCAGACCACGGCCTGGACCGAACAGACTGAGCCAAACCTCCCAGCGAACACCGACTGACTGACTGATTGGGGGCGTGGCCGCGCAAAAATGCAACGTCACCGCGTCAACCGCCTCTCTGCCAACAGAGAGGCAACCCACCCACCACGCGAGGCACACCCCGTGAGGCCGGACACGCCCATCGAAGGGCACGAGCGGCTTGCGCACGTAACTCCGCCCAATGCGCTAGTAGCACCACGCCCGCTGGTCTACACCACGCCCCCCCACTCGGGCACTTTATAACCCCGCCCACTCTAAAATAGTTGGGTTGGTTGGTCACGCCTCTCTACTACGTCATTATCACATGTCTCAGACACATGCTAAATTCCCGCGTTTTTTCTGTCCCCTTTCTCTGGCAGGTGTAGTGTTTATTTCACACTGAGGGTCCATCCAGAGAGTGAGAACTGTACAATCTGGTGTCAGCTTATTGCATGACTGGACTTGAGGTTCCACAACAAATGAAGAGTCTCGAGCCTAGTTTAGTGCCAGATATAACCTTGTTGACCAAACAATATGTCAACATCACACATCTAAACTGTCCCCTCTACTATCCCTAATATCTGCACAGCCGTTTCTGTTAGTTACCAGGCAGCACACCTAGCTTGACACCTAGCTATAACCCCCATTCAACTTTCAGTCACCCTACCCTCACACCTCCCAATTGACTCCTAAACCATTAATCCCATTATTATATCCCCCCCCCCCCCACACACACACAATTCTTCACATAACCAGCATCCCTTATTAATCTTTTATCAGAGCTGATCACCACCTGGCTATAGCCCATATTCAATTTTAAGTTACCTTAATCTGACATCTCCCAACTGCCTCATTCACTACCAATCCCCCTATTACATGCACAGCCACAACTGCACCCCCACTACCAATCCCCAATTACATGCACAGAAACAACTGCACCCCCACTATCAATCCCCCTATCACATGCTCGATTCCCAACTGCACCCCCACTACCAATCCCCCTATTACATGCACAGTCCCAACTGCACCCCCACTACCAATCCCCCTATTATATGCACAGTCACAACTGCACCCCCACTATCAATCCCCCTATTACATGCACAGCCACAACTGCACCCCCACTATCAATCCCCCTATCACATGCACAATCCCAACTGCACCCCCCCTACCAATCCCCCTATTACATGCACAGTCCCAACTGCACCCCCACTACCAATACCCCTATTACATGCACAGTCCCAACTGCACCCCCACTACCAATCCCCCTATCACATGCACAGTCCCAACTGCACCCCCACTACCAATCCCCCTATCACATGCACAATCCCAACTGCACCCCCACTACCAATACCCCTATTACATGAACAGTCCCAACTGCACCCACACTGCCAATCCTCCTATTACACACTCAGCTCCAATTGCACCCTCACTACCACTCATTTTATTACATACCCCCCCCCCCTCCCCCGCTACCATTCCAAATCACCCCTTAAGGGGAGCAGGGGCGGATCTAGAGAATACTTCTACCCGGGGCGATTTAGGCCCCGTCCCCTTTTTGACATCTGAGGCTGTCGACAGCTGCACACTATATGCAGGTATGTTCGGCAGTGACAGGCAGGGACAGTGTGCTGCCCGGATGCTCTGATTGTGTTTAAAACACAATCAGAGCGGCCGGGCAGCACACTGTCCCTGCCTGTCACTGCCGAATGGACCTGCACATAGTGTACAGCCGTCGGCAGCAAGCCCATGCCCCGATCGACCCCCCCCCCCTGGATCCGCCACTGAAGGGGAGGGGGTTGCCCCCCAAAAATCGTAGAGGCCTGGGAATATGGTTTACGGTAAATACAGTATACTTCTGGGTGGCTGGTCCCTCCCCCCAGGACCAGTCACCTTATAGCCGCCGGTCAATGATTATTCTGTCCTCAGCATCTTCACATGCGTGTGCGTCCACCCATCTCTCCCCATTGACCTCATCCAAGTAGCGCAAGCTATAGCAGGGCAGAGCAAAATTTAAATGTGGTGTGATGGTGGTAAATTGCTTTTAATGTAGTGTGGGTGCCGGATAAGATATTAGTTTAATGGTGGATTGAGGGTGGAAGATAGTCATTTAATGGTGGTGAGAGCTATTAATTTAATACTGGGGTCATAGTGGGGCCTAGTAATATAAAGTGAGGTGATGGGACTATTAATTTAATGCTGGGGTGTTTTGGGGGCTATTAATTGGACATGGGTCTGAGGTTGGGGAGGTGAAGGGCCAATTATTCTATGTGAATAATAATTATATAGATGCTGGGCTGTGTGAGAGAAAATAGATGTGGTTATTAAATGTGAACACTAATAATTTAATATTGGGGGCTGGTTGGTAGGAGATAGATGTATTTATTAAATGTGAATGCTATTAATTTTCTGTTGCAGCTGATTGTAGGGAAGGATGTCTAATTATTAAACATGGGCTTTTTTTATCTGCTACCATGGCTGGCTAGGGGGAGATAGGCTTAGAGTGTTCACTCATTGCCAGGCTTTCCATATTTCCTGCAAACATTATGCAAAGTTAGGTGGATGTTTCTATTAACATTAACATTATATTTGCTCATTTTCAAAGTGTCTCTTAATGTTAGGATAAGAAGGATAGTCACGCCTAATTAGTTGTTACACAGAAAAGTGGTAGTAATAGTGGTAGTACCTAGAGAATGGTCAAATGATTTCCGCAACAAGGCATAGGCTTTTTTTATTCCATAAGAAAATGAAATTGTAAAAGAGGAGTACACCTTGCTTCTTTCATTGATAATCTCTTGGCGGATCTGATGAATTCCCAAGTTCCAGTAATCTGTAAGAATGGTTACTGGATAAAGCATTCCTTTGAGAAGATGCTTTCATTCAGAAAAGGCATATTTTGCTTTATAATTCTTTCTCCCTCCTTCAGACTCCACGACAGTCATACCTATGGGTAGCTTCCTTTGCCAGGTTACATAGAGACAGGTAACAAAATACACACCCTGGATGGTATATAAGGTTGCTCCTCCTATTCCCCTGTGTCTTTTCCTATCTCTAGCATAGGTAGTGCAGGCTGTGTTTGTTATATCTCTGTGAGTAGGGGATTACCTTCCTTAGAGATCCTGGAGACGCAACAGTAGCGTTGCAAACCGTAGAGAGCTGGCTTTCCTGGGCACATCAGACCTCTACCTTCAAAGTGGTGCCATGCAGTAAGTTTGAATTTGGTGCTGGAATGTGTTTGTCAGTGGTCAGCACATGCGCAGAGATCGTGACAGAGCTCATAGGCCGTAAGCATGGAGGCACAGGCTGTGTAGTTGTACGGAGCTACTTGGAGCTCTCCCAGCAATAGGAAAAGATTGTTTAAGATCAATCTGTTACTGTTCACGGATGGAGTCTGATCCCAAACAGTTGAAAAGCACCCACAGTTGGTAAGCCCCTAGGCATAGGGGTGCTTTATATGATATTTTTTTTTATAGCTAATAATTTACAAAGCAAGATACAAATAATGTGGAGCCTGTGGCAGTGACGGATCCAGGGGGGGGCGATCAGGGCGATCGCTCCCCCTACCAGGGGCTTGCTGCCGACAGCTGCACACTGTGCAGGTCCGTTCAGCAGTGACAGTATGCTGCCCGGCTGCTCTGATTGTGTTTTAATAACAATCAGAGCAGCGGGACAGCACACTTTCACTGCTGAACGGACCTGCACATACTGTGCAGCCGCCGGCGCCTTAGAACACAGAAAGGGGTGGGGCCTAAATCTTCCCCCCTAAAATCGCCCCGGTTAGGGCAAATGTCTGGGTCCGCCCCATGCCTGTGTTAACCGTTAATTAAAGGACTGGAAGGAACGTATTATGCAGTTTGCAACTAAGGCTGTGATTCCCCAGCAGACAGGCATTATTCCTCTTTTAATGAGGCTGGGGGGTATATTTACTAATCTGCGGGTTTGAAAAATTGGAGATGTTGCCTACAGCAACCAATCAGATTGTAGCTCTCATTTTCTAGCATGTACTTAACAAATGATAACTAAATTCTGATTGGTTTTTATAGGCAACATCTCCAATTTTTCAAACCCGCAGTTTAGTAAATATACCCCTGCGGAGTCTCCCAGAATGATTAATTTGAAAAAAGTGGAAAGTTTGTTAAAATACATTTATAAATCTATGAGTACAGCTTTAAAGGAGTTTTCCACAAGAGATCCCTCTTGGAACAATGTAATAAAAGGTAGAGTTTTTTCATTGCATCAAATGGTAATAGACAGGGGCTCATGCAGGGGGGGTTTCTGGGTCTCCAGAAACCCCCCCCCCCTCCGCTAAAAAAGTGCCCTACATAGCGGCACTGCACTATACAGCAGCCGCGTCGCTGTCAAAGAAGCGTCCGTGGCGGTGCTGTATAGTACAGTGCTGCCGAAACGCGGCAGCTCTCTCGCTTTTTTTTGGGGGGTGGAGGGGAAACCCCCTCCTCCGTGCGCCCCTGATAGATATGGTATTGAAGGAATGGACACAGGTGGATAAGCATGAGTCTAACTTAGGCAGGTTTGATCTATGTACCATTTTGATGATAAGATCCAGAAATGGAGTGTAGCATATGAAAATAATACTTCAGTGGCAAGTTTGTCTTCTAGAACTACGGTTCCTATTGAGGTCCTCTTAGAGACCCCATGTATAGGAAGATGGAGAGTTGTTTTAAGAAGTGTCATTTCTTCTGGGATTGCATTGAAGTCTAGAGTGGCTATGGCCTCAGTTGCGAGAGCACTTAGATTGCAGGCTGAGGCACTTTATACACACATCCAAGGGAAAGTGGGTAAACAGCATATTTTGAAAAGCACTGAGATTATGCTAAAGAGGCGTAGAATATTTATGTGAAGCATTTTTGGATACA
Organism: Mixophyes fleayi; assembly: GCF_038048845.1. Lineage (NCBI taxonomy): Eukaryota > Metazoa > Chordata > Amphibia > Anura > Limnodynastidae > Mixophyes > Mixophyes fleayi. Next base: position 163,446,715 of record NC_134407.1, read on the forward strand.
ATTTTTTTCTCAGCCAGAAGAATGGCCTGGCCAGTGGTGGCTAGAAGAGCCATTTGGCTGCACCCTTGGGCAGCAGATGCTCAATCAAAAAATAGCCTGACTAGATTTCCATTTAAAGGAGCTCTGGTCATTGGAGGTAAATTGGATGCTGTTATACAAAAGTCCTTTGGGCTTGGTCTAACCAGTTGCAACATTATAGAAGGTCTAAATAGCTTTTTTTGGATAATCAGTACTTTAGAGGTGTGAGGAGTTGTAAGAGAGGAAGGCATGTGAAACAGAATATGTGGTACTATGCTAGGCAATCCTTTTGTGTCTTTAAGAACAAAAGATCACTGAACTCTGTCTGTTAAGCCAAGCTGATCTATTATACACGTCCTATGCACCATGCAATATGTGATTTTTGTAATGCCATGTCTGTTTGTTTGCTGATAAACTTCAAAATTCGTATAAATAAAGAGATTTAAAAAAATGACTATTGACAAAATTAGTCCCCAGTGATACCAGTAGGGGGCAGAATAGCACATTATGCAGGCATATGGTCCTACTCCATCACAGCTGATCAGTGGGTGCTGAATATTGTATGAAATGGGTACGAAATAGAATATCATTGCTACCCCAAATTGGACCTGTTTGTTCACTTTGCCAGGGCGGAATTAGTAATCCTACAAAACAATCTGCAAACACTGGTAGAGTCTCATGTATTTTCTCTTGTTCCAGCACATCAGGAATTCAATGTTTTTACTCCATACTCTACCTAGTCAGAAATAATCTCAGATTCCTTTTGCACATTCCTGTATTTGAAAAGGTTCAACAAATTTGTCCATAAGAGGCATTTCATTATGGGATCTGTGAATTCCATCCTTATATCCATAGGTGAAGGGTACTGTCCCACATCCATAGATCTTCAGGATGACTATTTTCATATCCATGTGGCTGTTCTTCGCAGGAAGTTTTTCATATTTTATGTACTGGGCCAACACTTCTAGTTCACTTGCCAACCCTTCAAGCTGGTAACATCTCCGAGGACATTTACCAAGGTACTGGTTACCTTTATATACTGCTCAAGTAATACAGTTTCTGAATCAGCATGGTTGGATTATGAACAAGCTGAAAAGTATTCTTATCCCAGTCTGAGATTGTTGAGGATGTTCTCATCCACCATAGGAATAATTCTCGGGGCAAGATGGTATACCTGAAATCTTCATTTGGAGCTCATAAGGCAATGGAACTACAAGAAGGTCTCTCTGAACCAGCTCCTTGCCCTGTCAAGAACTGCCAGACAGTCGTTGAGGTGGGCTAAGCCCAAAAGAACAAAATGGAAGTCACTGCTGGAACCAGAATGGATGATTCTAGCAAAAGATACCAGTCTTACTGGTTACAGAACTCACCTTCACAGACAAGTAGCACAGGACAAGTGATCCTAAAACATGACAAATGTTCATGTAAATATCTTGGAAATGAGAGCAGTATGAAAAGCGGTTCAACACTTTTATTCCCATCTAAATGGAAAATATCTCAGAATTTTGTCACACAACAGAAGAGTGTTAGCCTTCATAAATTGGCAAGGGGGCACCAAAAATCAAGCCTTGAAAATATAAGTGACAAAGATCATCTCCTAGGCAGAAAAGACTCTGATGACAATCTCAGCATTGTATATTGCAGGAGATCACAATAGTAGTAGTAGATTACCTCAGCCAAAAGCAGATCCACCCTGGACAGTGGTCTATCCACCAACAGATGTTACAGCTACTAGTGGAAAGGTATGGCATTTCTCAGTTGGATGTCATTTTAACAAAAAGAAATCAAAAGATTCCCAGTTTTTCACTTAAAACGGGGATCCAAAAGCAGAAGGGACAGATGCTCTGGTAATTTCATGGACTTTCCAGATGGGTTTTGTCTTCCTTCCATTTCCACTGATCACTCGCATGCTAAGAAAGTTCTGAAAGGAAAAGGCAGAAGTGATAGAGATTCTTCCAGTTTGTCCTCGCTGTCTGTAGATTCCAGTCATCTGGGAACGGCTGTGGCCTCTACCTCTTTGGCCAGAGATATTGTGCCAGATCTATTGCTACCCATAGTTATGGCTGCCATTGAGTCTCTCAAAAGAATTAATGGTATATAATCCATTTTTTCCTTATGTCATAATTTATGCTGATGTACCATTTTAGTACAGTAGGCCTAGCCCTCTGGGAATGGGAATGGACAGCTTCCACAGTATAATTAGATAAATCAGCTTCAACCTCAAGTGACAATACTGTATTAGGATTGATGAACAAAGGTAAAGAGAGTTTTTAGATGCACTAATGCAGTTTCCACATTAGTAGACAAGTTAAACAGAACACCTCTCTCAGTAAGTTAGGTGAGTTAGGTAAGGTATCTAAAATTACTGCTAAGTCTTTAAGAAATCCTCTGTAGAAGTTTGTATACTATACAAATAGCTTTTTCTTTCCTATTTTTGGAGATAGGCCATTCCAGTAAAGATTTCATTTTGTTAGGATCCATACTTAGACCTTCCAGGGAGAAAATAAAGCATTACTGATGTAGTTCAACAAGTTCTGAACTATATTACTAATGCTGACAGATGTTCTAAAACAAGTTTTACTGGCCTATGGTGTTCTTGAAGTTTGTCAGGAAATATCAGACTGTCATCATGATAGGCCACTTATTGCTAATAAATGCTGGACTGTTGCAGGGGCAGTACATAGCTTAAAGGCCATTGCTAGATATTCACAATGCCAATAGAGGGTCTCAAAATCATTTCTCCCCACACCTAATGTGGCTTAATTTGTAGATACAGTTTCTTAATGATCTTTGCAAATCACAATCTTTCCAGTAACTGAGGGATCAATAGGAGAGGATATTGGTTTTAAGATTACTCTATTAAGTTTCTTATAATCACTACAGCGAAATAATGTTCCTTCTTTTTTCTTCACAAAAATAAAGTTGCTCCAGTCAGAGATGTTGAAGGACTGTTAAACCTTTTAACTGTACTCGCCTAAATATTCCTTGAGAAATTTTAACTTTGGTTGAGAGAGGAAAATCATACAACAATCATGAGGTTGATCATCATTCTTTATATCTGCCACAGAATCAGATGGATATAGGACTCTAGTACTAACCCCAAAATGACGCTGACAAACCCAGAGGTGCGGAGTCTAATGAATTTCCTGGTAGTCACCAAGAACTGCTCAAGGCAGGATGCACTTTGCTGCCAGGAACTCGCAGGTTGCAGTCCACTGGGCTGCCTCAGGGTGTAGTACTGCGGAGAGAAGAGAGCAGCATAACCACAAGTGCACACAGGAGCACAGTGGAGAGGTCAGAAGAGCCGGGATCGATCCATGTGGGAGCCAGAGCCGCAACTTAGAATTCTAGCACCCGGGGCAAGAAAGACAAATGCCGCCCCCTTAGCCCTCAATTTTAACCAAATGAATCTAAAACAATCCTAAATTGCGCCCCCCTTCAGCACTGCTTCATGGGCGGTCGCCCCTATCGCACAGCCTTAGTTACGGCCCTGGTGGGAGCAGAGGAGTAGCCCAAGCGGAAAACAGGAAGGTAGGTCACAATAAGCCAATAACAGTACATGTGTGGGCAAAAGCAGGACACAAGCAGTAGGCAAAGGCGGAGTCAAAGGGAAAGCCCAGTCCCACAGTATTTGTACCATTCAAATGTCCTGGCTTGAAAAATCTCTTCTTTGCTTCGCCCAGGGGCAAGTAGTCTGTTGATAGTAGTCTTCTTTTCTTCCGCCAGGGGGGCCCCATATTTGTACATCCCGACACTGTGTGCTTATTTGAAGAAAAACAAAAAAAACTGAAGCCGCCGCAAACACCTCCTACCTAGTAGGTTCATTGCGCAAGGTCTATGTACTGTATTAGGTAATTTTCCCACGCTAGTGGGGAAATCACCTAATACTGTAAATAGAGCTTACGCAATTAGCGTAGCACATGCGCAATGAACTACGCTAAGCTCTATTTACAGTATTAGGTGAGTGTTTACATCGCAGCAAATCGCCAGAGATGACCAGCGATTTTGATACATTTCAGGTTTTTTTTTTACTAAAAAGATTTGCCGCAATTTTATCACGCTGTCAAAATCAGACCTTGATACATTTACCCCCTAGTATCAGAAAAGGAACTAGTTGTCAGCATGGAATTAATCGGGAAAAGATCAGTGCAAGGAATGGAACGTACAAAGGTAACAAATGTAGTAGCAACAAAGCAGTATCATTGGTACAAATTACAATATTTAGGCAAGGGAAACAGGAAGATGCTGGGTGTGTTGAGCCAAACACTTCCTATGATTAGGAACAGGTGGAGCTCATTGCAGGGGCGCACGGAGGATTTTCGAAAAAAAAAAAAAACCCGAGAGAGAGCTGCTGCACATGCGCAGCAGCTCAGTTTCGTCAGCTCTGTCCTATAGAGCAGGCGCGGCGCTGTCTAAGAAGCGTCCGCGGCGGTGCTGTATACACTACAGCACCGCCACGGACGCTTCTTTGACAGTGCCGCGGCTGCTGTATAGGACAGTGGCCACTTAGTTAGCGCAGGGGGGGGTTTCTAGAGACTCAGAAACCCCCCCTGCGTGCGCCACTGCATTGAGTAATTACAAATTCTGTGAATAGTCTATCAAGAACTGTAGTTCAAAGAATAAGTGTTTCAATGGTAGACAGCAATGCAATGGACCAGCAACACAAAATCTAGAGTTCGAGTCACCAGCAGGTTTGGCCCTTCTGGATGAACTCTATTTGCTCCTAAAAGTGAATGCAAAACTCCTAAATCCAGTATAATAACATATAGTCTGTGCATTTTTGGGAGCTAACCTGTGTTTGTGGTACCCATAGTCAGGCCCTACCAGAGGTAGGGACTAGGGTGAAATTTCGCCGGGCCTCTAACTGGCAGGGGGCCTCAAAATTTTCTTACAGAAATCCTAGAACTATTACTTTCTGGGGTGCTTTCCAACATCACAATTGCTTTGCGCATTTTCCTCAGTTTGCCAGAATTTGGTGCTTCTGGTGAAAGAAGATTCAGTGTGCTGAAGAATGTAAAAAGCTATTATAGTTCAACTATGGGGCAAGAGCGATTGAATGGGCTGGCCATGCTCAATATTAACTGTGACGTAGCACGAAAGATGAATTTTTCCAAACTGCTTGCTGCATTTGCTGAAAAAAGCTAGAAAACCACTTCTAATTTGAATTATCCAATAATCCTGTACTTTAGTATATGGATACAGAATTTTATTTGTAAAGTGCAATAAAGTTAAGCATTAAAATCAATTTAAAATACATTGTAAATACAATTTTAATGTTTTTTGGTTTTGCTTTGTTAAAGAAGGGGTGGGGCTCTTAATTTGGATTCCCCAGGCCTCTATGGACCTCTGAAGGGCCTGCTCATAGTAAGTTGGTGGGTATGAAATTTGTATTCAAAAGTCAGCCTGAAAACCTTAAAGTTGCTGTTCACTTTTAAGTACATTTTCATTACTGCGTTCCATCCCAAAGGCTAGCATTTACACAATGAGGAAAAGCAGACCTGCCAACTTGATCGCCATTAACAAATAAGCAACTACATGAACAGGATCAAATAAACTTTCATATATCACTGCTGATTGTAAGCATAGTTAGGGGGAGACAGGATACCTCACACAAGCACTTGTCTCAGGTATAACAATTTGGTAGCCAGAGAAAGGTAAAGGAAAGAGCCTCATACCTCCCTGACATCACTAGCCCTTGGTAAATTGTTAGGCTGCATTCCTTTGAATATTAGTTTAGCCCACAAAATTCTTGCCTCCACTATGTGTAGTCAGCAGGTACATGTGAAGACGTTTTCATAAGTATCCCCTCCCCCCTGAGGGTGTATATATTTTAGTCAGAGGTGGCATCTCACTGTGTAAATTATATGTTATTCTAAGAGCAAGTGAGAAGAGGCAGACAGCAGAGAGATCTGATTAAATTCAGCAACAAGCATAGAGACATACTGTAATTCTGTCAGGAAGGAGCTTGTCATTACTGGATGTATTTTCATTTTTTTTTGTCACTGTTTTGTAAATCCACATAACATAACACAAACCACTAAATGATCAGCAAATCTCATCTGTATTTTGTGTTAACTGTGATCGGCCTGAGACACAATGACAGAATTTTTATTGGTCAATAAAGTTACAGCTTGAAGTAAAATATCACAGTATGCTTACAGACAGCAAAATCAAATCAAATCCTTTTAAATAAAGATGAAAAGGGGACAATAATAAGTGAATTCAAGGCAATAGAAGAAAAAATTATATTTGTAAAATCAGAATACCAATAAAAGAAACATATAAACATACTATTTAGCAAAGTTACATAATAATGAGCTTTATAAACACATTTGCTACCATTTGAATACAGTTGCCAGCAATTTGCAGCTTGGCCGGTACATCTTTGTATATCCTGTGGTACTCTATGCTTTCATTGTATCCACAGAACAGCCGTGTGTCCTATCCGACAGCAACAAAAATAACGCTGCATGTTAATATATAGAATTGGCACAAACACGGAGAAAAAGCAATGTTTCTAATTAAATTTGGAAGAAGGCATGGGTACCAGGATAATACTCTCAAGATGTTGTGTAGGCACTAGTGGTTACAAGTGCTAACATGCACTGATGGCCCATGACTGTTCTTGCATGCTCACCTTTGTAGCACTATAATAGAAAAAGATAGTGTTCATGTTAGGATATATATAAATAATTAATGTCCCTGATAGAATATATCTAAATAATGTCCTTGATGAGCTATATGTAAATAAGCAAAGTCCCTACTAGGATTTATGTAAATAATGTCTCCAATAGGCTATATGTAAGTAATGAATGTCCCTGATAGGATATGTCTAATTAATTGATGGCCCTTATAGTATATATCTAAATTGCCCCATAAGATAAAATAGTTTGTTGTCCATAATAAATACTTACCTAACATCTTAATTTTATCTTGTTCTGACCTAATCCAATGGAAAGATGGATAATACATTGAACGGACGGATGATCCTCAAGGAGCATACGGCGCAAAATAAATTAAGCTCCGGAGAGCCCGGACAGTTAATAGCCAGGCAGCTAATCAAGAGCGGTCTCTTATGTGTGATTGGCTGAGAGATGACCACACCTGATTATGAGGACATTAACCCTCTCTAGGGGGTTATTAGTTATTTCTATATATCCTATTGGGAACATTAGTTATTTGTATAGATCTTATCAAGGATATAATCTCTTTGCTTCTTTATATAATTGTATTAACACATTTTCTAAGTGTAACAATTTATTAGGGGTGGTACAGAATAAAGAGAAAGATGGGGAGGGAGAATACAGAATATGGATACAATAAATCTACATAACAATAGCTCCTTTATTAAATAAAACCGCATAATTTGGTGACAAAGTGCAGTTGCTTGAGATCTTATTTGAGTAAGTAAGTAAGGAATAAGAGTTTTCCACTAAAAGCATAAGAGAATCTGGTTAACTAAATGAGGACTCTCCAAATATCTTTGTTTCATATCTGAGATATTTAGATCTATTATGGAGGCAATATTTGTAGTTCAATCTTGTGGCAGTACAAGTGATATTAAGCACTAGCACCTATGTTCTATAAGCGCCAACATGTAAGAACACTCATGGGCTGTCAGTGCATGCTGGGTCTTGTAGTCCCACAGGTGCTTGAATTACTTTTTGAGGTACCCATGGCCAGGGGTACCAGAAGGGTCCCAGTGCTGCTCAGCTATAGACTTATAATATCCATTAGTTCATGTTTAATCTTTGTGATTATGATTTGCAAATTGATAAAATATAGGGTGCATTAAATAAAATAGCTGTTAACATTCATAAATATATATAAATCCCAGTTTATTTCATATAATGCACTACTGGAAAGATCTCAACTACTTCACAGATACATAATGATATACTGTATTTTACAGAGGTATTCCACGTCATTTTACAGATATACATGAAAGAGTTCTGACAGAGGTGGCAACAGATTTAATAGACTTCTTTTAAGGAAATCTTATTCACTAGTTAAAAACAATACATCCCGGTGGTTTAGAGCTAGATTTCAATTCACTCTTTGTATAACATTTGTTGGTGATTTAAGGCTTCACATTTATTTATATTCTTATATAGGACAACTATGTAATTGATTACATTTGTGTATGATTAGATAAAGTCTTATGGAATTATGTGCCCACTTTCTATATAATCTCAGTATGTTTGCTTTGCTAAAATTATAATAAAAAGTCTTATAATTATTTGGTTTCGGTAGACTGTTTAGTTATTTTTAAAACAAGATGATTTCATATTAATTGATAACTGTGCGTTTATACATTCATGTATTTATTTATTTTGTTTGTGGCATATTCAATTCTCTGCATTGTTCTAAGTTAATAACACAGTGTTGGATAAGGTGTTTAATACAATATAGATGCTTATTTAAATATTTTTAAACTATATTTGACCGTTAGATGCTGATTAATATCTAGCTCATTATGGTAAAAGAAATCACACCTTATGCTTTTAATCCTTTTATGGTCTTACCTATGGTCCTACCTATTTGGTTGGATATGGTACTAACTTTCAATAAAAGAGAGTAGGAGCACTGCTGTAACATTTCAGATCTGTTTAGCCATTTGGAGGAATGGAGGAATAATTTTGTCTATCCCATGACCTGTTTTACTTTTAATTATTTATTTGTATATGTGGATCTTATGTTGTTTAATCACAGCCTGCGTCGATTTGCGCTGTTTGGTTAAACCCTCTACAAATAATGGCTTGAAGAAGTACTTTTTTACCTTCTGATGGAAGTGCAAGAGAACACAAACACAAGGCTTTGCTGACTACACACAGCTACAAACCGATTTTGGGATTTTCAGGAAGGAAGGAGCTGGGGACCGCAGGTGGAGGACTAGAGTGCCGTCTGTTGCCCATCGGCTTGCAAAATTTCTGCCTTTGTACTTATCAAATCATGACAGTCCAGATAACTGCATTAGAATATAGCATTTCAAGCCTGTATATGAGTATTTATGATTACCAATATAGTTGTGCTCCAGCTAGTTTTGTAAAGATTATATACATTTTATATATACAGTACATATGTTTTTAAATAAATTGTTATTGATTATAGGTTCTACAATACTTATTACATGTTAAGTGTAAGTGCAGCCAATATTCCTTTTTCTGTTTTACAGAGTATACCATATCAAAAAAGGTTTCAATATTAGATTGCATTTGACACATTACTTACCCAACATCAGCAACATGTGTCATGAGAGTGTGGTATTTTATTGGTAAAGCTCAGAAGTTACAAGTATTTGAAATGTTATCTGGACTATAGCCAATTATATAACTTATAACCAGGCCTTTGAGGGCCAGTATTGGTAGTATCGTACTCCGTCTTTATAATTGAGCTCTCACTCTGTGTAACAGGTAACAAGTAACACTTTCTGAGACATTTGAGTCTAAGGGGTAAATGTATTAAAGTGCCGTATTTGCAAGTCGCTGATATTCAACAACTTTGCAGGGGAAATTTAAAACGGGAATGGCTTTAAAGGCAAGTTTTGCCGATTAGCTGACCAAACTATAAACGACCGTTCTCATCCATATCACATTAGTGTGTATGCTGTAATAATGAACGATTATTGTTCCAAAGCACATTGTATCGTTTCATTTGATTTTTAAACCAGGCTTAAAATGTTATTCAACGATGAAGCGATGTTGTTCCAATTCTGCAGTGTATACGTACTCCGTAACAGCAGTGTCCATAGATCTCTATGGAGTGGGCAGAGTCACAATATTTTCAGCTGATGGTTATGACAGATGAAGAGCACAGATCTGAAGGTAAATCATGTAAAACGTGTTTAGTGTGTACATAGGAATCAGCAAGCTGATCAGGACTTTTTTTTTAAACATTGGTAAAATCATTAAGGATATCGCATCGGGAGAAAATTTGCATAGTGTGTTCCCAGCCTTAGTCAGAACATAGTTCACTAATTCTCATAGTTTCATCATTTTAAGTGGATATGTTGAGCCATCCACTGACAGGAGAGGCATGTCACCTTTAATTCACCATTGTAATAAACGAGTGATACAGGACATGCCTTCATTGGTATGGACAAAATTATAATCTTTCACATATCACTTATTTCCTGTCCTATTATAGACAGTCTAACTCCCTGATCTCTCGTTTGTGCTTCCCATGATCCAGAATTTGATTGAGGCCCCCGTGTGCAGGGTATGATGCTATGCAGAAAGGCTCTACGAAAGTTGCGGGATGTCAGGTTGTAGAGGAAAGGGGTCAGACAAGCACTGAGATAGTAGAAGCAATTGGTGATAGGTTGCAAGGTTATATAGGAACGGTAATAGGTCTCTGTCCATTGATCCTTACTCCTCAATACAGTCATAAGCCTTCGTGCCTGGAATGGCAGCCAACATATAGCTAGCACACCCACGATGCAGCCTGGAATGATAAAGTGTTTATTATAAAACTTATAACCATATAACATCTTACTATGATGTGTGCAATATTTAGCTGCGCTACCAACCATTACACAAATATGCAGCTTACCAACACATACCTTTAATAGCTATTGGAGGATTATTATTATATGGTGATAAAAAATCTATCAATCTATCTATAGATTATACATACACACACATCTCCCTGCGGGTTTTAAACAATCAGCGTCAAAAACATTTGTTCTGGGGATTGAATACTGCCAGGGCTGTCAAGATGACATATGTGTGTTCAGTCAGGTATACCCTATTCTACACTGTTTCCATTGAAATTATTTGTAAACACCGAAAAAAGTGTGACCTTAGATAAACTCTGTGTCCCCTGCCTCATTGGCTGCTGTATGGTAGAGACTACAAGTAAGGGCATTTATGGAAACTAGTGCACATGACAACTGTGGTGTTGCTCACAGCAACTAATCACATTCTAGCAGTCATTTTTGAAGTGAGGTTATATACAAACAACTGTTTGTTGCTGTTTATATCACTATATTTTTCCTTTTCACTAGATTTCATAAATGCCCTCCATAGTACCTATCCTCCTTTGAACAACTCTGAATTGGCTGTAATTTGCATTTCAGGACAGAATCCCATAATTGTAATATTATATAATTTAGTTTTTATAGTTTTTTTTTGCCTTGGTTGCTGACAGTACAATGTCCTCAGTGAAACTGCAGATGATGGGCAAATTAATAGAAACATTGTGAGAACTATGGAAAACAGGGTATTTTCAAAGTATCGGTCAATATCAAAGTAAGGCATGTGTGGTAATTAAACAAATAACACCCAAGCTTATTCTGGTATGTAATGTTTGAAAGGCATCCTCTAGAATCATGACAAGTAGGACTCCAAGAAAAGGCTTCACAGACTTTGTATGAGGGAATGATTTATGAAAAGTATTAACAAGTACTTAAAGAACCAATACCAATGACCAAGCTGATGTTTCATGAGTAACAGTGTCTCATGATGCTGGCATTGGGCATGTGGGGAAATTGTCAACAAATGTCAAAATGTTATAGGCATTTACAGCAAATATTTGTGTTGGACAAAGCACCCATGTGACCAGTGGTCATTTTACTGCAAAATACAAGTCTGCTGATAAGTTTTTTAAGTTGATTTCCATTGTTGGGCTGTAGTGTAAAAACTGCTTACTATCAGTGCAGTATTTACCATGCAGGTAATTTGTTGTTACTTATGTGGGATGCAGAATAACAAGTTTAGGGCAAATTCAAAATGTTTACAATAGCTGCAACTCTAAATCCAGGACTGCTTTTCAGATCTGTGTTTTAACTTTTTTTATCCACATGTTCAATTTCGTTTACTTAATGAAAATTATAATAGGGTGAAACATTCAGAGTTATACAAACAAACAAGCATTATAAGTGCCATTTGGACACACAGGTCTGTCAGTTAAATATTTAGGAGTGAGCAAAATTACGACAAAACCAGTTTCTATTTTTGCTTTACTAGTTAGAGGAACAACAGTAAGGCATTGCACAACTATGCTCAGAACTCACCCAGCATCTTGGCATTTTGCCTGCGTACTGCCGTATGCCCACTGCAGAACCGCCCCAGTAGTTGTCTAGACCCGTCAGGTCTTGTTATTTCCAAACTGTGATTTCTATTGCCCTGCAGAGCACTCCTCATTTTCCAGTAGGTTATGCCTACCACTAGCAACACGCTCAGGTATGTTAGGAAGGATACCCAGACGCTAGCAGTAAAGAGCCCTGTCCATGGGTTAAGTGGTGTGCACACCCATACCTGCAGATGCTTCTCCTCAACAGCACTAACATTGACGTTTTCCAAACCTATGGAAAAAAGCATGGGCAGCCCACCCAGGAAGGAAGCCAACCACAGCAAGCAGAGTCGTAGGCGTACCCTGGAGGACTGTCGCAGGTGGAGGCTCAAAGGTTGACATGTCGCACGGTGTCTCTCACAGCTCAAGGATAGCACATTAAAGATGGCAGCATAGCAAAGCACTTCCCACAGGTAATAGAAACCACAACACCCAGCTGCTCCCAGGGGCCATGGGAAGGGACTCCAGATGCTACCATACAACTCAGTAGGAATGCCGAGGACCAGCTGCAAAATATCACAGGATGCCAGGCTACACATGTGATGACTGAGTGAGGCCTGGACACTGCGTCCATGACGGATGCTCCGCAGCACTCTTATAACTAGAGCGTTCCCCAGTATTCCAGCCAAAAGCAGCAGTAAATAAGCCAGTGACACCAAAGACTTGGCACAAACACTAAGCTTGACTGGTGCCTCAGGGGCTGCAGTCACTGGGGGCATTTGGATACCAAGGTCAAGGCTGGCAGCACACAGCACTTCAGGGAAAGAACATAGAACTTCAGTTGGTACATTCACTCTTCAATGCTCCTTATAACTTAGGTGATTATTTTCTATAAAAGTCCAACAAGTCAATGATCAAAATCGAATTTCTGTCCATTGTCAACTCCATATATCATCAGGTAATCCCTGTCCAGCCAGTTCTGCAACTCACTTTACTCTTCCAGTAGGAATAAGAGGCTCGAAGGTCTTTGTGGACTACATCAGTATCTTTTCTGTAACTTTGCTCTCGCTGTGAAAATTGTCGCTCTGATCTCTCAGTCAGTCATATCTTATATGGAATTTGAATGCAAGTGACACTGAAGTATATGTAATAGATTGTTTCTTAGAGGTTCTCCCAGCCAGACCTTTCTATTCCATGTTGTTCCTCTGAGCTGCTGTTCTTCAATATCACTCTTGCTATTGCCTCTTCAGTTTTCTGATCTCTTTCTGTTTTTCTTTTCATTTTTTTCCAATCTGACACCCTGCATCCCTCCCTTTTCCTTACTCCAGATAGAGAATGACAGGATGTGAGTGTTAGGAGCGTCAGAGCTGAAAGATGCTCTATAGGTCATAGATCTTCAGCCAAAGGTCTTTGTGTTGTCCGTAGACCTCACAATGGTTCTCCTCTCTTTGGAAAATTAAGAGATGAAGCTCTGCAGTTAACAGGAAGACATCTGTTATGTTCTCTGTAATTAAAAACCTGATGATTTGTTAGATGCCCTTCATTATGAAAACAGATATATGTGATTCTTTGCAGGCAAGAAACATTTTAAAATGCGGCACACTGAAGCCAAAAGCAGACATACATGAGGTTCTATGCAGCTAGGTATTGGACATATGTGAGATACTCTGCTGCTTGTAACCTCAAATTTGTGAGATGCACTGTAGCTAAGAATCCAATGTAGTTGCCATGCTCTGCAACCAGGAATCAGATATATGTGAGTTGCTCTATAGCTACGAATCAGATATAGGTGACATTCTCTGCAGTCTGGAATTAGTTACAGCATATGTGAGATACCCAAGGGAGGTGGAGTGCTACTAAGTGCCCTAAGTTATAGATACTGATCAATGATTAATACATCGGTATATTTAGAAATGTTTTGCCTTAATTTTAATATAAAATATATTTTTTGTATAAATTGTAACACACGGCTTTTCAGTAGAGCTATATGTTTCAATAAAGCCCAGTGTCCCTACACAAAGCACTCAGCTGCCCCTCTTCCCTCCTACTGCTTCTTACCATAGGTGAAGTAGATGTGACAGCAGCAGCTAGAGGAGACAGATGTCAGTCTCAGTAATTCATATATACCGTAGCCCAACAAACAAAACAGCATCATGCTAATTATATCTTTACCAAACTGACACCATTGCATAAACTATACAAATGCTCCTTTCATCCCCTGTAGCTGTCAGTTCATACTGCTGCCTGTATAAACAAATATGCACACACAGGGTAGAGGTCAGTAAAGCCACTTTTTTCTTGGGCCAATTAGCACTCATTTGGGCTTGTATAATTGGAGTTACACCCCAGTATGTTTGTAATCCATTAGTTGTTTGTTTCACTGCCAGAAACAGTCTGCTTTGACTTGGGGTGATTGCCCTGGAGGAGATGTATCTTCAAAAATATTATGTCATGTTGAAAAAATGCGATATCATGAACCCTACATAGCCTTTAATATATACAAACAGTCTCTTAGCTGTTTATTTTTCCCACTATATAAGGATATATTTTTATATTTCATAAAACATAATGGGCCTGATTCATTAAGGAAAGTAAAGCAAAAGAAAAAAAAGAAGTAACTTTGTACCTTGGCAAAACCATGTTGCATTGGAGGGGGAGGTAGATTTAAAATGCGATGGCAGATTTATAGTTGGGGTATTAAATAAATGATAGCGAGAATCTGATTGGTTGCTATTAGAGATGCTTCGGCTCGGTTCTCCAAGAACTGAGCCCACCCGAACTTTGCTGATCCGAGTACCGAGCCGGCTTTCATGCGCCTAAGTGAAAACGAGACAAAACTTCAACTTTGTTACAGCGGATCTGGCGAGTTTTGGATTCTATACGTTTCGCCCTCCACGGAGATCCAGCGCCATTTCACAGAGAGACACAGAAGGCGTAGCAGGGTTGTTGGAAGTCTCCAGTGCAGTTGGGCAGCGTCGTCATGAAAGAGAAAGAGGAGGGGTGGCAATGCTCTTGGCAGTCTCCAGTGACATTGTACTGTGACCAGTGTCCTACTGGGGCCCACCGGGGGACTGCATCGCTAGGGGCCCACCAGAGGGGGTGTGACCAGCCATCATAGAGGCGAGACCAGACACTAGAGGGGGATTGGTTAGCCCACGAAGGACAGCTAGCACCATAGTGTAGTATATAAAGAATGCAGTGTGTATACAAAGAGTACACAGCCTTGACCTGCCCCTTAGATTGGGCAGAACAGTCACCAAAAATTGGGATTGTCCCACTAGAATCAGAAAATTTGACAGTGTTCTACCTGTTCTTGTCACTTTCACCACCTGTGGCTGCTGGTTTCTTTAGTTGCGGCTTTTCTGGATCCTGAAATGTTGGGGGCCCTATTTGGAATAAAAAATGGGTACATTTAGAAAATTCCAACCAGTCCCGATGTTAAATCAATAGAACCCACGATTAATACTTAGGCCTTCCTTCAGCCCCAACATTAAAGTAATAGTATACACATTTAATAAATAAACCTTTTTCCCTCACTCAAAACAGCCCCAGCAATAGATTAATAGCATTTACGTATAATAAATATACCCAATTCCCGCAACCGTCACTGCCATTAAATAATTCATATTCACATTTAATAAATAGACCTCATGCTCCTCAAACTCAGCCCCACAATCAATAGCCCCTAAACTCCCCATCTGAAATTAATTGTCCCCGCTATAAAATTAAATTGCCCCACCATCACCCCACAAACAAAATAGCAAATTAGTTAGCCACTACCTACCACAAACACACATTACATTGCCACAAGCCCGCTGTGTCATCACACACACACACACACACACACATTACTGTGCCCCTTCATCACCATGCTGTGCCTTCTCATGATCACATTGCGCCCTATATGCTGCTTTTGCCCCCCTTCTTTGGGCCCCCCTTTATCACACTGTGCCATGCTGCTTTTTCTCCTCCCTTCTCCTGGCCCCACCCTGTGCCATGTTGCTTTTGCTCCCCCCTTCTCTTGGCCCCCTTTCATCACCCTGTGCCATGCTGCTTTGGCCCCCCTTCACACTCTGCCATGCTGCTTTGGCACCCCCTTCACACTCTGCCATGCTTCTTTGGCCCCCTTCACACTCTGCCATGCTGCCTTTGCTCCCCCTTCACTCGCTGCCATTGCTCCCCCTTCACTCGTTGCCATGCTGCCTTTGCTCCCCCCTTCACTTGCTGCCATGCTGCCTTTGCTCACCCTTCACTTGCTGCCTTTGCTCCCCTTCACTCGTTGCCATGCTGTCTTTGCTCCCCCCTTCACTTGCTGCCATGCTGCCTTTGCTCCCCCTTCACTCGCTGCCATGCTGCCTTTGCTCCCCCCTTTACACTCTGCTATGCTGCCTATGCTGTCTTTGCTTCCCCCTTGCTTCCGTTCCTTCACTTACCTTTTCTATCGGCTGCTTTCTTCTCTTCTTCTGTCTTCTTTCTTTTTGTGACTCCTTTCTGTGCCGCTCTTCACTGAACGTCGGGCGTGATGAAGTCACGCCCGACATTCAATGCGGACGGAGCAGAGAGAAGGAAGGAGGGGCGCCGGCGCCGTGATCAAGGAAATGTTTTTTTTTTTATTTTTTTTTTTAAGTGTCCACTTTCCCCCACCAACGAAGAAGGGAGCGATCAGGGTCGGGGGCCTCTCCAGTCTCAGTCATGATGATACTAATCCCTCTACGTCATGTGCTAAAGCCTATGTTCAAGTGCACAGTGGTTTTAAATCAGGGAAACAAAAATGTAAAAAAAAGCTTGTACTTTTTAAAGGAAAAAAACACCTCTCTAATAAAGGTGAAAGTTTACTGTCGAAAAACATAAAATTGCCAACATGCCATCCTACCCAAAATATTAACGAGCATACTAGCATCAGATAGCTCCCTTCTCTCAGCTAGATCCCAGCACCTGCAATCTACACTGTGATCATCCTCACACAATACTAATTCATCCCCGCTGGAATCCACCATTACAGAAGTTTCTGTACTTTTTATGTAATTTCCGGTAATGGTCTCCCCGTGTAATTTGTAGTTCATTTTATGACAGAGCTGTCACGATTTTTGGGCAATTCTTTTACACCAGACCAAATGTCAAAATGTTGTGCTAACTCATCTGCATCCCCAGTGGGTGTCTTGGGAAAGCTAAATTTTTTCCTAGCAGCAGTTGCCAAAGAAACTGAGGGAGGATGAGTCGTCGTGTCATGTACCACTTGAGCTGTCAGCTTGCTGAACAGGAGCTCACTGCATCTCTTGAGATCTGGGTCAGCTGGAAACAAAGAGAAGACATATCTCTTAACCTAGGGTCATGCACAGTTGCCAAAATGTTGTGATCTGATTTCAAGATGTAGCTAACGCTCGGATCCTGGCGAAGCGAATAAAGTACTTGATCTACAAGTCCTACATAGTTAGCGGAATTGCTTAGTTTCGTCTCCTCCTTCAATTTCTCTAGCTACTTTTCCAAAAGTATAATTAGGGAAATCACTTGACTCAAGCTAACAGTGTTTGAACTCACATCACAGGTGAATACTTAGAGTGATTTCAGCACCACACGGAAAGTATTCTCCACTGTGCTGGACTAAAATACATTCCCTCTCAAATTCGATTCTTCATGCAGCAGCTGCAAACTCCCACATGCTGCTGCAGAATACCAAAAATGACCCAAATTATTTCTGGACACAGACAGCATTTCCTGCATGTCACTGTTATTTTTTAAAAAGCTCGGTACCACCAAGTTGATTGTGTGAGCAAAACATGGAATGTGATGGAATTCTCCCTGCTGTAATGCTGTCACATATTGGTGGCATTGCCACAAATAACATATCCTCAGGAGAGTCCAAGCGGGATAATCCATGTTGCAATGACATCCCTTAGTTTTTCAAACAGATTATCATCGGTATGCCTCTTAGTGGAGCCGGTGATACACAAATGTTTTATACCACTTTGTATTTGCAACAGGATGAGGGGGATAATTGTGTAGCTGACAACGGCGGTAATGAGGATGTTGATGAGAATGATGTTGTTTGTGTAAGTCCTGTGTCACGTTAATAGTACTGAAGAGGCCACTGATTGGTATTGACACAACTAGATTGAGAGGCGCAGAGTCTAACACCCCCGTTATTTAACAGGGACCCCCGCAAGGAGGTATGGGCTTGGCTTTGTGAGGTGTGCAGGTCGCGGTTCTCCCAACTAGTCACCAGTGCAGTGGAGCGCACACAGGAGAGCAGATTGCAAAACAGTTGAAAAGAGGTACACAAGGGAATAGTGAGGAGAATGATCAGAGGAAGCCAAGGTCAGGAACTTGCTGGACAAGAGGTACTGAATCACAAAGCCAAGGAATAGTCAGAAACAAGCCAAAAGTCAGCAATGGAAATATAGTAAACAGGAATAGGACACTTGGAACACTAGAGACTGGAGAACCAATACTCTGGCACAAGATTGTTGGGAGGAGGTGCCAGATATACCCTACAGTGTCCCCTGATAGGCAGATGAAGATTTCAGCGGTCAGCTGCATCTGACCACCGACATATCGGAGGAGAACGGACCTACTGCACATGCGCACGCAACAACTACCGGAAGTGCATCCCGTTGCTAGGCAACGGGATGCGATTTGGCAGAAGGACAGGCATCCCTCCCCGGCACATATGCACAGTTCGGGGACGGCGTTGACATCCTGCAACAGTGGAAGCAGTTCTTGCCAGTGATAAGAAGAAGGCCATTGTCATGCCTGAGCATAAGACCAAAAAATCCACCTCTTATGTGTGCAATTATATTTACCCAATCCTAACAGTTGTCTAGCCATTTGTAGCCTTTGTAAAGCCACACCGACAACACCTTCCTCATCAATATCTTCACTAGTGATCGGAGTTAGTCCTGCATCCAAGTTGCTAAGGCTAGATGACTTCTTCCCTATCCAGGATTCCTCTGAAGAATTCTTGAGTGTTAGTCCCGCTGCTGCTGCTGCTGCTGCTGCTGCTGGTGGATTTTCATCCCAGAAGTAGACCAAGAAGAAGAATACTAGTAGTTTACAACAATTGACTGTTAAACAATCCTTTGTAAGAGGAAGCAAGTATGAAAGCTGTCAACCAGTTGCAAAGCGGATCACAGACCCTGCAAATTAAAGATTATATGACTGTGACAGCCCACTGGGTTGGTGAATTGCTTCAGCAGCAGGAATAGCAGCACCATGTACCCAACATTGCCAGATTATTCAAAGGCAGGTGTCATGCACTGATACTAGCTGGTATTGGCGCAGCCATGCGAGAAGTCTAACGCACCCTCAGTGTTCACCAGGGACCCCTGCAAGGGAGTTTGGGCTTTGCTGCAAGGGGTGCGCAGGTTGCGGTTCTCTAAGACGGCCACCAGCATAGGAACAGAGAGTAGCGTAGTCGATCAAATCGGGTCAGAACCAGCAGGCTGCGAGGTACAGAGAGAGAATCCAAAAGAATCGTCAGGAACAGGCCAAAGTCAGGAAACCAGGACAGGTGGCAAGGTACCATGGAGAATCCGAATGGAAGGTCAGAGGAAGCCGGGTCAGTAATAGTACAGGAGCTACAAATAGTACAGATGCTGGAGCAGGTTGAAACCAATACTCTGGCACCCTAATGGTGCCAGAGTATCCCTTATATTCCCCTGCTGTGGTTTTCATTGGTGGGCAGATTATCGGCGCTCAGTGTCACTGACGTAATGTTGCCTAGCAACGGGCCGTGGCCGCATATGCGCATGCAGCGACCCGGAAGTGGAGGGCAGCATCCCGTTGCTAGGCAACGGGCTGCCAGGACCAGCAGAGACAGGTGGCCACCTCTCAAACTGTCACGACTGAGTATAGCGTACCTGCTATCATTGGCACTACTCGGAGGAAGGTGCAGAGTCTAACGTGCCCCTGGTGTTCACCAGGGATCCCCGCAAGGAGGTATGGACTCAGCTGCAGGGAACACGCAGGTCGCGGTCCTTCCACGAGTCAGATAGCGAAGCACAAGAGAAATGTCAGACAGACCGGTTCGGCAATGGTGCGGGCAATGCAGGTACACAAGGAGAATCCGAAGGGGTGGTGAGTCAAGCCGGGTCGGTAACATTCTGACAGCAAGGTACAAAAGGGAGATCCAAAAGAGTAGTCAAGGCAATCCGGGTCACAAGGGTCACAGGCAGACAGCAATAATCAGGAGGCAGGCAAAGGTCAGGAGATGGGTAATCACAGGAATACACTAGAAACGCTGGAGGACAGGAGGACCTAAAACTCTGGCACAGGAGGTGGGATCCAAAGTGGCTTAAATAGTGCTGCTAGCCAATAGCCCCAGCACCTGTAGTGCTGTCATAGTCCCAGCGCCGTAGCGCTTGTCATACTTTAGCGCCGTAGCGCTACCTTCATGCAGCGTCCCATTTCCTGGCAACAGGAACGCTTCCAGATCTGTAGCCGGGCGACTGAGCGGAAGTGGAAGTGACACCAGACGCGCTATGTGGAAGGGCAGGCGGCCGCCGAGAGGCGCCTGATACAAACATAGAGACAGTGCGGAGGCGGCGCCTGACAGCAGGCTTCTTTGTGTATCAGCGGCTTTACTAAGAGCCATACCAATGACAACCTGTTTGAAAAACTAAGGGATGTCCTTGCAACATGGCTTATCCCGTTTGGACTCTCCTGAGGATATGTCATTTATGATAACGCCACCAATATTGTGAGAGCATTACAGCTGGGTGATTTCCATCACATTCCGTGTTTTGTTCACACAATCTACTTGGTGGTGCAGAGCTTTTTGAAAAATGACAGAGACGTGCAGGAGATGCTGTCTATGGCCCGAAAAATTGAACCATAACTGATTTAATGAGCCATTCTCGGTTTAACTTATACGGGCATGTGCTCTGGGAGATGGCGATCTCCTCGTCTTCATCTTCCAAATTTTCATCTGCAGGGGCCAGTGACACACCCATTTGTTTTCTCTCAGATGTCTTAGCTGTTTTTTAACCTGGACATATTTATCATCCTGCTTCTGTTGGGTTTAAGGCAGCTAAGCTATTGGTAGCTTGTTTTGTGGGTGCCTGAACAAACCAAGCACTTCAGCCACAAAAGTGTCGCTTCTTGTCGCTGGAGTGCTTGGTTTGTTAAACTGTACATGTCCTTTTCAATATCTTTCACATCTAAGGACAATTCCATCTTGCACCACTTTTCTTTTTTTTCTGCAACTGCTGTGTGTCAATGTTTCCTAGATATTGCGACCTGTGAAGTAGTCAAAATTGACTGGAAATTAATGTTATTGAGGTTAATAATAATGTAGGAACAAAAAAAAAGCAAAATTATGTGATTTTAGCATATTTTAGAAATTGAAAAAAAAAATACAGATCCAAAACCAAAACACACAAGGGCGGTTTTGCCAAAACCAAAACACAAAGTTAATCCAGATCCAAAACCAAAACCAAAACAAGGGGGTCAGTGAGCATCTCTAGTTGCTATAGGCAACATCTCCACTTTTTCAAATCTGCAGTTTAGTAAATATACCCCTGTTAATGTTATATGCATTTTACATATGTCAACAAAGTATGTAAAATGCATAATTCAAAAGTATGTACCATCTGACCCCTTTAATGCTGACAGGAGACTCATCAAACAAACCAAAGTTTCCCCATGTTACAAAATAAGAGTAATAAAAAAATATGAAACAATACAAAAATTTAAATTAAACCTTACATATATTGTCCTCTGATACCTTAATTTACAATAAACTGCACATATATGGTATCACTACATTAGGAAGCGCTAAACTGCATATATTTGGTATCTCTATAGTAGGTAGAGCTTATTTCACCTTTAGGTGTATTAATGGGCTTAAACTAACAGTTTAGTAAGTTAGTTTACATTAAGTTACAAACCACTGAATATTGAAAAAAATATTTTGCCTATTACACTATCTATCTTACACTTAATTCATTTTTTTTGGACTGTGTCAGAAGTAACTGGAGTATCCACAGGAAAGCCATACAAACTCAACAATGCTAACCACTGTGTCACCATTCTGCCCTAAGGGATTCGTTTAGTGTTATAAGCGAAGGAGTGTTTAGTCTTATGACCAAAAAAAGGAGACAATTTGCGCCTTGATAAAACCATGCTGCACTTCACTGGGGCACATTTAAAATGTGCAGACTTACTTAAGAGTATGGAGGGGCATATCATATGACTTTCCATTGGTCCATAGAACTTGCTATCTGTAAGGCCTATTATTGTTTTCTTGCAATAAATTCCCCCCACAAATGCCTGTTTTCGTGGGATCAACACATACTTAAGTAATGCATACTTGCCAACTCTCCCTGAATGTCAGGGAGACTCCCTGAAATAGGGGTGATCTCCCTCACTCCCTGAAGAGTCTGGCATTCTCCCTGATGCTGAGCCAGTACAAGGCGTGGTTGGCTTCGCCATCTGTGGCATGATGACACAGTTCAGAAATTGTGTCCTGTGTCCATTTATTGATGCCTATAGAGGTGGCCATTTTCATGGAGACTAAGATTTAATCAAAGACTGACAGGTAAGACAACATGACTTCAGTAATGGAGACAGAAATGTAAAAGACACTTCAGTCTCTAAAGATTCATTAGCTGCTTTTCTTTAACGCATATTTGCCTACTCTCCCGGAATGTCCAGGAGACTCCTGCATTTCTGGGAGACCTCCAGGGAGAGAAGGGTAACCTCTTGGTTCTCGCCCCCGCAATAGATAAGTGGTGAGGGCGGGGCTTAATGACGCAAATATTGTGTCATCTTAGCACTGCCCCCTGCTGTAATTGGCCAAAATTGTGACAATCGTTCAGGGGCGGGGCCAAAATGATGCAATTAATCAAGCCCCGCCCCTGCTCATCCACCTCCCCCGGGATCTCCCTGAAGCCAACGAGAAAAAGTTGGCAAGAATGAAGTAATGTGTACATTTATTAACAGTGCATCGCAGCAGATATCATAGATATTTGCTGCTTCACATTTTTTCGAAATCCATAGCAATCCCCATAGATATCTATGGGGACTGCTATATAATTTAATAAGTTGTGCAAAGGCAACTACACATACGGTAATGTGGCGTACATTACCGTATGTATAATTTTTCAGCTCTGCTGTATGAGGAGAGCATTTCAGTAGAGGGATCTTCGGGTCCCAAACTGCATTTTACTGCTCTCTCCTCCGGTTACAATCGTAAAGGTGACCATTTTGCGATAGTGACCATAGAAAAGATAGGAGAGGGGTCCTCACAGGAACAGCAGTTTTTTGTGACTGTTGTTCCTGTTGAAGTTTTTTAATAAATACACACAATCTTTCAATTCTTATCTTTGCGATAAGGAATGAAAGGGATCGCGTTAAAAATGTGTTTATTGATAAATACACCCCTGAAATACAGCCGCTTGTATGAGACTCTTCTTCTCCCTTCGCTCCCTGGTTTAAACACAGAAGATTCTTGGAATGCTTTACATCATACTTGCCAACTCTCCTGGAATGTCCGGGAGACTCACGAAATCCAGGTAGGTCTCCCGGGAGAGCCGACAATTCTCCCGCATCTGCCCACACCCTATTGAAATGGGCAGATTTCAAGCTTCCATGATGCGATTCTCTGGGAATCGCATCATTTTGGCCCGCCCCCCATCGTAAAATGACATTGGCGTCATTACGTCACAAGGGTGGGTCCAAAATGACACGATTCACTGAGGCCCGCCACCTCACGCCCACCTCCACACCAGACTTTGGGAGACCAATTTTCAAAGATTGGCAACTATGCTTTACATTGCAATAGCATATTCAGTGCAGATTTTACCACTGAGCTAGTACATCCATGCAAGTTACATGCAATATTGATGATCCTTGAAGCACTACAATCACATGGCCCAGTGACCCAGCCCAAGGTAGCCCACTATGGGACCCATGGGACATATGCCCCCCTGCTCACCACCAGCATGACCCAGACAATCACGATTATTTAATATTCCCAGAATGTGATAATAACTATTTTTTTAACATTTTAAAATATCCCTGTTCAGTAAATGTACAGTACTGAAACTTCATCTAACGAACAGAGAAATACAATCTATTGTTGTAGTTTGTGCATAATGAAAATCATGGACATTTCCAAATACAAAAAATGTCCAGGGACAAAATGGTTGGAAGATGAGCCTGTCCCTGGAGATCAGGGTTAGTAGGTAACTATGCATTATGATATACAGAGCTACCATAGAGCCACTCTGTGTCACAGCAGTACGCTAACACTATGCTACTTTTATCAACCAAATGTCATCCAGGAGCTCCGCCCACTCCGCCCACAGCCCAGTGACAGCTCTTCCCACGTGACCACTGAGGAGCCCAGCATGCTGTGCACGCTGAAAATGGCGGCCTCCATGAGAGTAGCTAGGGCGCTAGGTGAACCGGTACGTATAGGGTCTGTGAGAAAATAAATACGTTTTTAAAATGCCTAGCGAATGAGAGCAACATTAAAGTAGACGGGACCGAAAGATAAAAGTATTTAGTGACATACATTTAACAGGAGTTGTGCGGGTGATGTCACTATGTCCTAATGGAGGCGTGTGTGGTACTAAAACTACCAGTATGACTTGCCAGCTAGGGCATGCTGGCACTTGTAGTTTCACAACAGTTAGGTATCCACATGATGTGTATGCTTGATGTAAATAGTAGGTGTCTATAGGTCATATATATGTGATGAACACATCCCAGTTTACTGAGAGGTAGGAGGTAGATGTAGTGAATACAGGGCAATTAGAGTGAGATTAGTTATACTCTTATGCAATAACTAATAACATGTAGCCTTGCAGTCTCTGCAGTAAGCCCTGTCATTGTGTAACTTATCTAGGGTGGCTACATTTTAATAACACCACACCTGTATTTATTATTGTATATTGATAATTGTTCTCAGTTTTGTATGATTATAGTTTGTGTATCCTACAGTGCCCATAGGACATATTGCTTGCTTGTTAGATGCACGCATTAATATTTTCCGTAGATGGTAGCGCCATCTACTGCCCTGACATTGAGACAAAAACTCAATTTTAAGAGGAACAGGTTTTACTCTGTAAAAAATCTTAAATGAGGAATTACCAATGATTGTGCTACAGTTTTACTCAAATATAGATCTAGCAATGTGTCCCAGAGTAATTTGCTTTGACAACTTCTTGTCAAAGCTTAGTTTATTCCCACACTCCTCTTCATTTAAAGTACTGTGTCTATATTTCCTCTCTCCCAACTGTTTCTTGCAATTCCTTCTCACTGATATTTCCCAATTTATTTCTTCACCATACCGTACTTAGAACTACCATTTTTTTCTGAAATGAAAAACCAAATACCCCTGTGATCTATTGTCAGTGGAAATCTTGATGAATGGTGCAACGAAACTGAGATTGTAACTTATTTCCACAAAATATGGATGCAAACTTGAAGGATACATCAATAGTCATAATTCTAGGCAAATTCGAATTACAATTGAAAGATTTATAGTGATAAAAAAAAAAAACTACCCATGCCCCATTCTTACCTTCCTCTCTTCTCTGTTCTCTGTAAAGCGCTGAGAAATATGTAGGTGCTATATCCTTTTTTTGTCTCAATCCTAAAACCCTAATTTTGCCTTTTTACATGGTCCTTTACTGCCTGTTAATTCTGATCAATAACACCTTTTTGCTCACCTACATTATCCAGTTTATTGGGTGCATACAAGCTCAGCTGAAGCATGGTAAGGGCGTGCAAATTCTGATTAGGCTGCATCTCCAGATTAGGAGACTAATCTTTTGTGGCTACTTGAGCCCAGGAGTAAAGATACTTGCTGATGATCATCAGTATGTAACTTTACAATTGTTAAATAAACTGCATGGTCCCCCATCCCCTGATGGAAGCCAGCAACAGCACTGATAGTCTGTGGTTACCGCTAATGCAGGGGGAACAATTGGTATGGGTCCCCCAGGAGTCTGTGTAATCAGCCACAGGCTATGCCAGGCAGGGCTGTTTTCACTATAACTGGGAGTCCTGTAACATTGATCTGTAAAAGTGGGAACCGGCTTCAGCCTTGGGCTGAATTACTTTGGGAAGTCAACATATCTTGATGTAGTCAAATTCTTGCACAGTATTATGAGCAACACAGTATACACACATTAGACTGCAATTCTGTAGCAGAATTTCTACGTGTATGCTTAGGAAGTAGAAATGCATCTAACATTACATGAGACCCTGGGGCTCCGTGATAGACCTCAGACCTGCCAGATGCAGCACCTCACTGTCATATTGGCACGCAGTTGGCTTTATTCATTATGGAAAGTAAAGCAAAAATAAAAACTTTGCACCTTGGCAAAACCATGTTGCATTGGAGGGGGATGTAAATTTCATTTGTGGGGACAGGTCTATAGTTGGGGTAGGGCGTTTCCTAGATCAACTTTAAATTATAGCATAAAAATAAAGCTATCAAGTATTTGTGTGCTACATGAAAAAACAGCCAGTATTTAACTTATGTGCAAAGTAATAAACTTATTTGCACCCCTTGTATTGTAACATGGTTTGTCCAGGAGGAAATTTACGCCTTTTTTTTGTTTGGGCTTTTCTCACCTTAATGAATCAGGCCCAATGTGTACAAAGCTTTGTGAAGAGTTGGTAGCAAAATAGAACGGGAAGAGTGACTTTTTATTTCCTATTTTTTAATATTGATTTTGTTAGAAATTTCATTTAATAGGCGTCATGTACATGCATAAGTTATTGTCATCATAGGTGTATGCAGTAAACTATTTACAGGTGGATGTATATGGACAGAATGTTAATCATCCTCGTTAGCATAGAAGTGAATTAAATAATTTAATTATTGCTCTCTCGTGAAAAAGTTTGGTGTTTTTTTTGTTTGTTATGTAGACCACTCTGGTTGACTGATGCTTAAAATTGCTGTAAATCATTACTAGCAGCTTGAAGGAAAAAAGTATGGAAAATGTCTTCTTACAGTAAACCAGAATTATTTATTTAGTTCAGATCACAGAATGGCTGTCTTCACTATGTGTAGGTCACAGGTGACTTTTATTGCAAGCAGACGGATGGCAATCTCTTGAAATTAGTTTATGCAGCTGTTAATGTCAAATATATTGAAATATATTCTTAAATCTTTTATGTTTCTCTCTACTGCACTTTTATCTACTTTCTATGTTCTTTTCCGGCACTTTCTTCTCTAGTAATAAACTGGTGGTGTGGGAGCTAATCTTTACATTATTTGTAGCCTAGACTCCATTTTGTCTGTAGCTTCAATGTTATGTAGTCTGCACAATACTAGAGCTGGTAAAAGTGGTGACAAATACAGTACATATGTTGGAGTTCAATATCTTTCTTTTTAGGGACTGTCTAAAATTCTCAATCCGAACCGATTGATAGCACCTATAACGGTACTTCCTGTAAGAACGAAAAAGAGAATGTTTATTCCACCCTCGGTGGGACGCAAGAATACAGTTGATGAAATGACAGCGAGAGCAAAGGCTGCTGGAGTGGTGGTACCACAGGAAATCCTGGAGCGTCCAATTAATATCTCTTGCACTGGTAGGAAAGTAAAACATGCGCGACGATAGTGCTAAGTAAAGAGAAATGATACCCTCCTCGCGAGAAGCATATTTAACATAGTTATGTTCCTGTATGTGTCCTTTTAATTCTGCCCTTCCTTTCCCAGGTGCAATCCAAGACCCGTATGTACCCCCCGAGGGAGATGCCCGGCTTTCTACACTCTCTAAAGAAGGTTTGATACAGAGGACAGTGCAGCTGAGACAGACCGCAGCTTCTCAACTGGCGTATGTAGTAGTGAAGCATCATAAAGCCACTATTTCCTATTTTTCAACCAATTAGTAGCATCATCCAACTCCAATTCCTTTTATATATTTTCTTATATTTTGTTCTTATCTTTCTCTTTCTCATCTTTCCATGGTAGCATTTTATTACTGATAGTGTATGGGGTCAGCAGTCATTTACATGTGCTGGCGTGGGATGCAGTGTGGAAGCCTCTTTCCTTTGGGGATGGTATCTACACTTTTCCTGTCATGAATCACATGTACCTTTCTCCATATTTCACCATATACCTACTATTGTGACAAGTTAGTTGGCCAATGACTGTGCTGGTATTAATCTACCTGTGTTTTAAGGATTCGGAAGATCAAAACTTATGACCAGGATTTCAGCACCAAGACGTTTCCAGGGAAAGCGCAGGAAATCTTTATTGCAGCACACAACTGCTTGACACAGTAAGCAGCCTTTTTTTCATTACACCTACATATTACTGCCTTTTGTGGTTTATTTTATGCACCTGGTGTGTACTATAACACTCCACGCAGTATTTGTGTCTCCGGGTCCTTTGAGGCTCTTGAGCTTCTGCAGATCTTGATGATTGTTATAAACCTCTGCTGTACTTCAGCCTTAATATCATGTAGCTACTTTAGGCAGTCTCCTGAAATGGGTGTATGTAGCTATTTGTGTCAAATATATTGAAATATATTCTAAAAAGTGCAGTAGAAAGAAAAGTGTAAAATGCCTAATTTTTCCAAAGATTAACCTAAATTTCCACGTCCTTTTTTGGCACGTCCTTCACTAGAAATAAACTGGTTGTGTGGGAGCATATAGCTAAGCTTCTGTTAGTATTTTAAGCCTAGACTCTATTTTGATTTTAGCTTCCATTTTATATATTTTGCTTAGTATCAAGAAATTATTATAAACTGCTTCTGTCCGGAGACAGGAGAAAGACACTTATCAAAAGATAAAATGAAAGTAAAATTATAGTCAATTTTATTGGCTGCACTGTTTATGCCACCCTTTTAAGGAAAATGTTATGTTTGTGTGAAAAGCATTCGACCTCTGCTATGAATACTAAATACTCTACCCACAGATCTATGATAAAATAAAGCATCAGAATCAATAATTTTCACGACAGCGGGTAAAGTGGGTTTGTCCAATTTCATTCTATACTATCAAAAATTATATAAACATTTATTTTCTTCTTATTTTTTTTATTTTTTAAATATGCTATTTTTTTAACATCATTAATTTTATTAGAATTTTAGTGTTTAAGGGGGGAGGAGTGCAGAAAACAAGGGGGAAAGGAAGGGGGAGGGTACAGAGGGGGGGGGGGGGGGGGCAGACATAACAATGTATACCTAGCCACATAGTATTCAGCAAAGAACATAGTATCAGGATCTAGTTAATCGGGGGTTTAGAGGTTAGTACAGCAGGGACTGAGCGTCAAAGGTGTATGGACTAGTGTGGGATCTGTGGAGCTAGACGAGTCAGTGGGGTGGATAAGAAATATGCTATTATGGTTTTGGATAAGACTAAACAAAAAAGGGTTTTTACAGCTTCAAAGTAAGCAATTGAACAGCATTCATACAGATGGTATAATTAAAAGAAACTTTAACGTTTATTAGAAAGACCACATGCAAATATAAATGAACAATAGCATATGAATAGTATTATATCAGTGAATGCAAAATGTAGAAGTAAAAAACTCTTATAAGGTTGAATAATTTAGTACAGTAGGACTGGGAGTAAAACATGTCCCTTAGAAGGTGTAGTTGGATTTAATTATTGATATGTTCTTTGATGCATCTTTAAATATGTTGCATATGTTTATCCAGCTTTGAAATAATAGTATTAACTATGGGGAAATTGATTCTTTTATTTTAATTGTTTTTATTAATAATGTCAATTTATGATTTTAAATTTATGAAACCTCAACAAATATATAAGAATATAAAAATTCAAGCTGTATCCTGAATGCAGTGCACATCTGGAATGTTCTTGCATCAGTTTGCCTCAATTATGAATATCTTTACGTACCAATCAGACCATCACATCAAAAATGTCTTCATTCAACAATTCCGATTCAAGAGCCTTCATTTTGGATTGATAGACTTTCAGATGACGTTCACAAAGATCTTGGTTGTAGTAATTACAAGGTTAAGACGAGAGGGACGTCTGCTATGGCCTTACCTGTACAATATTTTGATAAAGACAAGATCCAGAGAAGAGGAAGCCCAAGTGACAGCATGGGCAATTCAACTTCTGGAACAGCATGGTCAGATTGTTAACAAGGAAAAGAGTCACTTACAAGATCCCAGAGCATTAAATTTGTCAAGACACCTCCAGGCTCATCGGATGGCTGCCACCTGATCAGGAGCAGGTGTGCTTTTCCTAAACATCTTCAGTAAAGCAGAGGGGACTTGCATGGATTCTGGACAGTGCCACTGTGGAGAATCTCTGCCTCCATGGCCACTCCCCCAGAGGCCTGATTTCAGCACCTCATAATGCCCTTCTCCCCACCACAGGTGGTGAGAAGGACCTGCACCAAGTGATGTGGGAAGCAGGTCTTGGGGATACCTTGGACTCTGAGGAATGGTCCAAGATTTGTTGGAAATGGGAAGACAGGTATTAAAATATTCTATATTGTCTGCAGTAAGCAAATTGCTTAGAAATTTCTTTGTCATTGGTGGCACTTTCTCACTAGGCTATGTGGCATCTGTCCGGATGGTGCCATCCAGGATCTTTCCTGCTTATCTGTTGGAGCTGTCCTATCCCAACAGTACTGGTAAGAAGTAATTTCTCTAGCCTTTAATGTCATTAGCTTACTGATTCCCCAGAACATATTGCTGCCTTTACCTATTCCAGACTTCCCCAGACATGCCCAAAACTACTCAGTCATAAGGGCAGACACGTGACAGTTGGCAGCTTCCTGGGAAAATCCTGATCTTCCCACTATTGTTATGGTGCTCAATCAGATATGTCAGATGGATCAAGAAGAGCACATAACTAGCATTCTGAGAAACTCCTCTGATTAATGTCACAAAGTATGTGCCACCTGGACCTCCTTCCACAACCCACCTTTGCTTAACTGGTAGGCCAGCCCTGTAGTTGTCACCGTTTATGTCCCAGTTTCTACCGGCCAATTCCCCTTTATTAGGCTTCCACCCGTGTGACCACTCTCCTCCCTGCCCCCCCCTTCCACACCTACCTCACTCCATCCTCTTCCCGAAATAAAACCAAAATCTGTAGAAAGCTTACGCCCAAGTTTATCCTCCCTGGTTTCTCTTTATGCTGTTTTTTATTTGGTCTGATTTTGTCAGTATAACCAATGTTACTAAATGGCTCAGTCTACATTATTTTACTGTATTATCACATTATTGTGACTTCGATGATTACAATGTAAAAAAAAATCTGTCTATACCCATCACAAGGAAAAGCATTTTTGTTGTCTATAGAACCATGGCGGAGATGTGGTGTTCCCTGGGCAAGATTTCATATGAAGCGCCAGCAGAATTGCTTTCTTGTAGCTTAGATGTCAAAGATCTGCATCGATTCATTGTATTATCAAGAGAAGCAAGGCAAGATCTACAATGGTGATTAATAGAAGGCACACTGACTGATCTTTTGGAAATCACAATTGGGTTATCATTACTTTAGATGTCTGCACCCTGAAACGTGCCGTCTGTGTCTGACAGCCCTATGATTGTGAAAAAAACACAACCTGTTTGCCATCTCTCTTCTTATTACGGCTGTATGTCGTAGTAATGTGTTTTTTCTGTATGCTATTGTTAAAACCCTAATAACATAAATGTAAAAAAATATATATATTTGAGAATTGTTGGTGATATTCAAAGCATGTCTCCAGTTCCAGGAAACCATTGCAGGTTGTCATGTTCCAGTGTTTTTAAACAAAATTGGGCAGTAGTGTCATACATCAATCACCAAGGAGGCACCAGGAGCCAAACAATGAGGACAGTCCGACCATTGTTCTATCAATAGAAGGCACATAGACGGTTTAGACAATATAAAAGCAGATTTTCTCACCCACAATGCGCTGGAGCCAGCAGAGTGATCTCTGAACAAAATAAGATTGTGAACAAATGAAGAAATCCACAAATAGAACTCATGCCAATAGCAAAGAACTCCAAAGTAAGAACATTTTGTTCACTCTATATAAATAGCAGGGGAGAAGCAGTAGATGCTCTCTCTACTAGTTGTAAGTTCTATATGGGTATATGTTTCCTCTATTCCCATGACTTCCAGAGTCCTAACAAAGAAAAAGTAAAATAAATTGCAATTCTACCTTTGTGGTAAAAAAATAGTTTGCAGAGGTGATTCAGTTGCCAGTAACACAGACATACTATCTGTCTATCTTGTCTGAATCTTCTACATAAAAGCCAAGTATGCTGTGAGATATCCTGAAATCTGACAGTATGGCTACTGAGCAGACTGCTGAGATAATAGGAGATTAAAAGGGTGGTCTCCAATCCATTGTTGGCCAGGAAACAGTCTATATCCAGTGTGTACTGTACAATATTGAAAATGTTCAATAATTAGTGTACTTAGTGGCACACAATACCAAGTAGATCCTTTATGAATCACATCCTGGAGTTTCTGCAAGACGGTATAGATCGGGAGCTAGCAGTAAATACACAGAGTAAAGATTTCTGCATTCAGGACATTACTACACAAGAAATTATCATTGGTGAGTTAGTCATAAGGTTCATTCAGACAGCAAAGCAAATAAGACCAGTACTTCGTCATCCTCTGTCACAAAGGAATTTGAACTTTAGTCTTGTGTTGTTATGGAAATGGATCGAAATATCCTTGAAGTTCCTTACTTTGAAAGTGGTCTTTTCAGCGGGTAATTACCGTATTAACGGTAATAGTTTTAGAGCGCTCGTTTTTCCGGCGGCCGGAGGAACAATTGAATACGCCCCTATAAATAAATGTTGATGATGAAAGATGATGGTTCTTAGGACAAATCCTACATTTCTCCCCAAAGCTGTATCAGAATTTCATGTAATCAGTAGATTCATGTTTCTTCCATATGCCCAAAGCCCAAGTGTCCAAAGGAAGAGACATTTCGCTGTCTGAACTTGGTGAGGACAATACGCATTTACCTGTCTCAGACTGAAGGACATAGGAAGACAAGGCAATGGTTTATTTTGAATCAGGGCAAGAAGCTGCCGTTATTTCCAGATGGCTTTAATTGTGTAGCCAGGAGGATTACAAGATCAAAAGATAGATTTTCTCGATTCTATTAAGGCAAAGGCAGCAGCATGGGCAGAGAAATAGTCTGCCTCTAGAAAAGAAATTGTGCAGAGCAGCAGGATGGTCATCTGTGCATACGTTCTCCAACCACTATAATATTGCAGTCCAAAGCTTGGTAAGAAAGTTCCTAGTGCTGCAATGTTCACCCTTGAAGTAACCGTTTGAGTAATGACCCTTGGCTTATGCTGCCATGGAGGAGGAAACAGAAACCAAGGAACTATTACCATTAATTGTGTTTCCTTGATATCTTCCATGGCATCCTAGAAACACTTAGGGATGGGAACTATCACCAGAAGACACCTGAAGGAAGGGTGGAGTGGCCTTATGTACTTTCCTGTCCTGGCTCAAGTAAAAGGAAGGAGATCAAAGATCAGTTTGTTGGTTTTTGTGCTCTATAATATACCATGTAATGGTGCTTTACCTATGACTTTCATAATGTTTATTTTTTATTACACCATCTGTGTATTTACTTACCTTTCAGTTGTTTTGTGGGATCTGTAGAAACTCATATTTTAATTTTTTTCAAAAAAACAACACTTTATATTTATGCAAGAAACGCAGGCAACATATTAACTTTAAAACATTTTCCAACATCAATCAATATTTTGTTAATATACAATATCAGATTTTTTGAAGGGACTGGAACTTGTTCACTAGCTATCAAATCACCACTATTGAAACTTGAATAACTTATTGGCATTGCCTTCATTGGGTTTATTTTTCAGGTTTTTATGGCATACACACATTTAATAAAACCTCCAAAATTCTGTTGACATAACATTTTCATTGTTCCAAGGTTTTTGTTTCTTCTATGAGCATCACTATATTGTAAAGTTAAACTACTAAAACACTGGAAATATTACTTTTTCAATTCTGTCTATTTTTTAATTTTGACTTGAAAGTTTAGTTTTATATTCCTTAAGCTGCACATTCTTTTAAATATGCTTACTTTCATCTGTTTTACATTGCTTGTTTTTTAATTTTGGTGTAATGAAAATAGAGACACAAAAAAAATATATTCTTTCTACACTTTTATAATTTTTCTCCAGATGATATTTTTAAGATATCCTCCAATAACACTTTTTCTTTCCTATTTTGGAGTATTGTATTCCATATTGTCTTCATGTATCCCCACATGTATGACAAGAAGGAGACATTAATACAGCTATTAACTAAACACATGGATGTAATACTTTTACTTTACACCTTGGAAAACATCAATAAGCTCCCAAGTCAAGAAGGGGAAAAATGATTTGTTAGTCAAGAGGGTTAACTTATGACTTTAGGAAGATAATATTGGTCAAGAGAATTTAGTGTACCCATCAACTTCACATAGTGCAGGCAGCCATTTTGTGTGCTAAACCAATGTTCATGAGAAATTGATTTATTTAGAACCAGTGATATCTTGGAGGTACTTCATGGCTAAGTATTCACAAGGCACTGGTTTCTAGTGAACTGTCATTCTCTTAAATTCCCGAAAAGAAAAGTAAAGTAAAAGTATCATTAAAAGGAAAGTCTTTTATTTTTTTTCCATTAAATACTTGTATCAGGATGTTATTAATGTCTACTGTGCATAAAATGCATTTTTACAGTTGCTCCTGATTGCAAACACATGTTCTAGCATGCGTATGTGACCGTCATCCCTATCAGTCAGCACTTACACCTGCCCTGGGGGTGAGTGTCAGTGATACAGCTGAAAACATCTACCTTAGAGATGCCCAAAGCTTGAATTGGACATTGCTGCATGCGCTCAAGCTTGGCACGTCTTTACTGTAAATTGACCACGTACATATGACCCTTCCCCTCCCCGTTCCACCCATGAAATTATAGGCTATCGCAATGGTCCTTTGTGCTCGAAAATGAATAGCATGCACTTAAGTTCTCTGGCGTATAGTTAGTTTCTGGACATGCGCAGCTCATTAACATTCCTTAATGAAATGGACTCCGTTTTTTTTGTTTTTTTAATGATTACATCTAGAATATAAAAGCCTAGCGGCGTCTGTTAGTCTGTGTGTGGGGAAAAAAAACAACAAGCTGCAGCGCCACCTACTGGGCGGAGATATACACTGACCTACTAAATTCTTAGCATTATCTAATATATAAAAGTAAAAGCCTAGCGGCGTGTGTTAGTGTGTGTGTAAAAAACTATTGTCTCAGAAAGGGCTCATCCAATTGACCTGAAATTTGGTATACTGACATTATTTGACAAAAAAATTAGAATAGTGAAGTCAGTTAACTTCCATCATCCCCCCTTCCCCCTGTGGGAGGGGTAGTAAAGGCTAAATTTACGAGTTGAGGGGTCAAACTCATTTTCGTGAGGTAATTTTACCTCATGAACACACATTAAAAAGGGCGCTTGCGTCGGGAAGTAACGCTCTTCCCCTGAGGAGGCCTGGGCTAGGCCCAAATGCATGACAAGAACCTTTTTAAGACCTTAAGTAGCTTGATTTGACTAGAATGCATGAGTATCATGCACGGGTTAACTTGTATAATAATATGAGTTGTTAATTTCTCTTTTTTTTTTTGCACGCGTTCTAACTGGACTTTGTATTGCTCATGTGGGTATCCTGCAGTGTGTTCTGTCTGTGAACATACGATAAGTACTGTTTAGGGAGAACGTATTTATACATTTCTTTTTGAATCTGGGTATCTTAAGATCCGCTTGGATTTGACTACAGGCACTCAAATTCCGTGCGTATTTTAAAAACTTGCGTGCAGGGTGTGTTCTAAGATGGTTTCGGGTCCAATGTATTTTATTTGGTAGAACTTCATTTTTGAAGGTGTGGGTTGTGTGAAACTAAACAGAGAGTAGCTTGACATTCTCTTTATCTGCTCTACTAGGTTTGACCGTCACAAGCTGCATTTGCTGGTAACAGAGCATTGTTATCCTGTAAGTAGACTGATATGAACACTGTGTTTGTGATTCCGTGTCAGCTCTTCATCTTCTCTCAGTTCCTCTGTTTGTTTTTTTTCTCTTGTAGAATATGGTGCGGGGTAATAGATATCGCACAATCCACTGGTCTTTTGTGGAGTCTCTGGAACCTCCCCGAGTCGTGCAGGTCCGTTGTCCTGAAATGGCTAGCAAGGGGAACCTGTACGGACAGGTGACTGTCCGCATGCACAGCAAGCAGGTGAGGGCCAGAGAAATAGGCATTTGGTGATCCTGTTATTACAAAGCACTGTACTTTTTTTTTTTTCTTTCTTTTATAATCAATGGTGTCTTCTAATAAATTATATAAATATCTTTCTAGTTGACTGTATGTGTAATGTTTCTTCCGTATCTTCACAAAGATACAGATTTAGCAACGTTCCAAACTTTTTCAAAACCTTTTGTTGTGTTTTGTGAGATTGCAGGCAATTTATTTTTTCACATCTGTTTTGGATGTTGTGTTTGTTTCAAAGGAGGAAGATTTGATTTTATTGTTTAAAATATGCAAGCTTACCTTTTGTGTGCTCCACTATAGCACTGCATACATTTTCATACCTTTGCAAAAGCATGCAGTAAATCTGTTCTGTATATATGGCATTGGTTTGCCCAGCAATACTTATGGTAAAACCTTACCAATGCCTAACCCCTTACTTGTCCATCTTTTTCCTTGTCTGACACTTTGCCTATACCCTTGGCCCACTTTCCTCACCATATATCTTCCTCCATCACACCATGTCAGCAGAGGCTGTAATTATAGTTGGGGTTAACTTAAAGCCAACTGTCGTATAGCCTAAGGCATTAACAGCTATGTTAGTATATCAATGTGTTAAAAAGATTACCTACCTAGCCCTACTTTGGTTACCTGCTAGGACTACCATTGATATACTATGTGCATGGGGCAGAATTACTAAATACTGAAGTGAGGCTCTCTCACTTATATCACTACTTTTATCCTTGAAAGGTCAATCTTAGTTGACACCTGACCTTTCCTTGACAGCTGCATTGACATTTTGCAAAATCTTTTAGAAATTCTGACCTGCTGAACTTTTCTCAAATCCAAAATAAGTTTCAGGTAACACATCTAGATTTCTTTAAATACCTGAAAATACGCCAATGGATACAATTTAATTCTACACAAGATTTTTAAAATCATCCATTCTCCATAATTTGTATTTGTTCAGAAATTGTTCTTAAAAGAGTTGCTACACAATGCATGCATATGCATATTTTGGATTCATTTTAATCCAGGAGGAGAGGTATAAAAATGCAAATCATTCCAGATTAGACAACACAGGTTCAGACAGCCTGTCCTCCATCACAAATGTGTTTTGCTTTTTGTAAACATTATACAAATGATTGCAGAGTCTGGTTATCTATTATCAGTGTATATCTCTTTCACACCTCTGTCTGCAATCTGTAAACATTGTGTATCTTATTTGCAGATCCTGATGATCTATGATCGGTTTGGCCGAGTCGAATGTGGAAAGGATGAGCCACGGGATGTTCTAGAATATTTGGTATTTGAGCGTCACTTGCCAAATCCTTATGGATCATGGAGGTTGCATGGCAAAATAGTACCTGCCTGGGCACCACCAAAAGATCCCATTGTTAAGGTAACTAAAGGGAGAAGAATGGATGCTGTCCTCTTATTACCTGGTCATAGAATATGCATGTTTCAGTAAACTTTTGTGTGTCATGTTTACAAATTTAGCTTTTCCTGTGTTGCAGACGGTGGTATTACCGGGTCCCATGTTAAAGCCCT
Source organism: Mixophyes fleayi (assembly GCF_038048845.1). Taxonomy (NCBI): domain Eukaryota; kingdom Metazoa; phylum Chordata; class Amphibia; order Anura; family Limnodynastidae; genus Mixophyes; species Mixophyes fleayi. The sequence goes on from NC_134407.1 coordinate 163,484,499, forward strand.
GGCAGGAGCTGGAAGAGTTAAATTTGGAGAGAAAGGAACCTACACCAACATAGTGGTACAAATAATGAACATCTTCCTGTGTATCACGATGAAGTCAGCCATATTTTTAACTGTAAAATCTATGGCTTTCTATTATAGAAACGAGAACACGAACACAGCAGCCTCTGTGATTCATACCCTGTCTGCTGTTATTTATCACTTCCCTGCTCCATGATCGGCATCTGTGTTCTATACATGCTTGCTGGTACCTTGTGTTTTGAGGCCCACGAATCTACGTAGCTCTGTCTGGACAATTTACAATTGTGTATCACACACCTTGTCTGGTGCAGTATTACATCCCAGACTCAAACACAAACTATGTGTTAAGGAATAAGTAATATTAATACGTGAATATCCTCTTTTGGAGTTCAAGATAAATAAGAAAAATACCTAAAATTTGAGCTACTGAAGGTTGTGGGAAACGTATCACTTTCTCGTCTTCAGCCAGCCTTCAGTCACTGTTTTGACTGTAAATAAAATTTCTCTTTCCTGGAGCAGGAGTGTTAATTTGTTTGTTGGCTGTTCATTGGGGTTGACATTGGGGTTACAGTATTGTTTACTGTATGCTTACTGTACTTTTGACACAGGTTGCGAAAGTCAAAATTATAGCAAGTCAAACTGAGAATGGTAGGACTTCACACAGTTTAACACACACAGTTTATGTCCGTAGTGTAGTTCTTTTTGGAGTATTTTATTCAAGAAAAGTAAAAACACATTATAATTGTGGGGGGCAGATCAGCATCTGAGAAAGGTGCCATTCCCTGGAAATATCATGCTTTTTTTTACCTTTTCTGAATAAAATACTCTGGAGTTTCAATGAATGACCTTTCCTCTGTGTGTTCTTTGGTCTATTGATTTAGTTTTGGCCAGTCATTCTAGCAAGACATGCCAGCTGTGAAAAATGTCAAGAAAATTATCCCTTTGAGACACAGATTACCCTAATTTAATTAAATGGGATTCATCAAGGAGATATTGCCCGGGATTGTGTACCTTGTCGCTTGATACCGCTCCATATGGAATATTTCAAGTCATCATTTTGCATAGTATCCTATTTGGAATGGTGTGTTGTAAATGTTATGTATATCCTCACGCTATATTGATTAAATTAATGGTTTATTTAAAACATGCACTGGATACTATCTTGATATATTTAATCAGCCCTAAGTTTGTTAATGCAGAAGAGGTCTTCTACAACTTTGGGTTAACAAAAAAGCTTTACCACTATTTAGGCAGTTGCAGGAGCCCTTAAGTTAGATCATACAACCTGGAAGGCTCATCAGGAATGAGGTGTACAAGGTGCGATGCAGGCCCATCACATGATCTTATTTTTACATGTGGGAGCAATTCAAGACATATTCCTATGCCCAGCCACATAGTTGGATTATGGGGGTGGGGGGTACAAGAAGTCAGGCAGCCCCTCAATCTGGTGCTCAGAGAGGAAGTGTGTTTATTTCCTGTCTGAGCAGCAAGGAGCATGTCACAGCTTGGTGGCTCAGTGGTTAGCACTTCTGCCTCACAGCACTGGGGTCATGAGTTAAATTTCCACACAGGGCCTTATCTATGTGGAGTTTCCCTTGTTTTTTCATGGCTTCAAATATTACAGTTTCTTCCCACACTCCGAAAACATACTGGTAGGTTTATTGGCTGCTGTCTAAATTCTCTAGCACACACACAAAAGACTATGGCTAATTTTGACTGTAAGCACCAATGGGCAAGGACTAATGTGAATGACAAATTGTCTTTGTACAGCGCTGTAGAATTGGTGGGGCTATGTAAGTAAATGGTGTTGATGAACTAATGGTAAATAACCTGCTTTATAAAAGGGGCTGCAATGAGAGGGAGAGATGCGTAACAACTGTTTTTTTTTCTCTTTAAACCTTAATGCAGCACTACCCAGCCAGTACTTAGCAAGTAATGCCAGTTTCTCCCATCAGAAGATGCAACATTTTTACCCCTGGCTGAGTATTTTCTTTATACTCCTGTATTTTGCAACTTGGTAAATGACACTTCCCTTGCTAATTGTATTTAGTGCTGGACCTGCACTTCGAAGCTTCTACCTATATATTATCCCTGCACTCTATCCAAGCTGTCTATATCCATAATATGCAGATGGAAAAAAATGTATTATGTACTCATAGTTGTACTTAATATATGATCAATAATTTATCTAGTTGCATTGCCACCTATTTTACTTTACAGTTTACCTCATTGTTTTGTTGGTGTTTTGCTCTAAAACAACTTATTTTTAGTATGTTGTTATAGGAGTAGATTACCTCTTTATAGACTGTAATGTGATAGTTCTCATTAATGTTTTTATTAAATTGTTGAACTGCACCTAAAGGAGAAACTCCAGTTGAATTTAAGCCCTCCTTTCCTAAGTACTAGCACTAATAGTTTGTATATAGTTTGTATATAAATGATGAGCATCTTATTGGACAGCTGTAGGTTAAGCCATTCAATCAGTTGCATCCACAACCTTCTGCTACTTGCCTTTTACATTTTTGTTTGCTGTTCTGAATTAGAGTTGAGTGCAATTTTGTGTGGTATAATTATATGCATTTACGAACTCCTTTCCTGGTTGATAGTAAGGTGCACAGTCTTTGCTTCTTAAAATGACTTGGATTCTCCAGCTCCTCAGAGACTCCACCTTGTCCTCATATCTTCAAAGGGATCCATTTTATATGTATTTATAGTCATTAGACCAACATAATAAAAACACACAATTGCCCCATTTAATAGAGTCTCAATGTATCCTCACTCATGATTAAATGAGGCCTAATGAAAGTATTTTAGGTGAGAAATGCGAGAGTTTACACTAATAACTGAGATGGTACTAAACTGGTAGTAGCCTGGATGTTTATATGATACTTTCACAGTTTTCACCAAGTGGATTTTCTGGAGTAGGTGCAGATTGCTCTTACTGGGGGGTTTTCAAATACAGGAGGGTGGGCATGTAGCTTGAAATGCACTAGCTGGAATGTTGGGCTAAAATAAAGTGCAGGCCCATATTGTTTATATATCAAGTACAGTCTGCATGTGGTTTACATGCTTTAGCTGTTAAATAATAATAATAATAATAATGATGATGATGAGTGATTGATTGTGATACCTGCAAAATGCCATTGTATTGCTGTAAGGAAGAACCCGAAGTGAGCACAAACTCGTAGGATAATCCATTTATATCGATTGCCTCATTTTTAGGTCAATAAAATAGGGTTGTCAGATGAATATCTGCTTGGCTGTGCATTGATCAGTCAACCTCACTAATGGATCTGAGCACTGATTAGCCAGTTCTCTCTAATTTGGCGATGGAGTGACTGAAATGCGCCTTAAATGTCGGTTTTAGTACAAGGTACTAAAGCCCAACTAAATTGAAAAAAAAAAATAAAAAATTCAAACACCTTGGAAATCTGACATGTTTAAAACTATTATGGTCTCATATAGTTCCTTTAAATACAGTACGTAAAAGCTACCAAACCAGCAAGGAAAATGAGGAGTGTTTTATTTTTCATATTCGGGCACAAACAGTGGATCAATTTTATCATACAACTTTGTTTTTATCTTGACAGAACAAAGTTAATTTGCAGATCAGGCAAATGTGTCTTATATGAGTTTATAGTAACACTATCCATTCTTTCTTCATTCTCACATACACACTTTTGAACACAAAAACCTGCCACACTTCACTGGCTACTCGCCATTCTCCTTTTCAGTCCACCTCCCACCCAAGTCCTACTTCAGACATTTTCATTTGTAACCACCACATCCACCATCTTCCACACTGTTTATCCTTACACTGAAAGAGTTGATTTGGGACCCCCATTGATTAATATTACTGAAAGTCCCATGGACACACATCCGCTTTGCTGGCTGGGACCTGGGTCTCGCTGACTTTTAGAGTCTCTTCATGCACTTCCCAGGGACAAATCTCGGCCAGTCGGCTTGAGGTTTCAACCCCTGTGGCCACTAAATTGTTTGCACCCAGTGTGTGTTTGACACTGCTACCCTGCTCGCCAGAATATCTTTTGCTTTTTTCCACCAGAGAGTGGTGGTAACGCTTATAATACTTTGCAGTGGTTTCTGAGGTATACAGATCACCGATACGACCCTCACTCTTGCTCATGACTTTGGTTAGTGGTCGAGGGTCCTCGCTTGACCAACTACACAAGGAATCTTGCTTACTTTGTGACTTGTACAACTGGCCCCTAGAGGTCTTGCTTGTTTGTGATGGCTCCCAGGTTGCTGCACCTTCCAGCCCCTTGGAAGGAGGTTCCCAGCTATGGCTCTGTGACTGACTCAAGGTTGCTGGAGTACCTTCAGAATCTAGGCTCTCCCAAGGGCATATTTCCCCCTTCCGTACTTCCAAATCCAAGCTGTCAGAGGTTTTAGACTGAATGGGACACCCTTCAAATATCTTGCTCTGTGACTGGCTGAGTGCACCAGGGGAGCCTCCAGACTCCTCACTCTCCCAAGGACACACTGCATCTCTTTGCCTACCCAGTACTTCAAGCTTCATTGCCAGATTGTGTCCACTCAGGCCTCCCATTTCCGCTTCTACTCTACCTGTTTCCCACGGACAAATATCTCTTCTTGCTTGCCCTGCATCCTTTCCTTCCCAAGGACAGATATCCAGTCTTACGCTCTTTTCTTCACCCTCCCACACATTATCATTATTAGCCTTTTTACCTTCTGCAGGAGGGCTGTGAAAGGAAAGATTGCTCCCCGATTGACTGAGAGGACCTCCTGGACCTTCACTATCTGTGCTCTCCCATGGGCATATTTCACTTCTTCTGCTCTCCACACTATTTGATTTGTGTGGGACATCTCTAGACTCCTCCATGCTTTCCCAAGGACAGACTGTCTCTTTAAGCTGGCTCATTCTTTCTAACCTGCTGACTGAAGTATGTTTGGATGTTTTGGGAGTAGAATTTTTCTCCTCCTGTTCCCTTTTGTTGTCTATGTATTTTTCTAGATGTGGGGAAGAGCAAATTGGCACCTTTTCTGCCTCATTCAAAGCTGGAAGCTTTAGCTTCTGGTCCAATATAGAATTTGATTCGGTCTCCCAAGGACAAACCTCTTCAAGCAGCTGTTTTTTGGCATCCACTGTTCCCTCCACGGACTCTCTCATCCTTTCCTTATGCTCCTTTCCCACAGTTGTTCCTTTAAATGCTCTGACTGCAAGAACCAAACTTTTTAATGTACTCTTGTGTGGTGGTCTTGTGGATTCCACTGGCTCTGGTTTCTTCACCACTGTAACTGTTGTCTCTGAGGCTAATCCTTTGCATACCATACCCTCTACACTTTTTGCTGCCCCTGGCCTAATTGTGAGAGAAGAACCACCATTTTCATTCTTTGGTTGCCCACACTGCTGATGTCCCTCTTCTGGACTCCTGGGCTCTTCACTACTACCTAAACTATGGTGCTTCCCTCCAATTTCCCCCTTTTTTATTCTTGAAGTATGTGGTTTTCCTGATGAATGGGAGCTGTCCAGGCTACTGCATTTTCCAGGTGCGTAGGTGACATGCTTCTGAGACCGATTTTCAGATGGTAGTGGGAGCTCTTGCAGCTCCCATGGGCAAACTTCTGCTTTGTCAAAGCTGCCACCTAATAAAGGATTTCGGCTTCCTTCCATAGTCTGCTCTGTGGAGATGTCAGTTAGTAGTGGTCCCTTCCCTCTAGCACTTCCCATCATACTATGTGATTTCTGTAGAGTCCCAGGATACAAACTCAATGGCTTCTTATCAGCTAGCAGATTGTGGGCACTAAGAGATTTACAGACCAATGGGGCCTGACGAAGAGAATCCCCGCGTGAACGCAGAGATACATTCCTAGCAAGATTCCGTCTCATTAGGGAGTCCCGTAAGGAGGCATCCCGGGCTGAGCTCTCCAATCGTGGGGAAGTGGCGCCACTATCCTTGGATTCTTGCATGTGGTCATATGTACTATGTGATTTTCTTAAGGAAAGAACTCTCTGCCTCAAAGACTCTTCACGCAGTTTAACACTACTACTGTCCTGTTGCCTTCGCCTCTGCCCTCCAGTGGATCCAGGTGATCCCTCACGTTCCTCGCGTCCACTTTGCTTTGTCACAGAATCTGGGATTTCAGTGATGCGCCGAATAATGGAACGGCCAAGTCCCCGGCGAGAGCTGCGTTTCTTCTGCAGGTGAGGATTATTTAGGGTCATTTTTTTTGTTTTGTGGACTTCCAACTGTGCATAAAGCTTCTTCAGCTCATCCTGCAGACAGCAATGTAAAAGGATTAAGTTAATAAGTAATGGACATTTGAGTATGTCGTATATTGGAACCTTTTCTTAACATGTAATAGGTAGTTATTCAGAATGTTCCCTTTATCTATTGTATGTGTTGTCCAAGCAAATGTGATTTCATGGCACCAGCAGGTCACAGTGTACTTAGTGAAATAATCAACTCCACTTAACCCAGCGTTACCAACTAGCCATGAGCTACATGAAAAAAGATATTCCTGCCTGCTTCATTGTATGAAGGACGCTGGAAAGTATATGAAACCACTGGTCAATGTAAGGCTGGTATGAGCGTCAGAGGTGAATGTAAATTATGGGGTCACTGGTGCTAGTATATTATGAGCCACCGGCCTGTATATGGGGTCACTGGTGCTCGTATACTATGGGACTCAAACTGGTATAAGAGAGTCATTGGTGCTGATATACTGTGGTGGTAATATTGGTGTTGGTATACTATGGAGCAATGGTGCTGTGTTACTGGAGCGACCTAATTAAAAGTAATTCATAATAAATAGATTAAATTTATATACGTCATTCTTAAGTGTAGGTATAATTATAATTAAAGCTTTAAAGTGCATATATCCATATAATCTTCAGTTGTAGGTATGAAATAATGCATTGTAACTTTATGTATTAAGACTACAGCTCAGACAGAGAGATAAGTGAATATTCTAGACATAGATTAGATATGACCACTTTGAAATAGACTGCATATTGTTTTGTTTTGCTATAATATATGTTTATAATGCAAGCATTAGATGTAGTGCTACTGCCACATGCTGTTATTTATGCAGTGTATAGGTGTGTGTAATATATAATATACAGTACTACTGCCATCTACTGTCTAAATTTAGTATTTGGATTATAATTACATCTGGGATATAAGGGGTGCAGAGTGAGGAGGAGATTCTTAAGATTCTCCCTGGTGGATGAAAAGACATCATGGATGCCCCAGTAGCCTTAGTTGTCTTGGAAGTGATGTGTCAAGATAATTCAAGACTATTGTAGACCTCCTTAATCAAAGCTTAGTAAAATAAAAAAAAAATATTACACAATTTAGGCCACATTTAGAGTTTGATGCATTTTGCACTCTGATTTACATGTGGATGTTGAGTCACATGTATCTGAAGAAAAAAATAAAACAGTAGTATATATGTGTCAGGCATACCTCAGTATATTTATGCCCCATATTAGCATATATAATATAGCCATGACACTAATGCCTAAAGTATTATCACCTGTAGGGGAAAACAGCCAATCAGAATGGGAGATGTATCTAACGCTCATTAGGTCGCATCTCCAGAGGGTGAACTACAATTATGTGAATACTCCCTTACTGTACTCAACTTATGCTTCCCTGTTCTCTTTCTACCTTTCCTGGTTTAAGGGCCTGCAGATTTAAGATGCACACAGATCTACAACACATTTTGGTACAAATGCACAGTATGGAAATGTGTATATTTACTCCAGAAGAATTGACATATGTCTAAGTCTAAATGAGCTTCTTTGTGTCATTTGCTATTTCTTCTTTGTGCTAGTTTTTTTTATCACTGTAATCTTGATAACCTAGCACCTGATTGTATTTTGGGTCATTGATGCTGGTACACTCGGAAGGTACTGTGGGGTAGGTAGGGCCACTGCCATGCTGTGAGGCATATCTTGCTATATTATGGGGCACAAGGTAATCTGTGTGGTCACTGGTGCTGTATACTGTCTGGCAGGTTGATACATGGCAGTGGCTAGAGCTCTTATAGATATGGAGTCATTGCTGCTAGTATACGATTGGGAAACAATGCAGGTTCATTGGTGAAGGAAAATTGTGGGGCACAGGGCAATATGTGGGGCTCTCCGATAAGGTTGTATCTAAAGACCCTTATGCTGCAATGTCAGTGGGGCAGGTTAACTGTAGAGCATGGGCTACTATGTGGAATCTGTTTTACTTCTATACTCTGGAAGGACAGGTTGGTATACTATACGGGTATTTAGGGCTGTATAATATACTTTTCATAATGGCCTTTGAATCATTTTTTCAGTGTTTGCTGCTCACTGCAAATCTTTATTTACAAAGCTTCAGATTTTTAACCCTGACTGTCATACCCTGATGTCATCGGGATCCAAGCTGTGCTCACTCCAAGCTGATGTGATGCTGCTATTTAGATTGGAACGGGAACGTCTCAAGTCCAGTTCATCTTCATACACCTCTGCTGCAATCTCTTCCCTTGGAGGACCTCCTGCATGCAAGAACTAACACAGCCACTTACATTGGGATTGGTGAGAGAACATCTCCTACATAAATGTATGAACACACGTATTATAATTTACCTTGGGCACAAACAGCAGGATGAGTGTCATGGTGACTGTTCCATGTGCATGAATGAAGAACAGAAGCAGCGTCCAATCCGGGTGAAGAGATGGAACCATAATAAACCTAGAGTGGAGGGAAAAAAAAGTGTAATGGACCTTCAGAGGATAATGATTTTGATATTGCATTGCATGCTATAGGACACTGTTGGCTAACCTGTGACACTCCAGGTGTTGTGAAACTACAAGTCCCAGCATACCCTTCCAGCAATAAGCTGCTATATATTGCCAAAGCATGCTGGGATTTGTAGTTTCAGAACACCTGGAGTGTCACAGGTTAGCCAACACTGCTATAGGACATAGTGGACAAGTGGAGCTGTGCTGATGACCAGGAGAACTATATGGTACAGTTTTTCGAGATTCCCATTCTACATTCCGTTCCCTCAAAAATCATGTTTTCTGAATATATAACTGAAAAATCATTGGTGAATCTATACAATTTACAACATTAGCTTGCTCACCTGGACACATGGAAGATTAATACTGATGTGGAAAGCTGAGGATTGAAGGACTGACTTTGAAGGATTTGCTTGTAGCTTGGTGTATCTGATCTCACCTGATAATGTGGAATGCAGTTGATATCAGCATCTCATTGTGTATCGCTACTCCCATATAACGTGGCTCATGGAAAGCAGAGGGCACAGTACGAGCTCCGTAACACAGGTAACTGCCCCAACACAGAAAGAGCAATTCAGCTGGAGAGAGAGCAGAGTGCATCCATTAACCATCTGTGTGTAAGATGGTATCTGAGCACCTCATTCTTAGTTACATTTTGTAGAATGTAGTTCATTTATATTTCATGGTTCTATAACCGCCAGTCCCATATTCTGTAGTTCATATTGAAATGTAACATGCAATGTGGAACCAGCATAGCAAACTCACCCAAAGACATCATGTAGTCCCAGCGGTCATAGTCACATGTATAAAAGATGAGCCCTTCTTGTGTTTGTGTGCGGATGACCACAGGAACACCTCTCTGTAGGTTCTCTAATGTCCCCACAGTCCATCCCACAAGGAGCCAGATGCAGACCACCAAGATCGCACATAACATGTGTAATAAACGCACACTTGTCATGTAGGGCACACGCTGAGCAGTCCTCGATAGGAAAATTTTCATCACCCTGTGTCATTACAAGCATGATAAATTGGTATTGTATATTTACATATATCAGCTCATGAAATCATTTATGACCGATTATATCCCCAATTCTCACCTGTAAAGTTTAAGCACAATGGTCCCATATACCGTACAGAACCCAAGAAGACGGACCCAACGAAGAGCCATACACCGGAACACACCTGGTTTAAAATACACGATGAATACCTGAAGTACAAACAGGTGTTATGAGAGAAGGGATCACCTATCTTCAAGCTCATTTGTTGTGACAGGTGCAATAAACATTTTTTTTTCCCCACTCACTGGAAAGTAAAGCAGCAGTGACCCGAACAGAATTGTTTCCAGAAGGATAAGACCTGAGGCTCGTATCCTCTGTATGGGAAGAGACAAGGTGCAGGTGGTAATAGTCAGGAAAAGGATGTTAGCACACAGAGAGCCAACCTTTTGGCACTCCAGCTGTTGTAGATATCATGATTCATAAATCACCATGAAAAAACCTTCAGAACATATTATATTCAACATTTTCCCATTAGATAGGGTTAGTGTAAGGTAATCCATGTTTTGATATTATCCATATTTTTTATTTTATTCTATACATATATATCCATACAAATCAAAGTCATCTGCTCTGTACATGGTAAACAATGTTAATTTTTTGTGCAGCAAATACATCTTATCTGGTAGGTAAAAGATGTTCTTGCAAAGTCAACAAGCAGCTAGAACTACAGAACATCAAAAAAACTAGTAGGTATCATTATGGTATAAAGCGTGGTTCTGGAGGCACAGTTCGTGCTCAGTCTGGAGGTCACATACTCACTTTGCTCTCACGGAAGTTATAGGACACCAACATACTCAAGAAGACCCCCATCATACCAGTAGCTTGCAGGGACAATACAGTAACACGGAGAGCCCAGTCTTCTTCCACCAGACAAGGAGAATCATCCACGCAAGTATCACAGCCCTTACTACAGCGCGTACAGGGAGTAATCCCAGGGTAAGAATTGTCTGAGCCTGCAGAGTATATACAGGTTATGGTGGAACACACCATGTAAAGTATATTTAAACGTATATACAAAGTTATGTTTACACAAACATATAATATATAAATCAGTAATAAATATATGTAGCTACATGTCTACATTTAGGAATACATATGTATGGACTCTGCACATAGATATACGAGCACAGTGATACGTTACCCTCAAGCTGTGTCCTGTAATAGCCTGGCTGGCACACGCATTGGTACTTGCTCAATATGGAGCCGTTTCTTTCATCCGACACGCACTAAAGGGGGGAATATGCAGCTCAGAGCATGCAAACTACATTCAACTACCAATATAGGACATTCTAACTACACACTTGTCCCAGAGATCGTCAATCTGTACATTTCAATACCCAGCCAAGAAACACTCCAAGCACAAACATAGTGGTGTTATCTGAAGTTGGTGATTTCAGAAATGTGTATATACATAATATATAGGATAATGCAGTCCCTACATATGTATTTGACATTGTACAAATAAGTTCATGCAAATTTAGCATTAACCATGTAAAAGACCATGGCTGTAAGTCAAGTGCATTTATACAATTCACAGGAAAATCTGAGGTGACTTGTAATATCTGTAATGCTTTAGTAGGGAGTGTGTGATTCCTTATAATATACAGATGGTTTCTACTAAATACTCAAATGATGACATCAGAACTCACTTTTATACACATATTATTTACAAGAGGTTACACATATATAACTTAGTGTATTATGCAATAATATTCTGACAATTACAATTAGATACAATGACCTGCTAATCTATCAAAGTAATGTGTACAACCATCATTTACAATAGATGTAGGCAACCTGTGTCTCTTTAGCTATAATAAAACTACAAGGACTTTCGCCACAGCTAGAGAACCACAGGTTGCATAAGGCGGATGTACAATTTTCCATCCAATACAGTATGTTCTGCTAATACTATGGTAAAGTACATAAGTATTCAGTTGTACAACTCTTCTGTAGATGCCCATTACCTTTGTACTGTTCTCATCACAGCTGTGAGTGTTAGCGAACCAAACAGGGTCCTGGGAGCATTGGTCTATCCCCAGACTCAGCAATCGCACATCCAGGTGTAAGGTTCCCCTATGGAATGCAGAAAATAATGTGTAACACTTAAACCATGCCTCAGGTCTCAACTATGGATCTCCTGCCAGGAGCACAGGGAAATATACCATGTAGGTTAAACTAGGGAGTAAATTCATATTTTCTCCCTGGAGGAAAGCCACAAAACATGTACTAATGATTAGTGACTAATGATTAGGATTAGGACCTTTACAAAATTAACACAGTCATATTACTGGTTGGTATATCTGATTTTGAGCTATAGCAGCAATGGATCAGGTTCAAATAAAAAGTGTAATATTAGCAATGGGTGAAAAGCAAAATGGGGAAGCTGATGGGGTAGGTGGCAACAAAAGGAGACAGGCAAGTTATGACAGAATAGAGGGTACTGATGTGTTAGAGCTTGATGTGTATTCAGATACTGATGACCTAGGGCACATATAAGGTAACTTGATGGTAGGATGTCAGGATGCTAATGGATGATGAAAAGAAATAATGTAAATATGTTAATATCAATGACGCAGCAATATACAGTCAAGTCCATAAATATTGGGACATCAACACAATTCTCATATTTTGGGCTATATACACCACCACAATGGATTTGAAATGAAACAAACAATATGTGCTTTAACTGCAGACTTTCAGCTTTAATTTGAGGGAATTTACATCCAAATCAGGTGCACAGTGTAGGAATTACAACGGTTTCTATATGTGCCTCCCACTTTTTAAGGGACCAAAAGTAATGGGACAAACTAAACAATCCTACATCAAACTTTCACTTTTTAATACTTTGCTGAAAATCCTTTGCAGTCAATTACAGCCTGAAGTCTGGAGGGCATAGACATCACCAGACGCTAGGTTTCATCCCTGGTGATGCTCTGCCAGGCCTCTACTGCAAATGTTTTCAGTTCCTGCTTGTTCTTGGGGCATTTTCCCTTCAGTATTGTCTTCATCAAGTTAAATGCATTCTCAATTAGATTCAGGTCAGGTGATTGACTTGGCCATTGCATAACATTCCACTTGTTAGCCTTAAAAAACTCTTTGGTTGCTTTTGCAGTATGCTTCGGGTCATTGTCCATCTGCACTGTGAAGCACCGTCCAATGAGTTCTGAAGCATTTGATTGAATATGAGCAGATAATATTGCCCGAAACACTTCAGAATTCATCCTGCTGCTTTTGTCAGCAGTCACTCCATCAATAAATACAAGGAAACCAGTTCCATTGGCAGCCATACATGCCCACGCCATGACACTACCACCACCATGCTTCACTAATGAGGTGCTATGTTTTGGATCATGAGCAGTTCCTTTCCTTCTCCATACTCTTCTCTTCCCATCACTCTGGTACAAGTTGATCTTTGTCTCATCTGTCCATAGGATGTTGTTCCAGAACTGTAATGGCTTTTTTTTAGATGTTGTTTGCCAAACTCTAATCTGGTCTTCCGGTTTCTGTGGCTCACAAATGGTTTACATCTTGTGGTGAACCCTCTATATTCACTCTTGTGAAGTCTTCTCTTGATTGTTGACTTTGACACATATACACCTACCTCCTGGAGAGTGTTCTTGATTTGGCCAACTGTTGTGAAGGGGTTTTTCTTCACCAGGGTAAAAAATTCTTCTGTCATCCACCACAGTTGTTTTCCGTGATCTTCGGGGTCTTTTGGTGTTGCTGAGCTCTCCGGTGCATTCTTTCTTTTTAAGAATGTTCCAACCAGTTGATTTGACCACACCTAATGTTTTTGCTATCTCTCTGATGGGTTTGTTTTGATTTTTCAGCCTAATGATGGCTTGCTTCACTGATAGTGACAGCTCTTTGGTTCTCATATTGAGAGTCGACAGCAACAGATTCCAAATGCAAATATCACACCTAGAATCAACTCCAGATCTTTTACCTGCTTAATTGATGATGAAATAACGAGGGAATAGTCAACACATGTCCATGAAATAGGTTTTGAGTTGATTGTCCCATTACTTTTGGTCCCTTAAAAAGTGTGAGGCACATATAGAAACCGTTGTAATTCCTACACCGTTCACCTGATTTGGATGTAAATACCCTCAAATTAAAGCTGAAAGTCTGCAGTTAAAGCACATCATTTGTTTCATTTCAAATCCATTGTGGTGGTGTATAGAGCCCAAAATATGAGAATTGTGTCGATGTCCCAATATTTATGGACTTGACTGTATCAAGAGATAAATATTGTGGCAAGTTTTTCCTGGGTATAGAAATACATCATTGATAAGAGAAAGGTCTACATTTGACAGTGATTTAATATAAAGGTAATCATGGTTGGGTAGAAAATGAACATTCATGTAGGTGAGTATTTGATATAAAAATTATGTTAAATGATCACAACATATGAACATATTGGAAGCTCAGTATAGGGTATTGATGGGTAAGATAAAGCTATACAGATATGATACTGATGGCTAAGGGCAGAATATAAACATACTGGTTGGATCATGTGTGCTATGAAAATACTTATGGTTAAGCAAGATTTGGACAAACAGTTAAATCCGTATATGTTAATACTGAAGGGTAGGACAGGAGCTAGACATATGAAAGATTAATAAATTAAGTTAATGATCTAGAAAAAAAAGAGACTATAAATTTATTGATGAATAAAGGTGATACTGATAGGTAAGTGTATGGTACAAAGATACCATATGTCATTTACAAAGTACACAATCATATTTAAACTTGCGGTGTGCTTGGATTAAGACAAGTGCCTCTAGATTCTCTCCAAAGCACATACATTTGTGGAGCAAGATCATGGCATTTGTTAAGGAGCAGAAGTTAAAAGAAGGAGTTAGACTGAGTGAGGACATTCCTAGCAAAGCACAAAGTAGATGAGTTTAGTACTGTGGAGCGCTGTAGAAACAAGATTTCCTTTTTGCAAAGTAAACTTATTAAAATGAGATAAAGGGGTGGAGAGAGCACATTGTTTAGTCCACAAAACAACTTAAGTTTTGTACCAGTTTTAGCTGCCAGTCTTTCAGGTCTTGCTCCATACTTTTAAAGGGACCCTTTCTGTGCCTCCATGTTGCATTTTTAGAAAGATGGCCATTTCTGAGCACAAACTGATCAATAGTAAAAAGCTTCACATCCAATAAAGTGTCACATGTAATAAAACCAAAATCAGCTCATTCCCCTAACTCTCATATTTATTTTAAGCCATAAATGAGGCTAAACCAAGCAGTGTTTTAGAAGAAAAAACATACAAAAGTTTATTTAATGAAGGGTGTGTCACAAAAATAGGAGGAGGAGGTTGGGCTATAATGTGATCTTTATACTTTTGCAGAGAACTGCTTGAAATGTTTCTGCCTCTCCTCATAACTAACAGCAGTTCCAGTCTATGCTGACCACCCAGACTCAGGATCTCCCCATATTGACAGTTGATTGTATTATATGAAGACACTGATAGTTAAGAACATGATATACTGGCAGGTGAGTGAATTATATAAATACATTCATGGATAAGGACAGGATCTGGAGATACTGAAAGGTGAGTGTATAATATGAAGATCCTGAGGGCTAAGGAGATGATCTGGATACTGAAATGTAAGAAGATGATCTGGAAATACTGAAAGGTGAATGTGTGATATGAAGAACCTGAGGGGTAAAGAGATGATCTGGAGATACTGAAAGGTGAGTGTAATATGAAGATCCTGTTAGGTAAGGAGATGATCTGGAGATACTGCAAGGTGAGTTTGTGATATGAAGTTCCTGAGGGGTAAAGAGATGATCTGGAGATACTGAAAGGTGCGTGTATAATATGAAGACCCTAATGGATAAGCAGAATCTGAACACACAGAAAGGTGAGTAAATTACACAAAAATACTGATGGATAAGGACAGGATCTAGATGTACTGAAAGGTGAGTGTATGATATGAAGATCCTGATGAGTAAAAACAGGATCTGGAGATACTGACAGGAAGGTGCATGAAAACAATATTTAATTAACGTGGAGGTACTAAATAAGTAGGAGATTGGACTATGATGCAACATTTATACTTTTGCAGAGCACCCCTTAAACCTTTTCCACCTCTTCGCACACCTAGCAGCAGTAGCAGACCTTGAGGTGCCTATGTGAACCATACAGGCACACTGGTGCAAAATCAAAGCATTTTACAGTATAATTACAGGATCTGCAGATGCTAGGAGGTGAGCATTGTATGAAGATATTGATGGGTAAGCACAGAATCTGGAGGTACTTACAGGTTAGTGTGTCATATGAAGATATGGGAGACCACTCACAAAGTGGAAAACAACAGGCAAAGAGCAATATCCCCTTTGATGCCTCGATTTCCGTTAACATGTATAGGTGTATTTATTAATGGAAATACTATTAGTTTGATTCATGGGCTGGTTGGGGGGGGGGGGGGGGAATAGGTATATTTATTAAATATTTTTTTATATTTATTAAATGTAAAAAAATAATTTAACGTCGAATTGGTTACATGGAGGGAGGTATATTTATTAAACGTGGGTGCTATTGATTTAATATCAGGACTGGTTCGAATGGTCTAGAGCAGTGCTCCGCAATCGGTGTGCTATGAGATCTTGGTAAATGTGCCGTGCCGCCATCCCTTGCTTCTTTTTGCCGCCGGGTTAAAAAAAAAATCCCCGCATGGGTTCTCACCCCCTGGCGCGACCGTTTTTAGCTAACCCCACTTAAAAAATTGTGCAATTCAATTGAAAAACAGGTAACGCTGCCCCTGCGCGTTAATCATTGGAGCTTGCAAATTTTTAGGGGAGTGAAGGGGAGGGTTTAACGCAGTCATGTATAAAAAAAAAGGATTGGCATACATTTGCATACATTAGATTGCATTACACAATCTTTCTATTTTATAATATCTACATACAGTATTTTGTTTTAGCATATTTTTGAATAGCTTTTAACGTGGCTGCCTCTCGCACACCCTATACTTTCAATAGATCTTCTACTTGAGCGCGATAGGACAATTTGAGCAACAAAAATGGTGCGTTAAAAATTGAATTGAATAGCGGGTAAAGTTAACGCGCACCAAAATGAAGAAAAAACGTGTTAAAATGATTTAACGAGGTGTTAAAAAAACAACTTGCGGTCAATTGAATACCCCCCTATGAGTTTATGGAGACATTATATTATTATATGAGTGTCCTTAATAATTTATACAAGAGGAGGGCGCAAATTTACTTTTTGCAGGGGGGAGCCAGACATGCTAGCAATGGCCCTGCGCAGCGCAATGCTTCCAACAGAAGAAAAAGCACATGCTCATCTCTCCCACGCATGTTCCTTTCCCAATTTCCCCTCCCACTGTACCCAGAAGTCCTGCTCACCTCCCTACTTATCCTTTCCCTGAGTATGGAGCTAGCACTGCCCCTTTTCTGTTACTTGCTGTGGTTATCCCTTTTTTGTATATTTTTGCTTTTGGTGTGCCACAGAATTCTGGGAAGGGCCGAGGGTAAGAAAAGGTGGAGGAGCACTGGTCTAGAGTGTTCACACATTGCTAGGATTTCCATATTTCAAGCACTTATTCCTCTTTCCAAACAGGGTCACAACATTCCAGGATCCAGACAAGCAGCTTTTGAGCTTAAGGAATGAACAGCAGTAGGTAGTGAAAGCTGTAAGAATAGGTAGGAGAGAGCAGGACCATCTGCCAACTGTTTTTCGATCACTCAGGACATTGTCCCGATCTAGAGGTGTGGTCCAGACCATTCTCTATATACACTGCATTCTTTATATACTACACTGTGGCTCTGACCATTCCCCCTCTAGGGGCTGGTCATGCCTCTCTGGTGGCACACCCTCTTGTTGGACTCTACCACTGCATTCCCGTGGTGGGCCCTTAATATCTGTCCGACACTGCACCCCTTTACCTCATTTTAATATGTTCGATGTGCAAAATGTTAAAAAAATATCCTTCTGCATGGGTCCCCAAATTGAGGTGCATTCACTTAATAGTTTACTAAGTTTGCCTTCACCCAGCTTCAACCAATGGCCAAAAAATTCAGCTCCTCTACAAACACTCACATATTGCCCCGTAAATCCATGTACTTCAGTGGAAAGCAAGGTGCTTTTACACTGTGCAATGGACACTTTACGCTTCAGAAATAACCTCCACAGGCAACAGGTAAGTGTACAATATGAAGATACTGATAGGTAAGGACAGTTTATGGAGTTACTGACAGGTGAGTGCATCATATTAAGGTACTGATGAGTAAGAACAGGAGATGCTGAAGGGTAAGAGTATAATATAAAGAAAATGATGTTAAAGACAGAATCTGGAGATACTGACAGGTGACTATAATATGAAGATACCAGTTTGTCAGGACAGTATCTGGAGATACTGAAAGGTGAGTGTATAATATGAAGATACTGGTGGGTAAGGACAAAATCTGGAAGTACTGATATACTGACAGCTGAGTATATTAACTACAAATAATATTGGATAAAGGAAACAAACATGAATAAGAAGATAATGATGGATAAAGCAGGAGATATATGATCTGTGAGGTTTGATGCGTAGATATGAGAGGTGAGCAATGGATCTGAAAATAATGATGGCTGACAAACATTTATAGTTGAATGCAGGATGAGGCTAGTTAATGGGGGAGGTTATGATACATAGCTAATGCTTGGTAAGGACAATAATAGGGTACAAATATATGACACAGCACTACTGAGTGAAACTACTAATTTGTATTAGATCTAGTTGGTGTATGAATAACACTTAGGATATGGATATAGTGGTGATTCAGTACAAGAAATATAAATGCCACAGGTTGGAAATATATTGTTGAGGACACATGAAATATTGTTGGGTGAGGTGAGGTTGTGAAAATGCTGATTATTGAGAAAAGGAAATATAGAGATTGAAGGGTTAGAATCTGGAGATACTGTATGGAGAGGGCTGATAAAAGGTATGAAAGAATGACATATGTTAATGTCGTTTAGTGTTTCGGGTTTTTAATATACCCATCTGTAACAATAACATCTGGAGAAATGTATGGATTATGGCAAAATATATGAACATGGGTTGTTGAGGCCTTTGCATTAGTGTTATAAGGGTAAGTGCTAATGTGGGTATGAATGTATTAATAAGTAAGGGGATACTGAGATGGAAAGGCAGGGGTATGCACATGCAGTTAGAACCTGGCATTTTAGGGCCATCTGTTCTCTTAGAGCTGGCGGACGGGAGATTTTCAGCTTAACAGCTGCTCAGTTTGAGGACGAATGTGAGTGATACAGAAATGACTGTGTGTTAGAGACTAATCTGAGGGGGGAGGGGGGAAATGGACAGGTGAGAGGCAGAATGGGCAAATACCAAGCAGTGTATAGAATTAGATAATTAATTTAACTGTACATTCATAACCATTACATTAAGTATGACCCAGTTACTATCGTTCCACTGAGAGTAATACTCACATTGTATCATCAACACAGACACTACAGATAGATTTTCAATCAGACCCTCTTCCCCCTCCCATCTGTTTTCCTTTCCCTCTCCATGTTCTTCAAAGATCCCATCTGTCCCCTTCCCTCACATGAATATGGAGGCTTACTTACTTAAACTCTGGACTCAGATCAGGTTTCAACCCATAAAATGCTGTGGACAGTGAGACCATCCATCCTTGTACAAATCGTCCCCGCTCACACTCCAGAAAGGGCTTAGACCACTGAACATGGTTTGGGTTCACAATGTAGCTGTCTCCCCGACTCCACTTGGGAGTTTCCAGACTCTGGAGGTCATTTAGTAAAATTGCTTTGGAAAGAGAGGGGTAGGTTTGAAAGCTGTTCCAGGAAACACGGTCTATTCTGTGTGTTACATGGTGAACCGATGAAGATAGGTCCTGAAGCAGAATTTCATGACCTTCCTTGGTGGCCTGAAGAAGCAGCTGGGGTTTGGAGGACATGGGGTGTGCAGTAAAGGAGAGCATTGCCCGATGTATATGTGGATCCCCCCCAGCCAGACTTCGTACCAAAGCATGATACCATTCCATATCCTCCCGTATGCTGGACTCTCTCATGTCACTTGCCTGGAATATCATGTTAAGGAAGTTGGTAGCATGCAGCAAGTAGTCTAGTGGCCTTCTCGCATGATGGAGAAGTGACTCAGGTGGTGATCCCTGTAGGTCTGTTAGCTCAAACCTCCTTGAGCAATTGGCTTCTGATAGAGAAAGAATGTCCCCTGAGTGTAGGAAGTGTAGAGCTGCTTTTTTTCCATCTTCATCAGGCTGGTCCAGATCAGGTGTAGAGGGTTCAGGAGGAGTTGTAGGAGTTTGGGATGTAGGAGAGGGCGAAAATGTAAATGGGGCTGAAATTGAATGAGTGGGAGAAGAGTCTGGAAGAGAAGGAAAAGATGGAAAAGATAACGTAACCGAGGGTGTGGGCAGAGGAGATGCAGATGTTGGCGTTTTAGGTGGGGTTGGAGTCGGTGTCCACTCTTTAATGGTATTGCTCCAAGAAGAGCTCTGAAAATCCTCATTGGCATGGAGAAACTGCTGGACATGATGGCACCATAGCAGCACCCACCATAACACTGCCATCTCTCTGTGAGGAAGAAATCATACCAGGGATTCCCTCCCTGTCAATCGTTGGAGGAGTCTTTCCCCCTTTTCTTGTGAACACAGACACCCCATCACACAGCAGGGCAGAATTCTTATCAGGGCATGAATCCCCAGTTGTCTGATACCACCTAGAGAAGAAACTCTCACCAATAGATCTCAGCTGCAGTCTCACATGTGCGCTGTGAATGTATTTGTTCTTCTCTATTACACTAAGATTCCCATGCTTGCTTCCCACTCCCTCCTGTCTCACCCCTCCTTCTATATTTCTACATCTCTATCCTGTGACTTTCCCTCAACAATTTCTCTCTCCATCAGTTTACTTCCCCCCTCTCCTCTTTTTCTCACTCTCTCAGTTGTCTGTCTTTCCAGATATATCTCTCTGCTGTTTTTCTCCCTCTCCTCTTCTGTATGTTCCTTTATCTCTTTCCTGCAACTGCCTCCCTCTCTATCTTGCTCCGTATGCTCTGTATAGTTGCTCCGCTTGCTATGTATACGTCACTTGGTTCCTCAATCTGTGCCTGGCACTGCCCCCTGCCCTGTGCCCGCTTCCCATGAGAGGGCTGCCTAATCCCTGCACTGATAGATGGATGTGTGAGAGCAAGGAATTCTGGGGCATGAGTGAAAAGACTCAAAGGCAAGGGAATAGAGTCTGGGAGAGGCAGATGTTACAAAAAAAAACCTGGCAAATGATTGGGGCACAATGTATTACATGGGGATGATGCTGAATAATGTGTGTGGAAAATAATGTAAAGATCAATGTTGTTAACGAATACATGTTCCTGTTCCTGCTGTGTATTATTTGTAAAAGCTCAATGCATTATCAGAGTTGCCGCTGAGGACAGATGTTTTGGGGAGATAGCCACAGTGAAGGGGGGGGGGGGGTGATGATGTGAGACATGGGGGTGTGGAGAATATGATGGAAAACATGTGGAGGCATGGATGATTAATGCAATGCCTATTTTAGAGGAAATGATAGCTACAATATAGGATTAGTTGCCTAGTGCAGAGCATCAGAGACAGACGTTGTCACCAGGTAAAAAAGGTCAAAATGAGATATGTTGTAAAAGGTAAAGCAAATTAGGTGGTGGGTGAGGGAGGGGGGGCTTGTGAGGAACGCAGACAGTTTATGTGGTGATAGTCTTGTGGGGGGGGGGGGGGGGGAGTGCTGTTCTGTGTTTTTTCCTGAGCTAGGAAATGCTGGTTGTGTCGTCACACACTAGCTGAAACTCCATGGCAACTGAGGCTGATTTCTGCCCCCACCATCAGCAACATCAGACAGTCTGCTTTGCAAAAGGGAGTTAGGAACACAGGACTTCTATATGATAGGCAGGGAAATCAACACAGACAGAGATAAGATAATGACAGACAGACAAGATAAAGAGGTAGAAGAGAGAAAGAGAGATTGACAAGCTGCCAAATAACTTTGCCACTGACTGTGGCAATGGTTGTCTGAACATTTTTTAGATATCAAGTTCATTTTAACATCACAATAACGGCTCTATTGAGTAAGCTCAGAAAAGCTCTATGTATCAAAGGCTACAGCTGTGCTAAGCATGGAGAAGCCTATTTAACAAGAATTGTGGAGGTACATGTACCGATGCCTTCTTCTTTTCACTATCGTCATCTCAGGATATATTGAATTAATTTTTGTTATTATTATTTAAATGGAGCATATTTTTTTTAAATTGGGGCAGTAGCAAAATATATTTTTGATATATATTTTTTGATATTTTATTTATTTTGCAAGTGGAACTGAAAGCCCAAGTCAGGGCTTCCCGTTCCAATGTGTAAACCAGCAAGCCGAGTCTCACGCATTCACAGATCCACCAAAAGTGTCCAGGTGAAGGTGTAAAATTACTCTTACCGCTGCCTGCCAGTATTGCCGGGCAGTTGAGTATCACTTTAATAATAAATTGCGATGATAACAGATTTTCTATCACTGTGATAAGCGACGAAAAAAAAAAAGGTGTTATTGCCACATATTAATAAATAGAGGCCCTAGCGAGAAAGAAGGATGGAGACAGCAGTTTTTAGGAGCAGCTATATAAGTAATAACCACATTACAAGGGAAATTGGATATGAATAAGGTGATAGTGAGAGCATGTCCCTGTCCTTCTCTGGAATACAGTCAGGATAATGTACAGGGTGACACCTAGCGATAATCACAGTCTGTCTCTCCCCCTTCCGCAGGCTGTATTTATAATGGACTCTCTCGCTGTGTCACTTCCTATTAGTGTCCTATGAGTGGTGAGAGCAGAAGGACAGATGGCTGGAGGGAGCCTGGGGAGCCAGAGATGTGTCACAGATGTGTACAGAAAGTGTCAAACACACTAAACCTTCACTATACTTCCCTGTATCTCTCCATAATCTCATTTTAATCCCAAAGTAGTCTCTACCTCCTTCAAATACTATATCTTATCTAATCACACATGTATCCCTGTAATGACTGCCTGCTCTGGACCCTTCCTGTCAACATCAAAAACTAATCTTTTTGTGAGCTTCATTTATGACAGCCCTTTTTCTCTTAAAGCTGAGTATGCTGAACGGCACACGGTTGCCTACAGGACTTTAGCACAGACTTTTAAGTGTTTACCACTTAGGGTCAGAGTGCAGACAAATGAAGGAGGAGGTCAGAAACTGCAGGGTAGATGCACATCAGAGTAGCAGACGTCATATACGGACAAAGTAGTTATCAGGACAAGTAAAAAAAACAATTCAGTGGCAAAATATTAGGGTAAGGTAAGGTAGAGATCAGAACTTGGGATCAAAGCAGAAGGTCAGGGCCGGCAATGTTCAATCACGGTCAAAGTTTCAGTTTAGGATGGTATACAGAGAACAGAAACACCCAGCATACAGCACAGGAACCTATAATTGGTAGGAACTCATTGTACATAGATGGCAAGCACCAAAAGGAGTCTGGAACCAGCTATGTCACATGTCGGTCAGCAACACCCATCCAGCACTCATGCACATGCTGTATACATTCGGATCAGATCCTGAAATTAACATTTCTACAATCCCGAACTGCATCCAGTTTTGTATTATACATTCCTCTCTAGATCCTCTCTGCCCCAGGCCTTAATTCTGTCCCCTTCAACCAGTCACTGTCTGATTCCTCCATCCAATGTATTTGCGATAACCAATTTACCTTTCTTGCTTCTAAAACCACTTTTTCCATCTTCGCACACAATGCCGCTCCCTAAACCTTTTGTATTAGCGATCTCCTCTAATCCTTTCATGTTCTATTCCAAGATCGATCTTCCCATTTTCACCCTCCCCAGTTCCTGTTTTTCCTAGATCACCCTCAAACTCCTCTTGTATTTTTTTTGCTTCAAAAATTTCCCTCTAGCTCACCATCTACCAAGTCTTCTGCATCAAGTGTCATGTTTCTCTTAAATCCTTAATTCTTTCCCCTTCCATGAGTTAATCTATTTATCTATTTCAATACTTATTGTTATATATCCAATGTCAATCAGCATAGTCATAAGTTATCCCCTCTTTTCTTATTTTACTCATCATGGTTTACATATTCACTCCTTGCTTCAGTATTCCATTAAGCCTATGATCTCTTAACGAACATGTCCCAGGCACCACTGCTCTTACACCTCTACAAATTCCTGTCTTACCTATTTTCCCTATCCCTTTCCTATTACTTTCTGCTGGTGTTATCTCCCTTTCAATGACAAATGCCACAAGGAAAAGAATCATTCACCTCATCAACCATAAACACTATGCTGTTCTACTGTCCCAGGCCTAGCACATCTTATACGTAGACTAGATGTATGTCCTGTCTGGAAGAAGGAGTCAAATATCTTGTCAGCTATTACTATTTGTACCTGTTACTGAGTAAAGAAGCTTTACATAGCCCCTCCACACTTGTATCCAGTTTTTATTTACACCAACATATATGGTGTCAGAAGCGGGCAGACATGGCTCAGGGCTCTGCCGCATTGATCAAGTGATTATTGATTAAAACATCGCTGACAGCTGGTTGAAATTCAAAAGGGATGGAGAGCTTATGCATTGCTGGATTGTCTGACAAGTCTAAATACACACTAATACATTGCTATATTTCACCAGTGCAGAAGTAGTTGACAAAACAGATACATTTGTTTATGAGGATGGGTAATATAGGGATAGGGATGATCCTGATATTTTATTACAAAAGTGTGCGATTTTGCCCCATTCTTCAACGCAAATAGTCTTCAAATTTTGAAGGTTCTGTGGGCTTCTTCTATGAACTCTGATCTTTAGTTCTTTCCATAGATTTTCTATTGGATTCAAGTCAGGTGGTTGGCTGGGCCATTTTAGCAGCTTTATTTTCTTTCTCTGAAACCAATTGAGAGTGTCCTTGACTGTGTGTTTGGGATCATTATCTTGCTGAAATGTCCACCCTTGTTTAATTTTTCATGGTGTTTTTGGGGTGATGTGCAGTGCCGTTTCTCCTCCAAACATGGTGTGTATTATGGCATCCAAAGAGTTTAATTTTGCTCTCATCTGACCACACTATATTCTTCCAGTATTCCACAGGCTTGTCCAAATGTTGTGTAGTAAACTTTAAACAAGCTTTAACATGTTTTTTCTTCAGCAAAGAAGTCTTGCATGGTGAGTGTGCATACAGGCCATGGCGGTTGAGTGCATTACTTATTGTTTATACATATACATATACAGTCATCCAAAATTCTACAGCGCCCATCCCATATATGTAACCTCTTCTCATTGTATTCTCCCAGACTTACATTACATCTCTGGATCTGTTACTAACCACTTATCTTGTTCCCTCCACTCATACTTGTCTACAGGACTTCTTCAAAGTTGCAAAATGTAATTGAAACTATTTACCTTGCTCCATCAGAGTCCTATTTTCAGTGAAGCTTGCTATTCTCATTTTAGCTTTTTCCAGCCATTACCCGTTAAGTCAGCCTTTCCACTGCAAAGCCCATACCTTGTGACTCTCCTTTTCCACATGTAGATTGTAAGCTGTGATAAGGAGAGCCCTTTAAACTTTTTATGTCACATTATACATGTATTTAATGTCTATTCTTATTTTACTTTAGAATTGCACTACCACCTCCTTAGGTATCCTCTCCTCCTAATTGGAGCCCAGGGAAGATTGCAGCTTATGATGGGTCCTCTCACTCACCCCATCTCTTTCACCAAAATGTTAAGGTGGTTAGCAAGATTATTTAGAAAATTTCATATAACAATCCTGGGGTTCTAGCTAGGGAGAGAAACCGTAGCAAAATATTTTCCTATGTGGTAGTGTAGCTTTAAATGAACAATGCTACATAATAACTCTATCTTCCAAATGTTTTCTTTGACTCCTCATTTACCAAGTGTGATGTATCCTTCTCTCTATCTCTTATACCACTATTTCTACTTACCCATACATAGAACAGCCACAACATTAAAATAACTGTTATAATGGCACCTGTCAAGGGGTGGGATATATTAGGCAGCAAGAGAACAATCAGTTCTTGAAGGTGATTTGTTGGAAGCATGAAAAATCGGCCAGAGTAAGGATCTGAATGAGTTTGACAAGGGCCAAATTGTGATGGCTAGACGACTGAGTCAGAACATCTCCAAAATGACAGATCTTGTGGGGTGTTCTCAGTATGCAGTTGTTATTACCTACCCAAAGTCATCAAAGGAAGGACGACCGACGACAAGGTCATGGGCACCATGGGCTCATTGATGAGCGAGGGTAGCGAAGGCTAACGCAGTCTGGTCGAATCCCACAGAATAGCTACTCTAGCACAAATTGCTGAAAAAGTTAATGCTGGCTATGATAGAAAGGTGTCAGAACACATAGTTGATCGCAGCTTACTGCGTAGCCACAGACTGGTGAGAGTGCCTATGCTGACCACTGTCCACCACAGAAAAAGCCTACGATGGGTATGTGAGTGTCAGAGCTGGACCATGCAGCAATGAAATAATGGAAAAAATTGACCTGGTCTGATGAATCTCGATTTCTTTTACATCATGTGAACGATGTTCTGCGTGTGTGTCATTTACCTGGGAAAGAGAAGCAAGACACCAGGATGCACTATGAGAAGGCGGCAAACTGGTGGAGGCAGTGTGATGCTCTGGGCAATATTCTGCTGGGAAACCTTGGGTCCTGACATTCATGTGGATGTTACTTTGACATGTACCACCTACCTAAACATTGTTGCAGACCAACTACACCCATTCATGACAACAGTATTCCCTGATGGCAGTGGCCTGTTTTAGCAGGATAATGTGCCCTGACACACTGCACAAAATGTTCAGGAATGGTTTGAAGAACATGACAATGAGTTCAAGGTTTTGACTTGACCCCCAAATTTCCCAGATCTCAATCCAATGGAGCATCTGTGGGATGCGCTGGAAAAACAGCGCATCCCACAAAGTCAGCCATTGAGACTGCACCTAGCAACTTACAGGACTTAAAGGATCTGCTGCTAACATCTTGGTGCCAGATACCACAGGACACCTTCAGAGGTCTTGTGGAGGCCATAAGAGTTGTTTTGATGGCACTAGGGGGACCTACACAAAAATAGGCAGGTGGTTTTAAAGTTGTGGCAGATCGATGTATATCATGTATGCTTTATGCTCAACCTAATTGTTTCTGTTCCCCTCCCCTCTTTCCGTTATCTATACTTTCTGCATCATTTTCTACCAAAGCTACTCCCCCTGTTTTCTTTTTGTCTTCTCTATTTCTAGAGATGAGCAAAACAAATGAGGATATTTTCCAATTCTATGAATATCAGATGTAAAGCCTCTAACTAAACAGGGTAATCAGCACAGAACAAAAACGAGTATTACAAAGACACTAAAAGCTCCAAGCATAGCTATTTCCAGTGTAGCTGAAGCAAATGTAATAGGTAAAGAGACAGAAGGGAAGAGAACCCTGATCATTACAACCTAAAAGGGGGCCAAACAGACAACAGGCACAAGTAATTCAGTGGAGGGGATCAAGTGCAAAAGAAGCACATAAGAGGGATGAGGGAGGGTGAGGTAGTCAAACACAGACAGATGGTTAGACCGATGGCTTTTAAGAACAGGTGAGTTTTCAGTGCCCGTTTGAAGGTGCACAGACTAGGAGAGAGTTGGATAGAACGAGAGAGGCCATTCCAGTGGAAGGGAGCAACACGGGAGAAATCTTGGATACGGGAGTGGGGTGTGGTGATTATAGTGGAAGAGAGGCGACCGTCATTGGCTGATCGCAGGGGGACCAGAGAGTGCGTGTATAGAGAGGAGGTTGGAGATGTATGGTGCGGTGGAGTGAGAGAAGGCCTTGTAGGTGAGGATGGGGAGTTTGAAGAGGATTCTGTAGGGAAAAAGGAGCAAGTGTAAGGGAAAACAGAGAGGGGAAGCAGACGAAGAGTGACGTGAAAGAAAGATAAGTCTACCAGCTGCATTAAGTATAGAACGAAGGGGGCGACGTGTGAGCGGGAGAGGTTGATGAGAAGATTACAGTAGTCAAGGCATGTAATGATAAGTACATGGATAATAGTTTTGGTAGCATTCTGGCATAGGAAGGGCAAGATGCGGGCAATGTTACATAGTTGGAAGCAACAGGATTGGGCAAGAGATTGATTGTGGTGGACAAAAGAGAGGGAGGGATCAAGGATGGCGCCCAGGCAGCCGAGTTGGAGAACAGGTGAGATGGTATTGTTAACAGTGATAGTGAAGTCAAGCTGGGATGAAGGGGGAAGACAATGAGTTTGGTTTTGGCTATATTAATTTTGAAAAAATGTGAGGACATCCAGGAGGAGATAGCAGAGAGGCAATCGGATACACGAGGAGGAAAGGGGAAAGATCAAGAGAAGAGAGGTAGAGTTGAATGTCATCAGCGTATAGGTGATATTGGAGTCCAAAGGAAGAGATGAGTTCACCCAGGGAGGTGGTGTACAGAGAAAAGATCAGAGGGCCAATAACAGCCTTGTGGGACTTCTAAGGGAAGGGAGGTAGAGCGGGAGGAGGAGCCAGAAGAGGGAGCGGTTGACGAGGTATGAGGTGAACCATGCAAGGACGCAGCCAGAAAGGCCAAAATAAAGTAGAGTCTGCAGCAGGAGGAGATGTTCCATAGTGACGTAGGCCACAGAGAGGTCCAGGAGGATGAGCAGGGAGAAGTAAACCCTGGATTTGCCAAGAGAAGATTGTTCCATTGCAGTTTCAGTGGAGTGGAGGGGGTGAAAGCCAGATTGGAGAGGATCAAGGAGGGAGATGTCCAAGTGGTACCTGATGAATCGGTCACAGACAATCAGCTCAAGTAATTTAGAGGCAAAGGGGAGAAACAAAATATATAGCTCAAATAGGGAGAGTTGGAACACTCACTGGGCATTTTTTACCCCATTCCTGACAAGATATAATAATTGGTAGCACTAGCCAGCTGCATGTAACTCTGCCATCATCACCTTTAACCTTTTTACTCAATCTCAAACAAAATATATGCAATCAGTGCCACCCTCTACTTACTCTGGGCCAACTGTCGGGAATTGCTTCCATTTTTCAAGTTGGTACAATCGTGTTGCTGCTGAAGACTCAAAATTCATACATTCAAGAGTTATTGCCAGCTTTTGCTTCCTGATTTGATCTGCGATACCTTGGGTTGCAGCAGTGAGGATTTTGTGCCGTACCTCACTGCTGCATTCCATCTATTTAAAACTACATCAGGGAAGGTGTTAATGCTCTACTCCAGCTAATGAATTACAAACAGCTCAGAATTGTTACCACAGGCCTATGTCAACTGCTTTCTGAAATTTGCAGACTGCCAGTTTATTTAACCAGTTTCTCAGACTTGAGCTCCTGCAAATTTCTCTCTTGGTTTACCTTTTTCATGACCTTGGCTTTGTATGACTACCCTTATGGCTCTTAACCCTTTGGGACTGAACTATGACTCTGGGTTTCTAGGTCAGATACAGTATTCCTCCCAACTGTCCCAATTTAGGTGGAACACTCCTGATTTAAGGGACTGTCCTGATGTCCCGTGAGTTGGCACAGCAGGCACTATGGCGAGCGGGACATCACTATGGTGAGTGAGTGTCACCCTTGTTTAATATGTAGTCCCATATCCTTGTGACTCAACTAATATCCATCCATGATTTATTAATTTTGAAATCCCCTAAACTCCTTGCCATTACAAAAAATTCTTATTACATCCACTGACACTAGGTCCCATGCAGCTGACTCTACCTCAGCCACATTCCACAGACAAGGTGGTGGAGTACGTATCCAACTTTCTCTACACTGCACCTTCAGAATCAAACTCCCGGAAACCCATCTCCCTCTCCTCCTCTTCATTTGAAGACCACACAATTTGTATATTTTCTCCACTCCACCTTATTGTTATTTATCACTCCAAATGCTTGACAACCTTGCTGCCTGGCTCACATATTTTCTGTCCATTAACCTACCTACTCTCATATTAGGTGATTCAACACTTCCATTGTCAACCCCACATGTCTCTGCTGTCATTAAATTTCTTTTGTTTGCTTCTCCATTTGGTTTCCCCCAGGGGACTTCACTTCCCACCCACTGTGACGGGCACTCCGACTGTGATGGACCCACCCACTTCTGCGCCAGCTCTAGATTCTCCAACTATCTGCAACATTCTTTCCATCAGTTTCACCATACCTTAAATCTGAATGCACACTGCAATACCTGAAGAATGCTCTTGACAAAGTCCACTTCTCATTTCGCTAAAACTACTATTTTCTACCATAATTACTCTGTACTGCCCTGATCTGACTGTCTCTACCTCCATAACACACTCACTTCAGCCCTAGACAAGGCAGCTCCAGTCACCTTACACAGTCTTCAGTTATTCAAACCTCAACCCTGGCACACCAAACAGACCTGCTACCTGGAAACAACTCTTGCTCACTTGACTTTGTCACCTAATTCAAAGACAATATTGATATCATTTGACAGGATAACTCCTCATGCCAGATTCTACAAACCCCACCCACCTTCCCCAGCACTCTCCAAATTACCAAAATCTCCCAGTGTGTCCCGTGGACCAATAAAATGTTCTATCTTTGTAATGTAGTAGAAAGGTAATACTGATGGTGTGAAATGCCCTTTATTGTTTACAGATCACAATGAAATCAGTAAAATTTTCTAAATGGATTTTTATTTCATTCTCAACATAAATAAATTGCCCATGGTTCTGTGATATTTGCCACAACAACAAGGTTATAACTGATACATATGTTCTTATATATTTTGTTTCTCTTTTCTTTGTTTTTACTTCTCCTTAATTCTCCTGTTGTCTTGAATGTTTATTGGTGACTGTATATGGCACATATTTGAACATCTTCAACAATAAAAGTTAAAACAAAAGAAAGAAAGGTATTACTCTATTAACCTTTATTTTGAACAGAGCTACAGGAACATGATAGGTCAACAGTGAATAAATAATTTTACTGCAGCTTTGCATATGAAAATTTTATTTTAATAATTTTCTGCGCCTTTAAGATAAGTGACTGTAAATCTGACACAGCGTTGACAAAGCTACAAAACATAGCCTACAGTTCTGAGGCATAAGACAGTGAGAAAATAGCGAGCTTATACACAGCAATCACAAAGCACTAGCCTTATTGATATACAAGAGCTACCACAAGGTAGCACAAAAGTATGTATTTTTAACCTATCCCTTACTACTCTTATAAAGTTTTTAGATATTCTTGGGCAGCGGCTAATACAGTCATAGCCAAAAGTTTTGAGAATGACACAAATATTATTTTTCACAAATTCTGCTGCCTTAGTTTTTATGATAGCCTATAGTCCAGAACAGGGCCGTAACTAGGGCTGTGCGACAGGGGCGACCACCCAGGGCGCAACGCTGAAGGGGGGAGCAATTTAGGAATATTTTAGGTACATTTGGTTAAAATTGAGGGCTAGGGGGGCGGCATTTGCCTTTCTCGCCCCGGGCGCTAGAATTCTAAGTTACGGCTCTGCGAGTCCAGAATGTCATGAAGAGTGATCAGATGAGTTGCAAGTCCCTCTTTGCTATGACAATGAACTTTATCCCAAAAACAACATTTCCACTACATTTCACCCTGACAGAAAAGGACCAGCTAACATCAGGGCAGTGATTCTCTCGTTAACACAGGTGAGAGTGTTGACGAGGACAAGGCTGGAGATCACTCTGTCATGCTGATTGAGTTAGAATAACAGACTGGAAGCTTTAAAAGGACGGTGGTGCTTGAAATCATTGTTCTTCCTCAAAAACCCACAAATTCTGACAAACTCCAAGCATTGATAAGAGAAGAATGGGCGGTCATCACCCAGTATGTGGCCCAGAAGTTGATTGACAGCATGCCGGGCAAATTGCAGAGGTCTTCAAAAAGAAGGGTTAACAGTGCAAATATTCACTCTTCACATAAACTTAATATAATTGTCAATAAAAGCATTTGACACTTATGAAATGTCTGTAATATTACTTCAGTATACCATAGCAACACATCCGACAAAAAGGTCTAAAAACACTGTAGCAGCAAACTTTGTGAATACCAATATTTGTGTCATTCTCAAAACCATTGGCCATGACTGTACACGGGATGGATGGTATAGTAAATTTAAGAAACAGGATGTATATAGATTTTTATATCAGAATGAGAGGCAATTATTTTAAAACAGGGATTTAAGTCTAAAAGAGAGATAACCTTGAAGATATGTCATATTCACATGCCAACCCAAGCTTTATTTTTTCAAACTTCTCAAAGGAAGAAATTGGATACATAACTGTGAGATTAAGGTGTGCACAGGCCCGGCGCTCCCATTAGGCAAGGTTAGGCAGTTACCTAGGGCGCCGGGCTCTGGAGGGCTCCACAGAATGAAAATTATTTTAAAACTGTGCGGCGACCGCTGACCTTCCACGGCCGCCTCACAGCATTCAGATACATCCAAGGAGAGGGGGGAAGAGGCTATTGCTCACCACCGCCGCCCCTCTGCTCTGTCTCCTCCCCTCCACTCACTGACTGTCGGGCCGTGACATCAGCATCACGGCCCGACAGTGTCAGTGAGCGGAGGGGAGCAGACGGAGCAGAGAGGCGGCGGTTTTGAGGCAAGGTAAGGAAAGACGTGGGGAGGGGGGAGGAGGGAGGCGATTTTCAAAGTTTGGAGTTTGGAGCGCGGGGGGGGGGGGGGGGGGTGCCGATTTTTTGCGGGGGGGGGGGGGGGGGGGGGGGCGCCGGTTTTGACAAAGCGCCTATGGACCCTAGCACCGGCCCTGGGTGTGCACTTTTGGAGTGGTCAGAAAAAGAAAGCTATAAACATACGGTACTGGTCCTTCATTTTTATTGTTCTAGTTTCTTTGAAAATGCTGCTTACTTCTCCGCCTTTTTGGTATAATATCATTCACAAAAGTGAGGGAACATCAGGATCGCCTTTATTTCATATAACAAATATCTGTGCTGCACATATTTTATTACATTGATATACCTGCAGCTGTTTGTATTAATTCCTTATTGCTTAAGCCCACAGCCAATTTCATAAAGTAGTAAAAGGGGCATTTACACTGAAGCAATCGGGACCATGGTCCTACTTTCATATCTTTGCCACTAGATAGGCCACAATTTCCTATAGTTGGCAAGGTATACGGCTCAGTTTTCTACAAATGACACTAGGGGGTATATTTACTAAACAGCGGTTTTGGAAAAGTGGAGATGTTGCCTATAGCAACCAATCAGATTGTATTTATCATTTATTTAGTGCATTCTACAAAATGACAGCTAGAATTTGATTGGTTGCTATAGGCAACATCTCTACTCTTTCAAACTCGCAGTTTAGTAAATATACTCCTAGGTATAGCACAACATATCATTCTTGCCACATTTTTTTATATACTTGCCATCAATTTAGCAGGGCTAGGTGTTCACTATAATAGGTATACCACTGGAAACACTTAACCAGAGGAGAGGAAGCCTAGGATTGCTAGTAAAGCCAATGGTTTCCATATCATAGGGTCTTTGTATTTTAGCTCTTTTAGATAGAGGCCGGGCGATTGGAGATTTTCCATATGCCTCACCTT
This sequence comes from Mixophyes fleayi, assembly GCF_038048845.1. Lineage (NCBI taxonomy): Eukaryota > Metazoa > Chordata > Amphibia > Anura > Limnodynastidae > Mixophyes > Mixophyes fleayi. Next base: position 163,517,959 of record NC_134407.1, read on the forward strand.
TTTATTTTGCCAAAAGATATGCCTCAGTTTGTTCTACTGCTCATACTAGTAGGTTAATTGGCTGTTATCAAAATTGACCCTAGTCTCTACCTGTCTGTCTGTCTCCCTCTCTGTCTGTGTGTGTGTGAGTGTGTGTCTATATTAGGGAATTTAGACTGTAAGCTCCAATGGGGCAGGGACAGATGTGAATGAGTTCTCTGTACAGCGCTGCGGAATCAGTGGCGCTATGTAAATAAATGATGATGATGATGAAGGTATGACTCTGCTTTGTGTACTGGTTCCCAGACTTTGACTCTCCTTTGTACCCAAAAATATGGAATAGCACTTTCATTACCCCAGTCCATAATTTGGGAGGTGAATTGTTGGTCACATTAAAGTAGTTATCACTAGTGTGGTATAAATACTTTGTTTTGTGGTCATTAGCATGCTCTGTATTGTACAGTGGTCGAGAGAATGCTCTTTTATTGTATAGAGATCACTAGAATGATCTGTGATGACCCAGATAGCTGAACTGTCATTGCTGTTGCTATCTATGTTCCTTGTAAAGGACAGTCATGGTTGCCAGCAGTTCACGGTCTTGACATTTCTACAGTAACTGGTTAATATTTCTTCACTTTCCATTGTCTCTTCTCATTCCAACAATAATACACCACACTACCAATGGCAGCACAGAAATTCTAGTTCCCAGTGGCTGATAATGCTTATTTCCTATGTTCACATGCATGCTCAAATTCACCTGTTTAATCTTAACAAAGTGAGTCTGATACACATTTTCAAATACTGTCTGGAGCAATTAAAATATGTTTCAATGTATTTCATTTGAGACATTTCATGGAATAAAAATTATGTTTAATGAAATGTTAAGAGATTACAAGTGAAGCAACAAGCATTGTATGAAAAACAGAAAACAAATATGACTATTTTCAAACGGTATGGTGATTTAAATAAAAACAAAAAGAATGTATCCTTACCCACCAAGAAAATGGCCGCTTGCTGATCGAGCGTCACTTGTTACCTGAATTGTTGTTCCTGGCGCATGTGACACGGGTATAGGGGCTGAACCATTCTCTCCAGCACAGTCCATGTCTCCGCTGCTGTCACTCAGGTAGCCGGAAGTGACGTTACACAGAATCGGAAACAGGGGCGGTCTCCGATGAGGGAGCTGCCGGAGTTCGGGGAGCGGAGCTGGGAGAGGCCGAGGCTCGGGCCGGGGCCTGCGGAGCCACCGGGGTCATGCGAGGCGCAGCGGCAGAGGAGGACGCCGCGTCCTACCGGGTGTTAAGCCGGCTGCTAGGCTGCGGTGCAGAGGCTGGGGAGGAGGCGGCAAGACCCAGGCTCATGGTGTTCCGGAATATGCTACGAGGGGAGGAGGACGCGGAGGCCTCCACGGAACCAGGGGCCGGAGTGGAAGCGGTGCCTGTAGAGGGGGCGCCCCATCCGGCAGACCTGTGCAGTCGGCATCGCAAACCTGCGCAGCCCGGGGAGGGCCTGGAACTGCAGCTCGGGGCGCTGGGGCTGCGGGGGGCCGGCTGTCCGTGCGAGGAGACCAGCGATGCCCTGCTGGTGCTGGAAGCGCCCGAGGCCCGGAGACTGGAAGAGGAAGAGGACGGGGAGGCGGTGGAGGGACCAGCCGGGGCGGCGGCCAGGAGGACAGCGGGTAGGAAGGGATCGCTGAGGATTCGTCTCTCCAGGATTTTCCGGACCAAGAGCTGCGCTGGAGCCGGGGGTGCTGCTGACAGGAGAGGAGCTGGTGATCTGGGAGGCTCTGGTGGCAGCCTGACTGACATGTCCAGGGACAAGGAGCTGGACAGGTGAGAGCTGTCATGTGGGAAGGTGGCTGTTGTAGATTGTACCTAGTTTGTACATTCATATTCCAAGCTGCCAACCGAGTCCATGTCCACAGTATCATAATCTAAATTCTTCCTCTTATTTTCCATTTGCAGTTGTGGACTGAATTAGATAATTGGTGCTAGAAGTGGGAGACAACAACAGAACATTATCACACTATGACATTGCATTATGTTGGCACAATAAAAAGTAATTTGCAGGGCACTGTATATGAAATTTGTATGCTTTTCAGTGTTTATGTGGGTTTCCTTTGGGCACTCCATTTTATTCCTACAGTCCAAAAGCATACTGGTAGGTTAATGTTTGTGCTATAGAATGTACTTTGTAAGCTCTGCTGCGGCAGGGACTAATGTGAATATTTTAATGTTCTCTGTAAAGTGCTGTATAATATGTTGGTGCTAAACAATTAAAGGTTAATATATAACTTTCCCAATTGGATCACTAATTATGTTTCTAAAGGAAATTACGTGTTTAATCTCGACAACTCCCTTTTACGGTAAGGCTCGTACCCACTGGCATTTTCGTAAGCATTTTACTTGCGTTTTTTAATGCTTCTAAAATGTAAGTAAATGGGTATGACACGTCATTGTTGCTATTGTCACCAAACCCACTACAGACGTTTATAGCATTTATTTGCTTTCCAGCTTTCAGAACGCATCGCGTTTTTTTGTTGTTGTATACGTTCATCATGGGCAAAAGTGTAGTGGAAGCTCGCAGTGAGCTCCTAGATGCTAGTAACATGCGTGTCAAACATGTATGCATTTGACATTCGGCATTTTCACTAGCATTATGTGGCCTTACACTCTCTGTAGTTTTTAGCTCCCTATCTCATTCAAGTTGTGGCAATTTACCAGTGATCTGGAATGTACATATAGGGGCTCATGTGAAGTTGAACGCAAATTGCATCCTGGGTGTATAATACACTTTTTTACGTCTAAGTATGCACACAAACCACTAATTTCGGAATTAATGCTTTGTGCGCTTTACCAGAAATAAATAAAAAAAAAAAGTATATTCTACTCCAAGAATGCAATTTGTGTTCCAATTAACACAAGCTCCATGTTCAGCAGCAAAAATGCAATGATTAAGCACTGATGTTTTTTTAGCTACAACATATCTTTTTGATACATCCATAGTGCTATAGAGTGCTCCACCTATAAGAATACTGCTGCAGTCTCCGTATTCTTTGCCCATATGAATACACAAGAAAGGGAATACTGTCCTTGGTACAGCCATGGCCAAATGTTTTCAGAATAACACATATATTGGTTTTCATAAAGTTTGCTGCTTCAGTGTTTTTAGACCTTTTTGACAGATGTTTTGGCCATGACTGCAGACCAAGCTTCCTACATCTCATCAGGATCGCTCAGATCCAGCTCACCACCGCCATGAAATTCTATATATATCATTATCATCATCATTATCATCATCATCATCACCATTTATTTATATAGCGCCACTAATTCCGCAGCGCTGTACAGAGAACTCATTCACATCAGTCCCTGCCCCATTGGAGCTTACAGTCTAAATTCCCTAACACACACACACAGACACACAGACTAGGGTCAATTTTGTTAGCAGCCAATTAACCTACCAGTATGTTTTTGGAGTGTGGGAGGAAACCGGAGCACCCGGAGGAAACCCACGCAAACACGGGGAGAACATACAAACTCCTCACAGATAAGGCCATGGTTGGGAATTGAACTCATGATCCCAGCGCTGTGAGGCAGAAGTGCTACCACTTAGCCACCGTGCCTGTGACTTCCTGGTCATCCATGCATGGCAAGAGGCAACAGGTGCTAGGCCCACAACTGGTCCCCCTGGCAGCATGGTGGGCTTCCAAAGTTTGTCTTCCAGGTGCCTCTACAGAGATAATTGCCCTGGACACAGATATATATATGACGAGCATTGGAATATAAGAAAATAGATGAGATGCAAAACGTAATATTTAGATAAATATAAGTATAAAGTTTTGTAGTAGAACCATGCATTTAATAAATTCTGTTGTCAAAGTTGGGGAAGCTTGTCAGCCCTCCCTTGTATACAGAGTGTAGGAATCAAGGAGTGAGTTGCCAATAGTTCAAATGCAATGATGTTTAGTGCATAAAAAAATTAATGTAATATGCACTTACAATTTGGAGGAATAACACAGTATCAAGACAGTAGAGAGTTGCAACTCAGCCCGACTTTGTGTTCCTGGGGAGCCTTTTGGGGGTGAATACTTCCCCCTTCACAGTTCGAACCTGTTCCAATTCTCTGATGGACTCCATGCAGGGACACTAAAGCTGTGCTGACTTGTCCCTTATATTTGTGAATAAGTGATTACTTAGTGCTTTGTTATTTTCCATAGTGTGACTGCATGTTACATAATTCTTTTTATAAACTAAAAATCCTTGCATTTGATTTATTGCTCTGCATGCACCAGTACGCTGACCAGCTTCCTCATCTGTGGGACAACAGAAGTTACTTATTGCCTGATTCTACTATGAAAGTGTAAGCGCGTGATATACTCCTTTATATCAAATAACTAAGCCTCTCATTTGATCAATTGGAAGCTCACTTTTATGTTGCAGCATTCGTCATATATATTGAACATTCCTAATGCTGGTATCAGTAATTTTAAAATGCCACATTGTACCAGACAAAGAAATACATTGTTCTGAAGCCCGAGAATTGGCACATTTTATTAAAGATCTGTCTTTTAACACACGTGCTTCAATGGTCATAACACTATATATGGCATTTTATAGTGGAAGTGCTCTCTTGTGACAGGGAAACTGTTTCCTATTGATCATATAATGTGTCACTGTTCAGGATTCACAATGCAGTGTACAAGACGTGGTACTGGCTTTAGCAGAAATGTTGCAGTACACACCTTGGGTAGGGTAATAACTATGCTACTTATTAGATGGAGTAACATTGGGGAAAAATGATATGGAAAAGGACAGGAATAGTAGTTAAAAGAAAGCTGAGTAACCGCACACAGTGCCCGACAGTGGCAGCAAATGTGAGTAAAATCCTGGGATATTAAAAAATGAAAAAAGATAGAGGGTAGGGGGTAAATGCATTAGGCATCTTGAATTTAGTGTACAGTGTTGGGTATCACACTGTAAGCAGGACATATGAGAAGTAAAGAAAGTTCACAGGTGTGCAGCATCATTAACGTAGGTAATGGGACTATTAAATATAAATCGTTATTGAGGATGAAAAAGCACTTCAGAGGTGACCTAATTAATATGTATAGATTTACTCAAGGTTAATACAAAGATTTGTCTTCTAACCTTGTCATATCCTGTGACAGAGAGAAGGACGCGCTTCTTTGAGTTAGTGAAATGTGTACAGGTGCATAAAATCATGAGACAGCAGCCAAGGACAACTGAGACCAATGTGTATGTGCAACATCATTAATGTAGGGAATGGAACTATTAAATAGAAATAGTTATTGTGGTTAAAAAGGCGCTTTAGAGGTGACCTAATTAACATGTATAAATCTACACAAGGTTATTCCAAACATTTGTCTTACAACCTTTTCATACCCTGAACCATGCAGTGGACAAGAGGTCATCAGATGTCAATGGAACAAGGGCCGTTTCACCATGAGTGTAGGAAGGTTTCTTTCCTGTAACCACGGTTAAGCTGAGAAATTTCGCATGAAGTGGCGATCGCAAATTCGCAACAGAAGAAAAGATTGATTGTCTTTCTTACAAGAAATGACATATGTAATTATAAGTAGTAGTGGACATTATGGGGGTGATTCAGGGAAATTTGTTAGATTGACATATTTGGGGTCAGCAAGCAGTTTTTGTTTGCCCCCTGTGAGGCTAAGCTAGCAACTATCACAGTGGGGGTTTTGTTGTGCCACCTTTTGGATCAGTATAATTAGAATTTGTGAATGGTTCACCTTGGTGTTTTACTGGGGTAGCCTCTAATTTTATATTCTAATAAACAGTGCTGACATTTTAGGAAAGGTTGGTTTTACATGCTCACCTTGTCTGAAATATATAAATAAACTTGAAGAAAAACTTAAACTATTTTATGCAATATTGCTCCTTCCACACTGATATGCTGGTGTGTTTTGGTACAAATTTTTTTTTTTAGAGCATTTTATATATTTTTTTTTTTTTCTCATTCACTCAGTTAATTTGAGTACAGGTCAACACATTGATAAACAAGCACACACACATTTTTACTAGAACGCATTAAAAATATTAGGAGATAATAGATACTTGAAAAGTTCCGTGTGCATTTAGCCTGCAATTATATATTCATTTTTATTTTTAATTGTTTTCGCAACACACCTCAGAGTACATGTCTTTGATGTTCATGTAGAACCTTGCAAACAGCTACTCTGAGCCACAAATGGGTGATGGCTCCACTACATACCTGCTGTTTTGCCTTAAAAAGATAATTAATTGTGGGCATTCCTGATGCAGTTACCTGTGGTAAACATAAAATAGATCAAGATTTGTTTAAAAACAGGAAGACCAGCAAATAGCAACACCAGTGGGTATAGTGATATTAGAAATAACAGTTCTAGCATCCGGCCTGTTTAAGTGTAAAAAAAAACCGTGTGGGCCACAAAGGTGCGTTGGAAAGAGATGGACATATTTTAACTGCTTTTGTATTTGTAAACTATTTATTTTTATTTTATTTTTCTCACATTGTTTTTCTAGGGATCTAATTGAAGGCACCTCTGCATGGTAAGATGGCGTGCTAGCTAGCAATAGGTCGCTATTACAAGTGATCATACATTGATCCAGTGCAGAAGAGACATAGATTGTTTCACATTGTCTACCACTTTCTGCAGGGCACTGTTGTCACTATTTTATAGTGATCCCAGTGTGTAAGTTTCTCTTAGGACTATAATGCTCATATTGAACACTGTTTGCTGATTGCAGTCCTGGGAGCTGAATCAGATTGCTCCCGCCACTTGAACTAAAAGCTGTAAGGTTCCAGTCTGGCGGGCAGGTGCTTCCCTTAGTAAGGCAAAGTGCATAGAACATAGATCTACATTGGTTCATTATTTTGGTACTCGCAAAATCTCCCTTCTTGAGAATAGCTGTTGTGGGAACAACAAGACTCCATGTTAAATATATAAATTAGTTTGTTTCATACAGTGCTGAAAGACAACATATATTTCAATATTTACCACTTATAGTACCTAAAACCTTGTGATTCATCCAGCGTGTTATAGTGAATTGCTGATTGGGAATTGCTGCTTTTTTAGAGGTGATGGGAAGTTTTTAGTAAACCAAACAAATGCTTTGTACAAACATAAGGCTATAGTGAGGATGTCTGATCTAATTTCTCCTCTCTCCCATCCTCAATTATCTAAAGAAAACCACCCCGATTAACTCACATAGGCTGTTTATTAACCTTTCTATAGATGCTGATATTGGTTATTGATCGTTTGGGGGTCTAGAATAATTAATTTCTGACGCCATAGAATTGTCTAAACGCTGTGTGGTTCTCATGTGGCAATGCTTCGACGTAAGAAAAGGAAATCTCGTGGCATCACATCACGTGATTAGTTATTAGGCAAGCTAGGGGAGACATGGCCCAGATGTTTCTTCCATCTCTACTACTAGCTTCTGGCACATTGGATATAATAGTGATTGACTTGTAATTTACTATTCAACCCAGTTTACATGGAATCTTTACTAGTCTCCGATGACTCCCCAAGCTCTCTTGATTTAAAAAAAATAAAAAAATGTATATAAACTTACACATATTTGGTATCTCTACACACTGGAAACTTTTCCAGATGTTTGAAATTTGGGTAAATTAATTAGGTTGCCCTATTCGCAGGAAATTTTACTTTTGGCAGCATATTGAAAAAGTGTTCACACCACCCATTTTGCCTGTGTTTCTTGCATTTTGCGTTTAAAATTAAATACCATTATTTCCAGTATGCTAACCAAAGAAATCTACTTCTAAGCCTATTATATACACAAAGCTGGCTCCTAGACGTCATTGACATAGCTGTTTCAAGATGCACATTATATTTGGGATATCAACTGTTCTATGGAGACCCCAGTCATAGCAAACATGTTATTTATTGTCCCTCTGATATTTTTGCAGGACCTTTTATGTCTGTAGTTTTTCCCTTCTCACATCATGACACTGCTCACTTGCAGCCAAAACCTCATTAACATAATCATACAAGGGAACAGGTCTTTTTAACCAACAGAACTGCCGTGGACCATATCCATTTGGGAGATACACATACAGATTCCTTTGCCTGGCCGATCAGCTTGGATTGACACATAGGCACCAGCAGCACTAAGATTGAAAACTGGCGAATGGACCATTTCTGATAAGCCAGTGACTTCTCTTGAATGGCTGTGGTTCTATACACAGAAACCCCTGAGCTGCTGGTTGGGCAGATATTCATTCTACAGCAGGCTTTTAAAAAATAAAAATTTTGTTTTCCTTTTTTTTTATAATAAGACTGTCCATTATGATTTAATTTTCTTTCCTTTGTAAGATCTGTATATAACAGCTTCCAATTTTGAGAGAGAGCATAATGGCAGATAACAGTCAGAAAAAGCAGATGTTGTAGATATGTCTGTATAACAATCCATGTCTGTCTTGTACTAATATATGTCTCAAACATGGCGTTTTAAATATATTTTAAGCACACTGTCTTAAACTTTTTAAAAATTCCTTTGATTACATAATTTGTGCCAGGCGTTTGGCTTTTAGTTGTGCAATTCCAAACATAAGTGCAAACGCATGTCAATCGTGTTTCACATGCCGTTGATGGGCCATTAAAGGTTGCTCCGTTGACCTCAATGTGTGTATTTTAACTAGTGGTAATCGCATTAAATTGAGCAGGAGGCATTTGAAAACTGCAGCCCTGCTGTAATGCATCAAAGTAAAATTGCAGGTTCCGTTGTCTGTCCCACATGCACATTAGTACAACACATGTAAATTAAGGCCAGTGGGTACAAGGCCTTAATGAAGTACCTAAATTTTATGGTTACTATAAGCTCCTCTTCATTTGTTTTTACGGCACTGTGACAGGATGGACCTCCTATGCCGCATTGTTGTTTTGCTTGGGACCAGCTGGGCCTGCCTTGCTGTTCTCCCCTTTTGTTATCCCAAATGCGCCCCCACTAAATGCTATAGTGGGGGCTCTGCTGCCACCACCAGGCTCTTTTACTGGCACCTGGAAACGCTTTCTTCTGGGTAACTTTTGCTGCGAAGTCAGCCCTTGTTAGGCACCTGGGCTGGTACCCCTGACCTCTACCTTCAGATCAGGGTTGTTGTGGATGGTTCCCCCTGCCCTCTCACAATGGCCAGAGCTGCAGGGTAGTGGGCAGAGCATTGTTACTAGATGCTGGGCCCCAAACATCACAGTAATTACGGCAGGCAAGAAGGCGTCAAAGCAGGATTTTGAAGCAGTGATGTTTATTTGCTCAGGATGGATCCTTATGAGGACCGTTCACATTGGTTGAAGGTACTAGTGATCATGAAGATGTTTTGATGGTATATAACAGTTGAAATACAAAATACAGCCCTTTATATAATGTTTCAGACACTCATGTTGACAGGGGGTAAAACAGCCCAGTGCCCATAACTGGCACCAAAAGGTCTGAGATATTACATTCAATGTTTAGCATTAACGTGGATGTAACGCAATTTAAATTTAACAAAATTTACATCAATCTTTGATTTTGAAAAATTACTTACTGTTGCCTTATTCAGGCAGTTCCCCAATAGAAAAATAGAATTTGACGGCAGATAAGAACCACTTGGCCCATCAGGTCTACCCCTTTTTTAATTAACCTATGGTAACCTCAAACCCTATTTGGTCGTTTTAATCTTTCTAAGGATATCCTTATGTCTGTCTGAGTCACTTATGAATAACTTATTGTATAAATATATTTAAATTATTAATGCAGTGTGGTAATTTATGTAATTGCAAATGTATTGATTTTTATACTGTGTGTTAGAAATGTACAGATTTCTGAGTTGTTAATTTCTGATGAAATAGGCATATGTTTGAGGACATCTGTTGTGTAACTTTGAAATCCTCATTTAAGTTAATTAGGCCTTTTGATGTGTGAGTGTCCGACACTTCTTTTTAGCCTGAAAGCACAGCAGGAGGCCGTTACCTCTCTCTCCTGTGTGGCCTTTCGTCCTGTGTGTTAGAACCTGTCTGGACAATGTAAACAGCACGTGATGTGGGAAATCACAGATTAGTGTCAATTTTTTAAGTATAAATTGCTTTTAAAATCCAAAGAACGTCTCACGTCCTGATTTCAGACCCTTTGGGGCCTGGTTGGAAAAGCGGGCTGGTTTACCCCTGCTAGGCTGTGTCCAAAACTGTATAAAAATGAGCACTGTTTGACCATGTATTATTATACCATCTGTAGTTCTGGAGATCACTAGTACCTTAAACTAGTGTATGTAACTGTTCCTGGTAGGACACTTGAGATAATAAACATCACTGCTTAAAGAACCCGCTTTGACGCTTACTCTTCTGTAATTCCTGTGACCACAGATTAGACCCAATCTAATCCGTTATCCGACTGTTCTGAGGTTGGGACCCAGCGTCTAGTACCAACGCTCTGGCCGCTACCCTGCATGTGATAGGCCAAGGGGAACCATCCACATCAACCCTGATCTGAAGGCAAGAGGTCAAGGGTACGAGCCTAGGTGTACTAGCAAGTGGGTACACTAGCAGAGAGAGTTACCCAGAAGGACGCGGTTCTATGTGCCGTTAAGGAGCCTATTGGTGGCAGCAGGCTCCTCTTGTCATGACAGGAGGGTCGCATTTGGGATAAAGAAAGGGGACGGTGGCAAGGCAAGCCCAGCTGGTCCCCAGAAACACAACCGACAGGGTGGCATAGGAGGCCTATCCTGTCACACTGTCCCAAGTATGTTTAAATTACTGTACTGTACTTCCTTCCAGTGTCAGTGCATGTGCTCGTGTTCTAATATTTCTCTTCCATTGAAGAATGTTTCCCTCCTGTACCTTGTTAAACCCCTTTATATATTGATAAAACCCTTGATATGTTTTTATCTTTTTAACTGGATGCACAGGATAAAACGGTAACTAACCCCTGCTGTGAATTCAGGCTAAAAAGATGTTAGTCATTTTCAGATGAAAATGATTGGTTAGCATGGGGTTTCCTTTCTTCAGAAAAGTTAAAGAAACAAGTTTCCTCCAATGTGTCATAATAAATCAGAACATGAATGTAGTGAACAGAGAGGAATTACAGTTATAAGGATTAACCCATAACATAATTGTGGAAAATATTCAAATGAACCCATTGATAAATTGAGCGACTAAGGTGTAAAATATGATTTCAGAGGGTCTGGTATGTGTTTACATTGTGGCTCTGCCCACCTCTGTGTTAAAAGATAACGGCACCACTTTCAGGGAAAGCTGAGCAGCTTCGGAGAGGCCCCTGTGGTGAGCTACATCCTGACAGGTTTTTTTTGACACAGGGAGACTCTAAGGAGCCGTACACAGCTTGTGGCCTTACACAAGGATGATGGCTTGCTGTATCTTATATAAACAAATATAATTCCGTATTCAAAATGCAACTTAGATCAATAAAAGTAGTGATCAATAGCAGCCCATATGACAAATAAAGTATTCTGTCACACAGAGAAGATGAGGAAAATAGTATAAGTTTAACTGATACGCTGGACCTAGGCCTGTTTAGTATCAATAAATTAGTAAATTCATAGTGGATCTATTAATAATAAAATTGGTTCTGCGTGACACTCCACAGGAAAGTTAGGTCACATAGTAGAATTGGGTAGTAAATCAGGCAACATGTAAATGGTGATTGTAAACAGTGTCACAGACCACAACCCCTGAGGGTGGGGACAAGGTGTGGAAGTGTCTTTAAATAGCTGAGACCAGTTACAAGAATTGTCAGTCTTTTGGGAAATCAGTCATCATTGATAAGCCATCCATCTTCAAGCCAATTTCCCTTGGCGCAGAATATACCAGTGTCTGTAAGTTATACTCTGAACTTAATCCCTTTATGTTAAATCTGTTTTGCTTATGTATGTCATGTCGGTTGTTTCTTAATTGTTTTTTTTATATAGCCTGTAAGCATTGTACTTTTTGTATATTAAATTTACAATTTAATTAGTGATGTTCTTATTGCTCTAAACGAATTTACAGCCTTTTATGAAGAAGATTGCTTGACCATGCTAACCTTTAAAAATGCTGAGGTGTGAATTGCTAATACATTTGTATACCAAGCCCAGGGTGTGCCTGCATGTACATTTGTGTCATAGAGCCTTGTGGGTCTAAGTGTTAACCCTTTGATTGCTGGTGTGTGCCTGCTAACCTGTGGTTAACAAGGAGTTCTCATTGTGTACCAGTGGGAGACAGTATATTGGGGTCCTATTGCCCTTATTCAATAGGTGGTGGCAAAGCTGAAGTGGGTGTGGTTGTGTGAACGCTATTGGGGGGGGGGGGGGGCAAATTGACATCTGTAACCTGTGCGATAGGTGAGAGAATGATTGAGTGCTGTAATTGTGTGTAACCCCATGCAGTAATTACTTCCATGTCACAAGTGTGGTTTGTGACTGGTAACGGTTGTAAGGAGAGGTTTCCTGACAAAATAGAGGTGATATATTGTTTGATTGTGTGAATATATAGTAAGATATTAAATCGGGCAGTTGCAAGAGCTGGCTGTTCCTGACAATAAACAATATGAAAATAAATACATTCACACTCTCAGGGCAGGACTTAACCCTTATGGTGCTGCACACAAGTTACTAACCATTACCACTGTGCCCATATATTAAATATATACATTTAAATTAATAAACATTCGCTCTAATACTTTTTATATCCCCTAGTGCTGGGGTTTAACTCATACAGCACTACAGCATCAGTATTAACCTATTTGATGTTATAGCAGCCATCTTGACCTTGTGCGAGGTGAGGGGGGGCTAAGGCACAGGCACCACTTAGTACACAGCACTGTATAATCAGAAGGCTTTGAATGGCAATTTAGCTGCATTGATGTTGCCTCATGTGGCTCAGTAAGGAGAAACTTTAGACTTCACTGCTCATGTGACCCTTTGGGAATTATATTCCATCAAGAAGCTTAGATGTAGAGGAAAGAAGGCTTAAGAGAGTTTACTAAATCTCTAATAATTTACTTGTTACTCATAGGGACAGGATAACTATTTTTATATTTAACATAATGGTTGAGATTACTTTACTCACTTTCCTTAGTGAGTATAATAGGTCAGTACTAATTGTAATGTAAAAGGCAAGGCTCGCAATCGCTGTGAAATAATGGTATAAAGCAATGGGGTATAAAGTATGTGGCAGGCGGACATCACGGCTGTGCAGATTGCCGGCAATTACAGTTGGAATCTCTGGTAATTTTTCCTCACGCCTCTATGGGGTGTGAGGAAAATATATATATATATATATATATATATATATATATATATATATATATATATATATATATATATATATATATATATATATATATATATTATGATATGAGCCGTATCATCGCCACAAGCTGTTTCCACAGACGTTATGGAAACGCTTTGCACCAAACTGAATCTCCCATTATCTCCTAGTTAACAGGCCACATTCTAATAAATATTGGTTCAGGGGTTGAAGTGTAACTAAGAATTTTTTGCACCATGAGCATAGTGGTTTGCAATAATGTGCTTCCACCTCCCAAAGTCCTCATTTCATCCTGCCACGTCCCTATTTCTACATGCTGTCACCCATGACAACTATGGTATAATAGAAAACTAGTAAAAGGGCTAGAGGTATAAGACTATGTAGGTTTCCATTTGTACAGAGAAAAAAAGAGATACTGAGAATTATAATGTTATTGTACAATCACATTGGTAATTCAATTTAATTATATTTTTTCAATGTTTTGTACGGCGCTACGGACCCTTTGTGGCGCCTTTATAAGTCAAAGATGATAATAAAAAATAATAAATACTGTTTCCTCTTTCATCAGATCTTTTTATTTTTTTTCAATGGGTTATTGCGCCTCCTCTCAAACTGTTCTTGTTATACTCTGCACCCTTAGTTAAACCAGAAACGACAGCCCACATAGTGTGTAGGCCCCTTTAAGTAGTTACAGAGCAATGTGCAAAGTAATTATATCATGCAACCTACCAACATTTTAATAAACAAAATTGGGACAAAATAAGGTCCTTGCATGATCTGCCAGGACCATGCTCAGATCCATACAAGCACATCCATACACGGCCATGCGGGACAATCCTGGCAAAATAGGAACTGCTGGGTGTATTTAGTCTTAAAACTACAAATTCTGGCACTAATAATTATATAAATCAAATTAAAAACAGTCCCAGGTGCCGTTGAAGGTATAATCTCCAATATATCCCTAATTTGGAACATATAGAAACTGACAATAGATCACAGCGCTATAAAGTGCTTAAAAGTCGTGCAAGATAGTATGATAGATCTGTAAGTGGTTTTCAAGAAAACCGCATTTTATGTATCTAAAGTTGATAAATGTTTAATGGCAGACTACTTCCTTTAAAGCAGAGTCATATATAGCAAGTATACTGCAGTACTGTCCCAAACAAATAAAGGCTTCAAAGAAGACATAGGTTGATCAGTACACACTTCATTGTTTCCATCCTGTGCGGCTGACTAGGAGTCCTGCCATTGTTAAGCTGCAGCACTGGAGTCAGACCTTGCGCTTGAAAAGGTGGCCATCTTAAATGTTTATATTGGAAAATCTATCTCATTCAACTTTGTTAGAATCAACAATAGGGCTCTAATTTTAGGTGTCTGCGCTTTGTTTGGGAACTCAAATCATAGAATTTCTGATGTGTTTTGTCTGTGTATATATATATATATATATATATATATATATATATATATGTGTGTATATATGTATATGTGTGTGTATATATATATGTATATGTGTGTGTGTGTGTATGTATATGTGTGTATATATATATATATATATATATATATATATATATATATATATATATTATAAATAAATTGACTTTTTCAAACCATGTTTTATTTATTTTTAAGAGCTCTATTCGGTGAATGCATCAACTGTATATTTGTTGTGCTCTATGATCTGTATAATGGTATAAAAGTTTTTGTGCTTGTTAATATTTAGAATATGTTTAAGTTGTTATAATATTTATCCTGATAAGTATTTATCTCCAGCCAATTTGCTTTAAAGCAAGTAGTCTGCCATTTGTACATTCAATTTTATATACATACTATGTGGTTTCTTGAGGACTGCTTACAGATCTATCATACTGTCTTGTATGATTTTTAAGCACTTTATAGCGCTGTGATCTGTTGTCTGTGTCTAATACTTATCGCCCTGTATAGGTGTTTTGTCTGCATTTGTGGACCTCAAAATCAATCTAGTATCTTTAAACTACATATACAGGATGCTTATGTCTTAGTCTATCTAAAATATAACTACATCTAATCCTAGTTGGGACAAGCGGCCATATCCCCCTGTATATGTATACATCGAGAAAATTTAAGATTGGTTGTCAGATTAATGACAAACACATTGTAGAATATTGATTGAGTAAAGCTGTAGCTGTGGAATCTGTAGTTTTATGTTGGATTATACCAGCAAGTTTGTCTGTAGATATATTAACTGATCTCTGAGTCTATGATACACTTGCAGTATGCAATTAGTGGAGGCAGTGTTATGACTGCTTCAGCATTTCATATTTTTCATTTTCTTTGCCATGGGAACTCTGTATTTTCTTGATGATTTATGACATGGTGCCAGACCCTCCTTCGCATCCTCTGTCTGTTCTAAGTGGAGGTGGCATCTTTGACAGTTGCCTCATATGCTTTCTGCAATTTCTGAGCTTCCATTAGGTCCCTGGGAATTTGTATGGCTAGGTATACACTAGCGTTATAATTATGCATTTAAGGTATTTTTCTAACGCAAATTAAGTGCATGTAAACAGGTGTGAAAATGAAAATAAATCATTGAACCAAAGAAATGTACATATTCGCGTTTTTTCCATGTATTTTTTTTTTTTATAGAAAACTCTTCTTGTTACATGTTAGTGAATCAACACAGTTGAAAACTTGGAGCTCCTATAACTGGCCCTAGGGTGGCAGACATGTTTTTCCCTCTTACAAATAGCTTGCTCCTAAGTTTTGGCTCTGGCTCCTAACGCCTCAAGAAATTTGTTAAAACCCTCATGTAATGCTTTACTTTTCAGTTGGAGATCATCACATAAGTGATCCAAGTTCTTTATAAGTGGTAATATCCTCTTGTCTATATTGTAACTACATATAATAATCATCGTCAATCTCCATCTCCATCACCATCAACTATTTATATGTTTAAAGGAACTTCTACCTTACTTCCTTTGACGGCTTCCCAGCTCTTCTCTCGTGGTGCTGACAGGTATCATGTCTAATAGGCAGGCACGAATAGCAATCCAATTAAAATGAAACTAATCTGTGGCAGTACCCAGCATTTCATTCTCTACTGCTAAAGTATTGTAAAGCCACGATAAAAAGTTTGGCAGGTAATATGCTGCTGGTGGCCTGCATAGTAACCAAGCTGCCTATCAGCAATGGCAGGATGACCGTGATGAAGAGAGCCTGAAACACTGCAAAAGATAGGTGTGTGGAAGGCAAGTGGCTACTTCAAATGTTAAATATTGGAAACTAGAAAAAGCAAAAACATGTTACATGCACCAGCTGCTCTATGAGTTGAGAGCTTGGAATAGATGAATTAATTGCCTGCAAGGATCTTTTTCTTCCTGGGAATTCTTATGCAAAGTACCTCTCTGAAATCATCAAGCTATTAAGCACTGAGGAAGCCAAAGCAAGGTGATGCTTTGCTATTTATGTTCTTCAGGCAGGAGGGATTGAGATACGATTGTGTGTCACTCAAGTCAGCACATCAGAGATGTAATTGTTAATGCAGAGTGGTAACCAGTAATTCTTTAAATTGATATCCTCTGGTCACCAGGGGTCAAAAAATCCAAAAAAGAAATATATTTATCATTCCACATCAAATCAATACAATTTTAGAAAAAAAATCTCCCTTACATTCTTTAATTTCCATTAAATTTGGTGTAGTAAATGCTGGCATGGGTGTAAAGAAAACCCCCAAATCTTAGGCTGGTATGTGCACTGGTTTTGAAGTTAGCTTTGTGGTTCATATTATGAATAGGATTTCATGAACAATAAATTAACCACCAAAAACTACTCTGACCAAACTAGAAACCAGGATGTATGTTGGCATTTGTACGTAATCATTTGCTCTTGCTTGCATCAGTCTGATCCGTACAATCCTGCGACTCCTTTCTGTATTGTGACCTCATCTGTAAAGTGTACCTGGTGCTTGCATGCATTGTCTACAGCCATTTTTTGGGATGAACACTATACCCTCCCGGGTACTATCTGGGCGCCGATATAAATACTGATCAACAAACATTTAAGAATACAGAATACGTTAAATAAATATATATATATATATATATATATATATATATCTCTAATATATAAATGCTTAGTGGCGTCTGTGTGTGTGAAAAAAAAACCCAACAAGTTGCAGCGCCACCTGCTGGGCAGAGTTATACACTGACCTACTAAATTCTTTGTGTGTGTGTGGGAAAAAAAATTCAAAAAGGGCTGAAATTTGGTAGGGCTCAAACTCATTTTCATGAGGTAATTTTACCTCATGTACACACATGTGTAGAGGCGTGCGTTAGTGTGTGTGTGTGTGTAATATATATATATATATATATATATATATATATATATATATATATATATATATATATATATATATATATATATATATATGTAGAACAATATGTACAAATATATATCTATATCTTGATGACCTGAAAGAGACAGATGCAGCACCCTCGTGAATTGGTGTGCCTCCAATTATACTACAATATTTATACTTTATAGAAGAACAGGAGCGTAAAACGTTATCTCCCCATACAGATAGATACCACTCAACAGGATATGGTTTTTTGATTTTTTTTTAATTTATTTATTAAAAATCAAATAAACCATATAAATGAAATTAAAAAGCATTAGTATATAATCTGAATTGTAATATGCTGATTGAATAAACAGATTCTTACAATATGTAGGATTATCAATTGTCCACAGCACGACTTATTACTGGCAGATGATTCTGATACTAGTTTAACACTAACTGCAAAACCACAGGCAACAATACGCCTGTTCTAAGCTGAAATCGATAGACATTAAAGGGAAAATATATTGAATGTATCAGATGTTTGTTATGTTCAATGAATTATTCTGAGAATATCTGCATAGTTAATGTAAGTGGGAGCTTTCATATTCTGTGATTTACTTAGATAAAATGAAATATTCTCTATTGACAACAACTAAACACTGTTATGCTGGACACAGATGTATAGCTCTGATTGGCCAATTTGGTAATTGTAACCCAGTTATTCCAATGTAGCAGTGAATGGAAATGTTAGTTGTGCACAATGAAACTCCGATCACTAAGGACTGTCAGTGACAGAATTGAATGTATGCAAAATGTTTAGTCAGTGACCGTCTATTCATCCAAATTGACCATTGTATAATATTTTCTCATTTCTTCTCTTTAAATAATAAATGAGATGAGCAGGTTTCCAAAATATAATATTTCTATAGTTTATTAAAAAGATATTATACATAGATACAGCCATACTGGACGAAGCAGACATACGCCCAGGGTCTCAAATGGCAATTGACACTACATTTGATTACTTCATTCTTTTATATAATGTTACCCCTTATTTTAAAACGCACCTTCCCAGCTTACATCACTGCTGACAATCTAAGTCTCTATCATTAAAGTGACATGTTCTTGGAGGGGTCATCTTGACCTTATATGGAGCTAATATTTCTTTGGCCTTATTCGGCGATATTGTGAAATACTGGAAATTTACTAAAACCATATCTCTTGTTATGTGTTTTTCCGTTCTCTTAAAAGTACAAACACAAAATTCAAGTTCATTGGTTCATTCTATTGAACTAATTGGTAATATAGGGTTTTTGTTAATTATTACTTCGACACCATAGAGATGTCTGGTCAACAATTAGTGCCTGAAGATGAGCATTACCATATCTGTCAGAAGATCATACTGTATATAGCCCTATAAGTACAATTGGGCTGCTGACTATTGGGAATATGGAACTTTTTTTGTATAAACCTGTCTTTGTGTGTTTCTGTCCACAGAAAGCCCCGTTTGACCAGAACTCAAAGTGCCTTCTCTCCAGTCTCTTTCAGTCCCCTCTTCACTGGTAAGTGGTCACATGGGAATTTTTGGCATGGTAATGAGGTGAGGTCTTTGCATACAGTTTCTGACCTGTTTATTTCTTATCCGGCAGGCGAAACGGTGTCCCTTGTGGATGTGGACATTTCTCACCGAGGATCATGCTCTACACACCCCCCTACTCCACCTCCACCTCCTCGCAGGAGTCTCAGCCTTCTAGGTAACCCTCTATGCCTGGTCTCCTTTTGTGACTCTTTATGCACTTAGACATGTGATAAGAGCCTAGGTAGCTGAATAACAGTAGACATTGATAGCCAGTACACTGCTTTCTGCTATAGTATTGTGGAATTGCACAGAAAGTGGTTTTAGTGTGCTTATCCTATGTCGTATGTATTTTTTTTTTTTTTTTTTGCTGTTGGTCTTCTGCCAGATGACATTGGAGGCATACAACCAGCATCTGTTGTAGTAGGTCCCATGGGGTCTTCTCTGCAGTCCTTTCCGCTCCCCCCACCACCGCCGCCGCATGCTCCGGGTCAGTCTTTACCTACGTACTGTGTAACATTTTATAGGCTATAAACAGAAAAGATTATTTTTGATACTTCACAGCACTGTGTTAATGCTCATAAAAGTGCTGTTCAATCAGCCAATCACTTTTATTAAACTGAGAAACTGACTTGGTAGTGTAAACAAACTGCTTATTCAATCGCATTTTTAATTGTTTTTTTTTTTTTTTATGCATTTAATGTATAACTCGCATTAACATAAAAATACACATGGCAATCAACATTAATTTATTAACAAACTAAACTCCACTCTTTCTACAGTGCGAAAGGGGGAAGTTATTATAGCCGGGGACTTTAACATGATTACTTGTATCCCCTGTGGCCTCATCTGCCAGCAAGTCAGACTCCCAGAGAAGGAGAACCTTGATGGTATGATACTTGGAGAGTCGAGGAGACAGGAGGAGAAACCGATCCAGTTTTAAGCTCCTGCAAAGTCTGAATTCAAATAAAAATTCTGTCACCATGATATAAACCAAAAAGAAAAACACACAGCTTGCCACAATCAGAATATTTGCTATTGGTATATAAAGTACACCCACTTTGAGATACATATTCTTGGCCGCCCCCCATTTAACATTATTTTTTCAAGGAGTCATGTGAAAATAGGAAGAGGTTGGTTGGACTTGCAACCATGCCAACATAATTGTGCAATTTTTTTTAATGTACATTGTATGTACTTCAAGGCTGGACAAGCAATAAAGATTTTAAGTACAAACTTTTTTTTTTTTCTTGGCTGTTTTTATTGCAGATCCTCTACCACGAGTAGTTCCTTTTCGGCCACCTGAGTGCATGCCTGTTCCACTGGTGCAACCCTTACAGTGCCCCCTCTTCCGGCAGGATGCCAGTAGCTTTGCTGCCAGCTTGAGAGAACTTGAAAAGGTAAAGACTGTTTCCCACTCTCCCACTCGTCTTTATTGTCTGAGCCCTATTACACATGGCACACCTCTCTTCCTGCAGTGCGGTTGGTACTGGGGTCCTATGAACTGGGAGGACGCAGAAATGAAGTTGAAAGGAAAACCAGACGGCTCATTCCTTGTGCGGGATAGCTCTGATCCCCGATATATCCTGAGCCTGAGCTTCCGCTCACAAGGCATCACCCACCACACACGCATGGAGCACTATCGAGGTGAGGACAATTCTTCCGGGACCATAAGTGCAAGTATTGTTGTTGGACATATAACAATCCTAAGATATGTGTCGCAACATGGAGATGGGAACAATACACATTGACCTAAGTTGCGGTTTTAACACTGTCAATCAGGGCTGCACCTGCGGACAAGAAACAGGTCTAATTCTTTGCATAACTCTAATACATTACAGGTGTGACTGCCGAAGTTAATATTGTCCCTGATTTTTTTTTTCCACTTCAGTGATTAATCTGAATTATAGCGAAATACTGACTTGCCACTGGCACGCACGGTCCAGAAGTATCTCTCCTTTGTTCTGTCTCTGACAGGTGAAGGAAGGAGAGAAGCTCACATCTACAATCTGTATGGAGGGATGCTGGTGCAATGCACTCAGCCATTTTTCCAAAGCAGATTACAAAGCAGGGATGTTCTGTCTCTCCCGCATTCATATATCCAACACAAGAGGAAGGGAGACTGATTTAAATGATGACTGTGTGCATACAGGGAATATATATTGGTTTTATTTTATCGATATGTCATGTGAGGAATAAAAACTTACATATAGTCTCACATATCTGAGTTTGTTTCATTTAAAATGATGGGGGCCTTATGAAAGATAAGTGTGTGTTATAGACACCAAGGTTCTTGTGCAGAGTTGGCCGCAATTGCACCCCAAATTATGTTCACTATCAGTGCTGCAACTATAGCAAGATATGTCCATATGCCACATACTTACACCTATGTTTATAACTATTTGTTTTGTCTGCAATGTATGTATTCACTATTAGAGATAAATAATATTTCAAAAACCTCTCTAATACAGGAGAAACAAATCCCTGTCTTGAATACATGGAAAAAAAAATTGCTTAAAAACGCACACACAAGCATCATATATGTACGTGCAATGAAGAAAGCACTTATCAGCATCAGTGGATCATTCACAAACAGCCATTCACATGTGTATTGCTGGGACAGTCAGTCGTCATCCGCAATTTGCCCCTGACTTTAACCAGCTGCAAATAATACAGTGCAAACAGGTGTATATATGCGTCTGTGTCCTAGTCTGAAGCTGTTCGCAATTGTGCAAACACCCATACTGTACATAGCCTATGTTAGAACACCCCTTCTTTCCCCCGTCACACCTCTCTAGGCACAAGTGGGCTTAAGTGCCAGAAACACGGAACTCTGCATAAGCACAGATGCGTGTGGCCACTTCTCTGTACAAGTGCATTGCGATTTTATGCAAGATATGCTCTGCAAACTGGCGTACTCACATCAGCCCCTTGTTGTGTAATGCAAATCGTGACCTTTGTTAGATATCTCCCTATCTATTCATTTCTCTCAGGCACATTCAGTCTCTGGTGTCATCCCAAGTTTGAAGATCGTTGCCAGTCGGTGGTTGAGTTTATTAAACGGGCTATTATGCACTCCAAAAATGGGAAGTTCCTGTATTTCCTGCGCTCACGGGTCCCAGGTCTGTACCTGCAGCAAAGCACAGATAGTCACACAAGCAGTTCCTTGATTACCTGTCTATTTTCTTATCACATATTTCCATTACCACTTTCTCTCTTGCCCATTGTTTTCCCAACATTTGCTTTTCATCTGTATTCTACCTTACAATGGGGTGTGATCAGCCCTTGTGTCATCTTGGCTTCCTGTCTTTTCTGTTTGTTACGCTGCTTTTTGTTGGACTTCTCCTTTTTGTTTAATTTCTCCTCTCTAATATATAGTCTTTTGGTGCTTGGTGAACAAATGTGTTGTAAGCCATATCAGCCAATCACATTCTAGCTGACATTTTTCTAGTTTAGTTTATAAAATGAAAGCAAATGTCTAAGTGGTTGCTTTGGGTTACAGCCCATTTTTACAAATAGAATTGTTTTGTTAAATAGGCCCCTTTTGTCTGTTTCAGGTCTTCCTCCTACCCCAGTACAACTGCTATACCCTGTGTCCCGCTTCAGCAATGTGAAGTCCCTGCAACATTTGTGTCGCTTCCGTATTCGGCAACTGGTCCGGATAGACCACATTCCAGAGCTCCCTCTACCCAAGTGAGTATTGAAGTCTACATTTGCGTCCTGGGGCTACGTTGTGTTTTGCACAATTTATAGAATAACGTTATGTAACTTTTCCAGATAATTGGGGGCCACAGCCTGACCGTTACTAACAGCATAAATGCAGCGATAATGTTTTTACAGTGTCAATAAAGGTAACAAAGGACAGTCTGATCGTCTGTGTTCCTGGGTACTGGGTGGATTTGCTGGAGTCAGTTGCTGAATTTGTAAATGGGCTACAATAAGCAGTATGTTCAGAAAACACAAGTACGATTTTTGGGTCTTGTTGGTTACCGGTATTTACAACACATGGTTAAATCTGGCCGCTGGACCCAAGCTGGTTTTATGGCCAAATTGCTACAAACTGTTTTGTTGAAGGATGATTACACACATGGAGCCTGATTCATTAAGGATCTTAACTTGAGAAACTTCTAATTTCAGTCTCCAGGACAAAACCATGTTACAATGCAAGGGGTGCAAATTAGTATTCTGTTTTGCACATAAGTTAAATACTGCCTGTTTTTTCATGTAGCACACAAATACTTGATAGCTTATTTGTACACTGAAATTTAAAGTTGATATTTGTGTGCTACATGAAAAAACAGTCAGTATTTAACTTATGTGCAAAATAGAATACTAATTTGCACCCCTTGCATTGTAACATGGTTTTGTCTTGGAGACTGAAATTAGAAGTTTCTCAAGTTAAGATCCTTAATGAATCAGGCCCATGGTCATTATCATCCTGCAGTTTCCACCAATCATCATTGGCATCTAATAGACAACAAAAGCATACAGTACCACCACCAAACAACTTTATAGTAACAGCACATCGAGACCACCTTCTTCCAGACATGCTGCATTTTCCTTGTGTTTCCTCAATATAAAAGAACACAGCTGCTTTTACTTACCCTAGTATATCATTTTTGCAGTCTCCAAATCCTTGGTATATGGCGTAGGCCTTGTCTGGCATACTCTCTCTTTCTCTCTTAAATACTACTGTACAGAGCAGTGTGTGTGTAAATATAATTCTCCCTCCTATATAATTATACTTTCCAGCATCAACACTAATTATTAGTCACAGGCAGGCAGAGCCCCTGTTAAGTGTTGTTTATGTTGCTGTGGGAGGTCTGCGGGTTGTGCTGTGTCGGGCGCAGTCTAACAGCTTGTTCACCTCTCGTCAGAACACGGACTACATCCTTATTTGTACTGTGGTGTGTTTGTGAAGTGCATTGTGACAGACTTCAAGGGAGAGGAGGTCTGAGGTATCAAAAGGGTGCTCTCATATTTACTCCTTCCATCTTACAACATGACCTGATTTTAGGGACATCATTATTTAGCTTCAGCTGACCCACAAGACATCCCAAATTTGTCTCTTCCTTTTATACCTGACACAATTTCTTATTTGAATATTATCTAGGACTAAGCTGTAGATACGTTGCCTCCTCATTTTAGTCTGCATTACTTTTCTGTGTTTTCCCTAGACCTCTCATCTCATACCTGCGCAAGTTCTATTATTATGACCCGCAAGAGGAAATATACCTTTGTTTAAAGGAGGCACGTCACGTTCCCAAAATGGAGTCTGGTACTGAGAGCTCCACGTAGCAAGGCTCTCTCAAATCCCTTATTTTGTTGGACCCAGGTTGGTTGGACATATTGAAGATTGATTTAAATTTGTTTTTCTCTTGGTAGTAGTTTGTATATCCTCTCCTAGGTATAGCACAAAATGTATATCATAAAGTCTACACCAGCATTCCAGGATACAAGGATATGTCTACATGAAAAGTCATGAGGTATATTTACTAAGCTGCGGGTCTGAAAAAGTGGAGATGTTGCCTATAGCAACCAGTCAGATTCTAGCTGTCATTTTGTAGACTGGACTAAATAAATTATGGCTAGAATCTGGTTGCTATAGGCAACATTTCCACTTTTTCCAAACTCGCAGTTTAGTAAATACACCCCATTCAGGTTAATTGACACTTGTTAAAAATTTTTTACAACTAGGGACCTGATTCAAAGTGAAAGTCAAACATTGTGATTGAAAATGTTGCATGCAAGGATATGCGTATGTAAGCCAGATTCAGGTCTGAATGAGTGAGAGATGCGTCTGCTTGACAACAGAGACTTCCAACTAGCGAACATGTACAAAAACCTTTTCTTTTATATGTCCGTCGCAACAGCTATGAAGCATCATTTAGACTTGAATAACCTAGGAAATACAGCAGGAACAACTTCCCGACACCCTTACAAACTTTTTTTTTTAAAAAAAATAATTTATTACATTTTATTTATATCTTTGCTACAACCTAATCTATGGCTGAGCGTGTCCCAAAGTCTCTAAGTGTCTGCATATTATTTGCAAACCTCTCATTACAAGCGGTTCGGATGTTCATAATCGTCTGCATCCAATGCCTACACCTGTCCCTGACCGCCCGCAAATAAAACCGCTGTATCAGCGACTACGTCTCAGTCTGAATCCGTACACCATTTTTTGAACACACCCTACTGTACATTGCCTACATTAAAACACCCCTTGCCTCCCCCGTCACACCTCCATAGGCGCAAGGAGACATAAGTGCCAAAAAGTCACTGGTCAAAATAGTTTTAATTTCTGAGCATGCGCCGTGCGATAAAGCCAAGATCTGCTGTGCAAACAGACGTACATCTTGCTCTGAATCAGGCCCTAGCTGTGCTTTATAGCCCTTCACGTCCAAGGTAAGCATCTTTATTTTATTATTATTTTTTATTAACAAAGTTTCTGAAATGAGCGGATGACTTTTCTAAAAGCATGGATATAGAATATGTGAATGGACAGCAGTCTAGAACACAAGGCTTTATAAGCTTAATTATAAGCTTGTCGTTGGGACAAGATGAGCAGAAACGAGGTGACCCCCTGGCTTCCCCAAAAACTGTACTCTCTTTTTCTGTGGGAGGAAGGTCTTTATGTAAAGTATTACATTGACACCGCAAAAAGCTATACATGTATTATCAGAAAATTGTTAGAACAACACCGGGGCAGCACAGTGGCTTAGTGGTTAGCACTTCTGCCTCACAGCACTGGGGTCATGAGTTCATTTCCCGACCATGGCCTTATCTGTGTGGCGTTTGTATGTTCTCCCCGTTTTTGCGTGGGTTTCCTCCGGGTGCTCCGGTTTCCTCCAACACTCCCAAAAACATATTGGTAGGTTAACTGGCTGCTAACAAATTTACCCTAGTGTCTGTGTCTGTGTCTGTGTCTGTGTCTGTGTCTGTGTCTGTGTCTGTGTCTGTGTCTGTGTCTGTGTGTGTGTCTGTGTGTGTGTCTGTGTGTGTGTCTGTGTGTGTGTCTGTGTGTGTGTCTGTGTGTGTGTCTGTGTGTGTGTCTGTGTGTGTGTCTGTGTGTGTGTCTGTGTGTGTGTCTGTGTGTCTGTGTGTCTCTGTGTTAGGGAATTTACACTAAGCTCCAATGTGGCAGGGACTGATGTGAGTGAGATCTCTGTACAGTGCTGCGGAATTGGTGGCGCTATATAAATAAATGATGGTGATGATGAATATATTTGAAACTGAGTGTATTTTAGCCTATTGGTCTCTTGATTTGGTAATTAACAGGGGGAATTGTTTTTCTTTTTAAGCATCTACAATACAGGTAACATTATCTATTTCTATCTGGTGTGTAACACGCCTCTGTCTCTTGTCAGGAAACAGAATGCTGGTGTGAGTACACTGGCCAATCCCCGGGGATGGAGGAATTTGGAAGGGGTGGCGTTTCGGCTGACCACCTTTACACAAGATGGAGGATTGATAACTTGCAAGTTTTCTTTTAACTTGGATTTGAGTGTCACACTGCCAGCACCCCACATATCTCCCCGTATTCCCGTAAACCCCCACAGAGAAGTAAGTTGCTGATCATACAGGTCTGCCAGCTTCTTCACTATGTTACAGTATTCTATTTTGGTGACATTTCCTGGGGAAGAGATGGAAGAAGAGGGGTATTGGCCCCATCCATAACTACTGAACAACAGGTCATCTCATCCTGAAGCTTCTTTAGGGCTTCTTGTGTGTCGGCATCACTTGAAATCTCCTCATGATATTGTGGGCTCTAGTCCTCCTGCATAGGTGACTGTAAGCTACTTAACTGTGAAAGCTCCACAAGTTCTGTACATCTCATGTATATTTGATATCTCTGGAAGTCCTCTCTGCCCAGGTCCCAGTCACGGACAGATTATACTACTGATAGACCGGTCTCTCTGATCCTGCTGAGTCACCGTATGGAGGGCATCACTGAGTTATACTACTGATGGAACAGTGCAATTTTATTCTGGGATGGTGAATGTTCTTACGTTCTGTGATGCCATTTCTCACATTTTGGTATCCTGACCCAGGCAAAAACCGTGACAAAAGTTACCAATCTGTTCACTGGAGACAATGCACCCGTCCCTAATGGTTAAGATGGTTATGACTGGCTACTGGCCAGGTTACCTGTATAAATCATCCACACACTTTTTTCGCTGTGACTGCCTGAACCATTCCCTAGCCGCATAAGTAATCAATTGCTGCACCTATTGTTTTTTATTTATTTATTCTTTTTAAAGCCCTTTTTAAATTTTCATTTTTGGGTGGTGGAAATAGTACAGATTTTTTTTTGCTGCCCTTACAAAGGAATAATGTAAATTCAATTCATGGAGGAAGAGGAAGAAACTTAACTCCAGCACAATCCTTATCCCGTCCCTAAATTCTTTATAATTTTGTGTATATTTTTTTTTTTTCCTGCGCTTAATTTATTGAATATTAGTCTGTGTGTAATTTATTTTTACTGTCTTTTGACACTTTCCTCGAGTTCCTTGTTGGATTTTAATATATAAAATTTGCTGCAGAATCAGTCCTGCGTGAGTGTTTGGGATGCCAGAAAAAAGGTTAATGTGTCCTATAAGCCCTGTTTGTATATATTGTGTTATAGGCATGAGAGGGACACATTCTTTCCCGTTCTAATTTTTTTTATCTTTTAAACATATATTTTGGATTCCCAATAATTCTTTCTTTGTAGACGTTGGATAGGAAATAACGGCAAAAATTGTTTTGTGTCAGTGATGAGTCTTTCTATTATGTCTCTCCCTTTCCTTCCCCACCCCTATAAATTAAAGCACTCGTTTATCTCCATCTCCGCTCCTGTGTTGGGTGCTTATAGATTGACACTTTTCGTTTTTGTTTTGTTCTTCAGCCATTTTGTCGTTAGATATTTCAAGAGGGGGTGGAGAGTGGGTTTAAAATAAACAAGTTTAGATATAACAACATCACTGAGTGTAACTGTTGTCTGCTTTACTTCTACCGTGGTATAAACATGGGGCTATTTTGTTGAATGAAAATACAAAGAACACAAAAGGAAATTTTAATGAGAATGCAGCATATTCACTAGAAATCGGTAACATCACTAAGGCACAAGTCCATTGTTATTATGTAACCTTGGGGTAATTATGTCCTAGTGCTTGCAGCTTTTGCTCAAAAGCAATTGCGTGTTCACTGTCATCTACCGAGTTACCTGTTTCTGCCTACTGGTGACCCTGCTCTGCTTCTACAATGCTCCAACACCTGCAGCTAAGGCAGCAGGTAGCTCAGAGAGAGATTAGAGTGACCACGTGGGAGGTGAAGGTAAGAGAGATACTGGGTAGTTGGTGTAATATGGCAGCAAGTGCTCTCAAAGCAACCCACCCATGCCTGACTATAATGCGACTGAAATTGATCAGATAATTATCGCACCAGTTGACATATGCAGTTGGATGATAACCGTAGAGGCCGATGGAGGTAATATTCTGATCGCAGTGCTGGAAGAGATGCCGCACTTGGCCGGAGAGTCTATTGGCCAACACCTTTATCCTGGGCAGCCGGATTACTCTGTGGCTGGCATAAGGCTCTGAAGGGCATGCTTATAGTGTGAATTGCAGTTAAACGTCATAAGTTGAGCCAGAGATGAGCGCGGAATACTATACAGCAGCTGTTTATTTTCTTCATGAATGATTTATGCTTTAACGATGCTTGACACCTCATTAACCAGGGGCATGATTAGATGATGTAAAACAAGAACACTTAAGAGTATGCATAGGAAAATGTAACAATATTATGAATATTGATGTGCAACTGGAACAGCATGCTCTGTTTGTTAGCAACCACAATAAGATGTGCTATAAACTGCAGCTACACAATGCACAAGGTTATCCGGCTCATCTAATGGTGTGGACCCCCTCTCTGCTGATTTGCCTGAAAGTTCAACTGGATCCTAGAAATGTGATGGATTGTGGGATGTCTCCGTGGCTAAGTGTTTGAGTACCTTGGTCATCCAATCCACTCATACGCTTCTTTTACTTTATACAATGTCTCCTCTTCACCTTTCCAACCTCTTTTTAGTATCTGGCTGAATAATCTGTTAATTGTGAACAATGACCACAATAATAGCTGCAAACAGAAGTAAATGTTAGTGCAGCAACACTGGTCGAGGTCCAGCACAGTCACATTGCTTGTCATACTCTGCAATGTCGTTTGGCGCTCACTGTGAACACTTCCATTTCTGGACAACTTCCTGTTAATAAAGGTTTTTTCACCTTTTAGCTGACTTCAGTTTATTGGCTTGTACATACTTCCCTGCATCTTTTGCTAAATACATTGTGTTATCTTATTAGCAGGCTTATGTGTGTTTCAGTCAGTGCTTTATATCGGCCGGAGAAACGATTTGGTGTTTGTTTTCTCTAGATTTTAATTATTTAACATAAAGGCCACAGCAAAGCTGTCTTCTGATGATCACACCTTTTCCAACATCTTGTGAATCTCCTGCTCACTTACCATATGAATGTTTATTTAATAAAGCAATGGGAAAAGCCAAGTGCTTTTAGCAAAGCCTTGTTTAATTTTTCTACATGTGTCTGATTCCCTTTTTCCTCAGATTTTAGGCACATAAGGACATACTTTCCATCCCTCTTCATTCAGTGTATGTTTATTGTTTGTGTTTTATTTATTCAACATTTTCTCATATTCTATAACGCTACATAAACAGTTCATAAATACTGGATAACAATAGATTTGCTATGACTTATAGCAAACTGTAGCTTTCACTACACTACTCAGAGCTAATATCTGGTTATTAGATGCTGGTTACAGTGTCTTAACCTTTCTTAAAGTCCACTACAGCGGCAAACTTTCTGCATGATGTTTACAACACACCCCCCGCCCCCCTCTCCTTTTACAAACGTTTCTGCTATAGGCAGATATATATGTGACCACTTATAGAATACTGAACATGAAACTTTACGTATGTTAAATTGATTTGGTCTTGTCTAATACGTCAGATAGTTAAATATTCCGGGATTCATTTTCAGGAGTGAGATGTTCTTAAACTGATGGATGGATAGAAATTATATTCACTCGGTGTCCGCAACTTTTCACAATTTTACACACACAATTGTCTAAATCCAATACACTTAATATAGTCGTCAAACAACCAACTGGCATCAGGAAAGAAGAAGAGATTGGGCCGCTCAGCCAGAGAGGCAAATATCCTGATCTTATCTTAGTTGTTGTGGAGTAAGATGGCACAGTGGTTGGCATTGCTGACTCACAGAATTGGTGTTATGGGTTTAATTTCAACTGGGACCCTATCTATTTGGAGTTTGTGTGTTCTCACTCTGTGAGTGTCTCCCGGGTGCTTTAGTTTCCTCTCACAGTCCAAAAACATGGAATCTTGACCTAGGAATAGTAAATGTAATTGTTTTCAGACAGGCTACGCATCTAAGTATGCACATCACAAATTCTGTATTGCAGACCTGTCTATGGCTGTGTCAGGAAGACCTGTAATATTTTATTCTTCCCATGTCCCAGAATACGAATGGCTGATTTTTTTTTAATTTTTTTTTCAGTGTTCATCAGTTTTTCCAGCCATAAAAATTCAGTGTTGTGACTTCTGAAACTTTTGTAACTCGGGAGCCTCTGAAGAAACTGGTAACCTGACTGAGTATTTAACAGCAGATGGAATTAAATAATTCCTATAGAATAAAATCTAGCTGTGTGAAACCCTGTACCAGGGCCACATTGTGCTGTTACTGCCATTGGTCCTTATGAAAATGGACAGTGAAACCATTTTGTCCTGCGGTGATTTGTAGACTTGGAACAGAAGGAGCGAAGAGAATTAAAGTTTAGTGTTTGTCTGATGGGACCCTACAGTAGTGAGATTCACCCCATATTACCTGCGAATTGACATGTACAGATTTTTATAGATTAACTGTCTGATGTGAACTGGTCGTGTAAACACAGTACAGGTTGTGGTGTAGAGTATATTCATATGCTTCTACAATTTTGTTATAGCTTGCCACTAGAGGGCAGTGTTACACACCACACACACACATACACACTTTTACCATGTGCAATAATAACATTCTTAATAAATTCAGTGATATTCAGGGCTTAATTTGTGCTGTAACACACAGGAAAGCAGTTCACATACTACTTTTGGCCATATGGTCCTTAATGGTTAAAAATCATTATAATGTTATCGCAATTTATGATAAGTGTTTTGAGTACCTCTTCTTTTTTATCCACAAATTAAGCACTGGTGATATTGTATTTTGCAACATGGTCTTCAAAATACTAAGGGTATTATTTATTATTAATACATATTAACTAAGGGCATATATTTGGTTTAAGAATGGTGGGTCTGAGTTGCTTTTACCTCCCAATTAAATAAGGATAAAATAGAAAATAATAGACGCTTTTTAAATTTAACTCATAATCTGGTTGGGTCTTGGAAGCAATTCTGGCTCGCTGGAGTAAAATGTACACTTACATATATGAAACTATTTATACTGGGTACCTGAATGAGACCATGGAATATATCCAAATATCAAGTTTATATTGATCATGGTTAACATGTATGACTGGTTAACATTTTACATCAGTTATCTTTAATAACTAGAGCACCACTGAACCTGTTCCATTTGCCTGTTTTAATCTACGTAAATTGAGCTATTCATCTTGCACGTCTGCAGATGTAATACAGTCATAAGTATACATGCTAAACACAGCTACAGAAATCTCCTGACCTCTCCCCTGCATGACCTGACTTCTGTAGACTGGAAATTCCATTTCGTGGGTTCCAGTTGCCATGGGAACACTTCCTCTCTGATGGGTTTTGATGGTGGCCTGACTGTAAAGGATATGAGTCTATATTTACCTTATTTCATTCTGCCAATCCCCAGCTACTCCGCCCAGAGGTCTGACTTACAATCCCCCATTCATTCCAAAAGAAGCCATATCCTAATATCCAGGATCAACACAAATATATGATCCAAAAATAGGTTATTACATAGCCCCAACACTCTACAAGTATACTATTGTCAAAAATATATCTGTAGTGTCCTAAACCCTGCTAGATATAGACTTATTCAGCTACTAATCTTGTAATTGTTGATACAATATTAAAAGTACAAACAAAGATTGGCCAATTTATTAGGTACATCTGCCGTTCCCATGCAATTGACTGCTTAAAGACAGCTAAATATATGCAGGCCTACACTATATTCATGTTGGTACCTGTCAAAACGCCAACAGGGACAATGGTCAAGGCAAAAGTCTTGTTTGAATTTGGCATGGTGGCGGACACTAGCTGTATCTGCAACTTTGCTAAGGTTTTCACATGTTATAGTGTCACAAGTGTTCCAAAATGATACACCTTCCAAACAACATCCAGGTGTTTTGTGGCTAGGTTTGAATGACAAACATTGGAGCCTTAGCCCCATTTCAGGTGGGCAAGATAAATGCTCCATGTCACAAGGCGGGGAAAGTCCTGGAGTAGTTTGTGATGATGATTTAAGCTTATTGAACTGACCAGATTGCTTATCTGCGTATTTAGAATAGAGATCCACTACTAGCGGATTGCAAAAACCATGAGGCACGTTGGAGTTGACGTTGACCTACTTCCCTGAACCAGACGTCTCACACCTTGTGAGTCTGTGCCGCAGTGAATTTCGGGCCATGTAAAGTCCATGTCTTCATGGATTTGTGGTCTGTGAGTCCATGTCCATACAACATCAAGTTGTGCAGATGTCTTGTCCAGATTAAGGGGCATATTTAAGAAAGCACGATAGTCCTTTTAACGGGTCATTAAGGTCCCACAGTGTCCTCCGCAAATTTATTAAGGGTGCATCGCAGCAGATATTGTGGATATCTGCTGCTTTGCAGTCCTCTTCGTTTTTGGGAGCAGTCACCATTCAACAGAATGGTGACTGCTCCTGGCCGCAATCTAACAAGTCCCGAAAAAACATTTTTTTCGGGAACTTGTCATGTTAATGTACGCCAGCGTACATCATCGGAATGGAAGAAATCTAATGCTGTCAGCTCTGCGCCGAAGAGCAGAGCTGGACAGCGCATGTGTGGAGGGATCACATGATCCCTCCCTGTCACTCAGCGCGCTCTCTCTGCAACTATCGTTGCAGAGACAGAGAGGGGATCTGTGTGCGCATGTCCAGTTCTTGGAACTGCACATGCTCAATTGAAGAATGAAAAGAAGGAGGAGAAGACCTGGAGGCAGCGCTTCCGAAGAGGGGGGTAAGTATGATTTTTTACATCGCAGAAACAGCAGTTTTTCGGAACTGCTGTTTCTGTGCAGGGCTGTACATAAATGTGAGAAATAGTTCAATCCTTATCATTGCGATAAGGATTGAAAACTACTTTTCACTTTATGTGAATATTGATAAATGTGCCCCTAAGTCAGGTTGTGTGGAGATCATGTCTCTGGATCATCTAGGTTGTGTCGAGTCCATGTTGTTATAAGTTCAGGCTGGGGCAAGTCCATACCCTGATGGATTCGGGTTGTTCAGTAAGCAATTTGCCAAGTATGTGCACCCAATAAAGTGTGCACCCAATATAGTGGCTACTATATGAAAAAGTCTGTATTTCAAGATGGAACATGAAATCATGTGTCCTAACTTCGATAAATACGTTTTTCAAATGTCATTTTATGCTCAAACATCGCTAAAGAATAGCTTATCAGTACCTTGACCTTTTTTCTTCTCTTTACCTCGGGCCAGGCTTGTCTAGATACTTGAAAGTGGCTTTTTACTATCCCTACCAATAAGATATGTAATATAGCCAAATTGGACCATAAATCAGTGCTGTCCAAGTATTTCCATAAAGATGGCTGCATCATTGCTATAATTGTGTTCAAAGGCCAAATACTATTTTATAAAATTATATCCCCCAGCAGAGTCTGGAGTTCTCAAGAAGGTTGGGAACACAAAAAAAAAGCTTTGGAGTGATGTGTCCGGCCTTTGGGCCACCAGTTGGACATGCCTATCATAAATATATGTTTCCACGTATTCCAACGTGACAAAGCGTATCTAGTAAAAAACAAAATGCCAACTGGAACATCCATCCAAATGAAGGCTACTACTTACTCCTATTACCCCTTATCCATTCCAATTCCACAAAGAACCCAGGCAGCACACAGCCACACCTATGGTAAGGGTTCTGTCTGTGCCTTGCCATGTTGCTTTCCTAACAGCTTAGCCTTGACCCTTGCTCTTCACACATATTTTGTGTGACACAGGAAGCCTCCTGTCCGGAGAAGGGAGATGGAGGTTCAGGAAGAGTTAATATGGATAGTGACGCCCTTTTCCTGTTTTACAAATGACTTTTTTTGGCTCAAGGAAAGCAGAAATTCCTCAGCCTGTGACGTGTGCATGTGTGTGGCACTGAGATTCCTTACTAGTGTATAGATGTAAGGATGTGTGTATCTATATATATATATATATATATATATATATATATATATATATATATATATATATATATATATATATCTATATCTATCTATCTCTCTCTGAAACATTGTGGTTGTGTTCATAGGGTGAGAAAACCTGAATGACCCAATTTTCTGCTTTGGAGCCCAGACATGTTGCATAATTAAGTATATAATTGCCAACATTTTCTGCAACACTACATAAGTGAAGTTATGCAGCATGCCACATAACGATGATACAGGAGAGAGCAGAGCCAACTGTCCCAAATTTCTAGGGGTAGTCCCAATTTTTGAAGCTTTGTTCCTTGAAATGTATCTGCCACTTTTTCTATATGTGTGGTGCTTCTATAAATAACAGTCCTTATTCTTTTATATAATATTTAAAATACCATGGAATTACCAGTCTACTAACATCATTCATTGTCAGTGGCCATTTAATGATGGAGATGATACTCTATGTACATATATAGGGTGAGTCTAGATAGCTTCCTGGATGTGGTATAGTGTATTAATAGATAGGTACATCGCCAAATTCTATCCCCGAAAAATGAATGTATAGTTCGGGAAGAGGCTGCTGGAAACGGTGATCCTTTTAGTAAAGTTCACAAAGTAACAATGACTGCATGGTGGCGGCTATACACTACTCCATATAACAGTACGGTTTAGGCAACTCCCCACTGTTGTTTTAAACAATTTTCTAGAAACAAAAATACTGAGCAATGAAAAAGTATTGGAGATGTTTTTATTATCTGTAAGCAACGCTGTCTTGTCCATTATTAAATACCATATATGTAATATAAATACATATATATATATATATATATATATATATATATAATGTAGTTTATATTCATGATGCTTTTCGGAAATCTCCATCCGTCTCACTTTTTATCAATGTAAGTACTGGATCGCCCCTAGACGGCTCTCATTCCTCTCCCCTTTATCAGTTCTCATTCTTTCTTGTATCTCTCTATCTCTTCCAAGTCTCCTTCCTTTTCCCTCTGTCCTCTCGCCGCCCCCCCCCCTCAGTGTGACAGCTCACCCCCCTCCCAGCAGCAGCTCTGCCCTGTATCTCCCCCTCGCCTACAGCAGTCTCTCCGGCAGGCAGGAGGGGGAGGGGAGGTCCTCTGTCATCCTGTGAGGAGGGAGAGACTTACACACTGCGAGCCAGAGAGAGAGAGGAGGAAGGGTCCGGCCATTGCCAGGGATTCCCGGCCCCTCCACCAAATGAATGGCGTGGCTTTCTGCCTGGTGGGATCCCCGTCTTCCCCCGCCGCTCAGGTAGGAGCCCCTGGGCTGCTGTAGGCGCTGGCTGGGGGGGGCAGGGTGGGGTTGGGGTGTTAGAGGGGGGCAGTTCTGTGCTCTACAACTATATCCCCTTATTCAGCTGGTTGATGGGGCCTTCTGTGTATAGTAGATCATACTTATTGCTGTATATATATATATCTGATGTATGTGTGCGCCTCCACATAGTCTCAGCTATATGTTTATTGCTGCATAGTACTGTATCATCTGCTCCTAGTAAATGTCTGCACTATATTGTCAGTATATTGTACAGTATATCATATCTTTTCATAGGCATACCTCA
This sequence comes from Mixophyes fleayi, assembly GCF_038048845.1. NCBI lineage: Eukaryota > Metazoa > Chordata > Amphibia > Anura > Limnodynastidae > Mixophyes > Mixophyes fleayi. The sequence goes on from NC_134407.1 coordinate 163,554,144, forward strand.
CTTACATTACTCCCTATTTGCTAGTTTAGACATTACAGTATACATCTACACTAAATATAATGTGGTATCTGCGTTCCACAATGTGTACTGTGTGCATTTATTGAATGCGTGCACACTAGCTAGCTATATGTATATACTGATCTGTTTATGTTTGTGCGTATACAAGTGTTTTACATATAAATGCTACTATGTTGTTTCATACTGTTCTGTTTATAACTAATTTTGTCCCAGTGCATGGGCCGAATATAAGTTAGATACTAGTCATATACGCCCATTACTGTAAGTATTAATGTTTACACTATCCTGGTACACACTTAACCAACAGATACATACTTTATACTGGGGGCAGTGTTTACAGAGATGTATTTACATGTTTATGGAGCGGACGGTAGTTATTAATGATCTATACCCAAATGTTGTCACACAACTGTGTTGTTATATTATTTTATTAGACACCATAAAGCAACAGTTTGATCTCTCTCTTTGTGTGTGTGTGTGTGTGTATATATATATATATATATATATATATATATATATATATATATATATATATATATATATATTTGTAAGAGGAGCTGCTGTATGGCCCTAGGGAGAGAGATGCAGGTAAAATCGTGCCTGGAAGCACTCAAATGTTCAAAACAAAGAGGTGACATCAGTGCTCAATAGAGTTTGTGCCATTTGTACCACTCCTTACTTAATAAAATATATATATATTATATTATATTAGTGTGTGTGTGTGTGTAAATCACAGTTGCAAGGGTCCTGGAACATGTATGATGACTATTTATGTTTTACGTGCACACTGTTTTACAGTAGAGCCTCTGTAAATGAAACCAAAATAAACTGGTTATGAGTAGACAGTTGCATTTCCCTGTATGTGAGAGGAACGTTGACATATAAAGAACGTGTTTTGGTCTGCGTGCAGGAACATGTATATTTCAGGCCTGCGCTCTCTTGGCCTGTCATTCTGGATGTTTTTAGTGCATTTTTGTGGCTTGTATTAAAGATGTCTGCATCATTTGCTTTCACAGTATTTGGTTGTCATAGCAACAGCCAACCACCCCCAATCTTCTATATCTCTCATTTTCCTGCCCTGATACAGGTATAGACACTTCTTGTATATCTGGAGTGGAAGTGTATGTCTACAGCACCTCCCTCCCCCAGTCGTTTTAATAATGTGTCCTGATTTCTGCTGTTGGGGCCCTACTACACAGAACAACTTTCTGCATCTCCTTGTTGGCTGTCCTAACAAACAAGAATATTTTACAAATTCATAGGGGCATATTCAATTCTTAAAAAGTTCCGCGGCGTAAAAACTATTAACGTTAATACGGTAAAATCTAGCTGGATTTCAGCTCGCGGCTCAGGGAGTTAATTACCGTATTGACTGTTTTTCCGTGCATGATTACCGTAATAACGGTAATTGTGCGCGGACCGCGGGATTTTCGGCGATCCCGCCCACAATTGAATATGCCCCATTGACTCCATACTATTTTGCATTATATTTAATTGTATGTTCAACAAACAGACTACTCACTTACAACCCACAAAAGTTCTATATGCTGCCATTTTGGGTCTACCCCCTTCATTAGTTTATACTTTTTTTACAAAAACATTGCTCTGTTTAAATTCATGTATGTTTTTAATTATGACAGCGAGGAAGCATTGAGACTGTGTTTATTACATGTGTCACTTTTGTGTGTTTGAAGGTTTATTTTAATATTGACCACAGTGCACTTAGGAAGTGATTTTCTGCAAAAATGCAAGTGAAGGGTGCAAAATGCTTCCCATTGAAAGTAAAGAAGAAGACACAATCCTTCTGCAGAGAGAAAAATACTACTATGTACCCTTCCACAAAGCAGCATGGATGCCTCCCTAAATCATCTTTTGCTCCCCTTTGATTTTATTTCAATATTTTTTACCCACTAAGCATAACGTGAATAAAGCAATGAATGTCCCTGATCTACTCACCTCTCCTTTCCTGACGTGGAACACATTTGCACCCCTGCAGATCCATCCATCTAGGCCCAAAAGCCCATGAACTAGTCCATAAAAATAGGTGTATTTGCGCAATAGGAGTCACGTGACATCACATAACACCATTGTTATTTTTGTAGCTTTGTAAATGAGCCTTACTGTCTGAATGAAGGAAGAATGTGTAATACAACATAAAGGGGCATATTCAATTGTTGGCGGTTTCAGCTGCGGAAAAAGTATTACCGTTATTACGGTAATACTAAGCCGGGTTTCAGCTCGCAACTCCCTGAGCCGCGAGCTGAAATCCAGCGTGAAAAGTACCGTAATTACGCTATTTACACGCACTATTACCGTAATGACTGTAATAGTGAGTGGGACGCGTTACTTTAGGCTGTAACGCCAACAATTGAATATGCCCCATAATGGAGTACTGTGTACCTGCCTGTAAATGCCTCATATGTATGGAGCATACAGATTTGTATTCTCATGTGCTCCACACAGATATAAAAGGTATTTGGGGTATAGGGGATGTCTGAGAAATAAAGTAGAACTTTAACTCCTTTGCCACTGAGGCTTTTTATCACCGTTCTGAGCGTATTTTTGCACTTTTTCTGATGGTCACATGCCAACGTGTGTATTAGTAATTTTTAAGCAGTACCCACACACAAAAGCAAATGTGTGTGTGTGTTTTTTTCTATCCACCAAAAAATACTACACTCCGGTTTTCATAGTTTTCAAATCTGCACTTGAAAATGTTAATGCAGTTTTGTGTTTTGTTTGCTAGCTTGCTCTGTCTTTAATGAAATGCATGCAATGTATAGGAATAATATGGTAGCCTAATAAGACGTACCATTTCAATAACAAGACAGCCTACAGCATCAAATGAGAGTACCTCTGTTTTTATACAATCCATGATAGGTCAGGTCTGGGCAGGGGAGGGCTGGAAAATGTTAGCCCGGGGGACAGGACTCGACTCAGCAGCCTATTAGGAACATTTTAAAGGAAACAAAAATACAGGTGACCCAGCCCGAAGTAGACCACTATGGGACCGGCCCTGAGTCTGGGTATTAGAAGCCGCTATCTCTGGAGGATGTTATTTTCTGGTGATCACCAGACAATAAATACTAAGGGGGAACATCATGTGAAATAGGGAACTATCCTTTTTCAAATGAGGATCCCCATAGTTTCTTGGAGCAAGTTGGGTATTACAAAACCCCTCCCACATGCTGGGATCCATAATGTTTTCTGCACTGTAAGGTATTATGTTTTGGTGATCACCAAAGAATAACTACTAAGAAGCTCATCATTTTAAAGAGTGGGTGTCATGAATTGATTGAAGTCAGGATGGGGAGATCCTCTTTCATTTCTGGACTTCTCAATGATCACCAGAGAATAACTCCTTTCTTTCAATCAGGGGTCTGTGAATGCTAGGATTCGGGAGATTAGGACACATGTAGTGCTCTACCCCTGTAGCTTTCAGCCTGTGTGATACCCAGTTACAGCCCTGTAGCTTTCTGCCTGTGTGATGCCCAGTTACAGCCCTGTAGCTTTCTGCCTGTGTGATGCCCAGTTACAGCCCTGTAGCTTTCTGCCTGTGTGATACCCAGTTACAGCCCTGTAGCTTTCTGCCTGTGTGATGCCCAGTTACAGCCCTGTAGCTTTCTGCCTGTGTGATGCCCAGTTACAGCCCTGTAGCTTTCTGCCTGTGTGATGCCCAGTTACAGCCCTGTAGCTTTCTGCCTGTGTGATGCCCAGTTACAGCCCTGTAGCTTTCTGCCTGTGTGGTAGCCAGTTACAGCCATGTAGCTTTCTGCCTGTGTGATACCCAGTTACAGCCCTGTAGCTTTCTGCCTGTGTGGTAGCCAGTTACAGCCCTGTAGCTTTCTGCCTGTGTGGTAGCCAGTTACAGCCCTGTAGCTTTCTGCCTGTGTGATACCCAGTTACAGCCCTGTAGCTTTCTGCCTGTGTGATGCCCAGTTACAGCCCTGTAGCTTTCTGCCTGTGTGATGCCCAGTTACAGCCCTGTAGCTTTCTGCCTGTGTGATGCCCAGTTACAGCCCTGTAGCTTTCTGCCTGTGTGGTGCCCAGTTACAGCCCTGTAGCTTTCTGCCTGTGTGGTGCCCAGTTACAGCCCTGTAGCTTTCTGCCTGTGTGATACCCAGTTACAGCCCTGTAGCTTTCTGCCTGTGTGAGACAGAATTCTGTCGGCGTGGGACCGAGTACAACTATGTAGCATTCTGTCTGTGTGGGACAGAGTACAGCTATGTAGCATTCTGTCTGTGTGGGACAGAGTACAGCACTGTAGCATTCTGTCTGTGTGGGACCGAGTACAACTATGTAGCATTCTGTCTGTGTGGGACCGAGTACAGCACTGTAGCATTCTGTCTGTGTGGGACCGAGTACAACTATGTAGCATTCTGTCTGTGTGGGACCGAGTACAGCTATGTAGCATTCTGTCTGTGTGGGACAGAGTACAGCTATGTAGCATTCTGTCTGTGTGGGACCGAGTACAGCTATGTAGCATTCTGTCTGTGTGGGACAGAGTACAGCTATGTAGCATTCTGTCTGTGTGGGACAGAGTACAGCTATGTAGCATTCTGTCTGTGTGGGACAGAGTACAGCTATGTAGCATTCTGTCTGTGTGGGACCGAGTACAACTATGTAGCATTCTGTCTGTGTGGGACAGAGTACAGCTATGTAGCATTCTGTCTGTGTGGGACAGAGTACAGCTATGTAGCATTCTGTCTGTGTGGGACAGAGTACAGCTATGTAGCATTCTGTCTGTGTGGGACAGAGTACAGCTATGTAGCATTCTGTCTGTGTGGGACAGAGTACAGCTATGTAGCATTCTGTCTGTGTGGGACAGAGTACAGCTATGTAGCATTCTGTCTGTGTGGGACAGAGTACAGCTATGTAGCATTCTGTCTGTGTGGGACAGAGTACAGCTATGTAGCATTCTGTCTGTGTGGGACCGAGTACAACTATGTAGCATTCTGTCTGTGTGGGACCGAGTACAACTATGTAGCATTCTGTCTGTGTGGGACAGAGTACAGCTATGTAGCATTCTGTCTGTGTGGGACAGAGTACAGCTATGTAGCATTCTGTCTGTGTGGGACCGAGTACAGCTATGTAGCATTCTGTCTGTGTGGGACAGAGTACAGCTATGTAGCATTCTGTCTGTGTGGGACAGAGTACAGCTATGTAGCATTCTGTCTGTGTGGGACAGAGTACAGCTATGTAGCATTCTGTCTGTGTGGGACAGAGTACAGCTATGTAGCATTCTGTCTGTGTGGGACAGAGTACAGCTATGTAGCATTCTGTCTGTGTGGGACCGAGTACAGCTATGTAGCATTCTGTCTGTGTGGGACAGAGTACAGCTATGTAGCATTCTGTCTGTGTGGCACCTATAGCTATCAACATACTGTAACTGAACACAAGTCAGTAGTACTCTGTTGTCAAATCCTAGAACCCTATAATCAGTAGTATTTACTGATTAGAGGCCTCTAGGATTTGTTATGGCTGTTGGTCAGCATAGGCCACATTTAGCAGTATTGTAAATTGGATATATATCATTCCATATTACTGTTACTGAGCACACATGTGTAGCATTCATTATTGCAGTTAATAAGTGCAGACCTATAGCCTACCGCAGGGCTATTGCTGAGTGCAGGGCTTTACCTTTTAGTACGGTTGCTGTTAAGGGCCTCCTGTATCATTGGGTACTGAGCACATGTTTGTAGCATTAGGTAAGGCTGTTGAGAGCAGGCCTGTAAAGTTCTATATGTCTGTTTCTGAGTGCATGCTCATGGGGATCATAAGGGTCTTTCAAATAGATGCATGGGGAAATGCATAAATAATGCAGGTTTGGAGCAACGTAGTTATAAAGCAGGATATGTGAAGCAAAACGGAGAATGCTGGATGAAAAAATGGGACAAAATGCATTCTCCCAGTCTCACCCCCCCCAAATATCCATGTGAATGGCTCTTATAGGGATTCATGATCCCTTTTTAAAGCCTACTCAGAAGTTTTCAGTGTTCAATGCTGGGAATGGAAAGCAGATCCGGCAAATGCTTTGTGTATTGTGCAACATCTGATTGCTATTGCTGTGCACGTTTTGTGTAAAAGAGAACTTGTATCTTTGTATCTTTTTTTTTTGGACAATAAAGAAGTGTCTGTAACCTAGGGCTGTGAGTGCTTTGTAGTAGTAGGTGATACACCTTATATTTGTGCATTAGAATGGGGAGTGTTTTTGCAAAACATTGGAGTTTACTATTTGTTTCTGTAAATGCCGGGAGGGGGATACATTGTAAATACACTGTAAATCTGTGCACTCATTGCAGGTTTTTCATTATATTATCAATGCCAATGATTAGAGACCGTTTGGTCAGATATTGCATCAGTGTGTGCGCTCCAACAATCATGTTTTATCGTAACAAAGCACATTGTATTATTTGATTTGGTTTTATAAATTTTCTAAAAATCCCAATCAACGATGGAACGATGTCGGACAAATGTCTGGAAGTGTGTACACTCTCACAACCAGCCGTGTAGGCAGATCTCTATAGAGTGTGCAGAGTCCCAATCTTTTCAGCAGATGGTTATGAGAGATGAAGATCACAAAGGTAAATAGTGTAGGGGCGTACGTGTGAATCGGCATGCTCATCGGGACTTTGTCGTTGGTAAAATCTTTACAGAAATCGCATCTACAGTCAGTTTCTGCAGTGTGTACCCAGCTTAAGTACCATTTGATTTAGGTTTTTGGCATCTTGTTGTAAGGACATATTATAGTGATTGCTATCACATAAACACTTTTCCTGCTGTGTAGTTAATAATAAAAATAAAAACTACAGATTGTTAGTGTAAAAAGATTTAAAATGAGTAATGTTCATACCTTGTAGGTACTCTTCTGATACAAAGGAGCCAAGTCTAGATGTATATTAAAATGCTGTACAAAATACTCTGCAAGTTTCAAAGTTTTCCCAAAATGTGGAAACTTCTCTGTTCATGTTTGCAAATATTATATGAAAATAAAAGCATATACATTAAAAATTGATCATAATAGAGAATTTGTTTTGGTTCCCAAGTGACAAACTTTCATTGTAAGCCAAGGGAAAGCACACATTTAATCGAGGACAATAATAAAAGCAAATATTAAGATTAGGGGGTAGTTTTACTAAACATGTATTGTGAGACTGTTATGGTAATTGTAATTGTTTCCACTGATGTCCATTTAAAAGTCTAATTGTGATGATGCTGTTTTTCCAATTACTCCTAGGGGTATATTTACTAAACTGGGGGGTTGAAAAAAGTGGAGATGTTGCCTATAGCAACCAATCAGATTCTAGCTATTTACTTACTACAGTCTATAAAATGACAGCTAGAATCTGATTGGTTGCTATTGCCAACATCTCCACTTTTTTCAACCCCCCAGTTTAGTAAATATACCCCTAGGAGTAATTGGAAAAACAGCATCATCACAATTAGACTTTTAAATGGACATCAGTGGAAACAATAACAATTACCATAACAGTCTCACAATACATGCTTGTGTCTAGGAGAACTCCTAATGTGGATGGTTACCCTTTTTATAAACCAATTTACAAAAATATCTCAAGTGGCAATCAAAGAAGGTTTTCATAGGTAATTATTTTAGAACTGACCTTTTCATATTGAAAGTGTAATTGTTATGTTAACACTTTGTTAAATAATGGTAACATTTTATATGTGATCCTTTTTTTCACTTTAGTATTTGTCTATAAACCTCCAGAAAGCTTGAATGGTTTGTGCCTGAAATGCTATTCAAAAGCCGGCTTTACAAGGGTTAAAGGGGCAGACTCAGATTTTTGGTGGTGTCCTTTTTAAAAGTTACACGTGTGTTTCAGAAATGACATGCTCTCACTGAAAGCAACTGTTTATTGGGTGTAAAGGCATGTTGTTTCTCTAAGGGGGAGGAGGTGTTCTTACATAGGAGGTAAATTCTTACTTAGTGTGTGAAAACAGGAGCTGTAGGTGCAGGTAAGACTAGGAATTCAACTAACAAATGTGATCCTTGAAATGCCTGTTTTGAAATTGTTTAAACTAATGTAAAGAATCTTGTCTGTATTGTGTTGCTGCCTACAAGCCTGTCTTACCTGTTGTTTGTATACCTGCGAATGTGCTGCAAATCTGCATTTGGGCTCTGCAATATATGTCCCGGAGAAGAGTATTTTAAAACTATTCATATATACAACTGTGCATAGAAACAAGCTTATTGTATAGTGCTGTAATTTTAAATGCTGGGCAGCACGGTGGGTAAGTGGTCAGCACTTCTTCCTCACAGCGCTGGGGTCATGAGTTCAATTCCCGACCATGGCCTTATCTGTGTGGAGTTTGTATGTTCTCCCCGTATTTGCGTGGGTTTCCTCCGGGTGCTCCGGTTTTCTCCCACACTCCAAAAACATACTGGTAGGTTAATTGGTTGCTATCAAAAAAATTGACCCTAGTCTCCCTCTCTCTCTGTCTGTGTGCGTGTGTGTGTTAGGGAATTTAGACTGTAAGCTCCAATGGGGCAGGGACTGATGTGAATGAGTTCTCTGTACAGCGCTGCGGAATTAGTGGCGCTATATAAATAAATGGTGATGATGATGGTAGATAGCATGATGTTGCCTGTGCTCTGCATGTGAAGTGATACACAGTTCACGTCACTAGGTCTGACAGCAAATAAAGTTATTCTGTGGTTTCAGGCTGTAGTGCAGTGGTTCCCAAACTGTGAGCAGCCGTGGCCAGTGCAGGGGACTACGTAATTATTTTGGCTCAGGGGTGCCTTGAAAAAATGAAGGAGACACTATGGGTGGCTGGAACTGAGAAATTTTGGGATCCTCTGCTGTAATGTATGTTTCAGTCTGCATTGAATTACACTTCTACTGTGAGTAAAGACGGCGGCAATCACTGTGATATAGACTAATGATGACTGTTGTCTAGTATACAGGTTAACACTTACTGCGCATTAAATTTAGTAATGTTTGAGTGTAAGACTCTCCAGGTGTTGTGAAACTACAAGCCCCAGATATTGGCTGGCTTAGCATGTTGAGACACAGGCCTGCACTATTGCGTATTTACAAGTGCAGGGTTATGCTGTGCACACTGTAGCTGATGCAGAATTTTTGCCAAAATGGGTGTAAATTAGTCAAAAAAAAAAAAGTGCATGGAGAAATAGGTGATATTTACACCTTTATGCAGAACCATACTCATCTGTGATTCCTCCGCATTGACAGCATTGTTTTGCACCAAATTATCAAGTCTACATAGATCATATGGTGCACCTGCTTTCTGGGCTAAAGATGCGCAACGACACACTCTGGATCAGCAACACTGGTTTTAAGGTACAGTGTATGGTTTGAGGATGCACACTTGCTGTTCCCCTCTGGAGAAGGGTGAGACTGAACAGGAGCTGACAGACAGGATGGCACTGCATGTTAAGGGGCTCAAGGAGATTGTATATAAACCTGGGCATGTGGTGTTCTTGTATAGAATGCAGCTCTCCTTGGTCAATGGTCAAAATGTCAGGTAGTGGTGTGTGTTTGTGTAGGTTTAGCACAATGTGCAGAAATTGTGTTGCATTGTGTGGATTAAAACTTTGCCTAGAGCAGATCTTACTGGCTTGGTGAAAAGTTGGCGTCATCTGTTTATCATGCTAATTTATTCTCTATGCTGTACAGTGTTTCTTAATTGCCATAAGTTGTCTCTGATTCCCTTTTATTTACAAATAGCAAAACATTTGTATGTCTCACTTGTTACATTTTACAAATAATAACATAGCTCTGTAAGATGTATTCAAAATCACACATTTATATTGTGCTTCTTATTTCTTTTATCCATTTTAAATTTTTATAATTATTTATATGTAAACCAGGTCTGATCCCAATATGGCAGGCAGTACAAGACGTTATACATGTGTATACATGCCAATATGCAGTGCAGGAATGTCATAGAATCTGTGTAAGAGTGAGGAAGTGCATATTGCTGTTTTACTGGATTCTGTCCTGTGTTATTGTATATTGTTCTGCGACTCCATATATTCGGAAGTTTTGCCATCATGTAAACATTTCAGATGATACCTCTGCTGAACCAGGGCTGGGCAAATCCAAGGAGCCAGGTAGCCAATGCACTTAAGACATTTCTGCTGATACATAACTTTTGGGAGTATTTTCTATTGATGTAGATGGATAAACCTCTTTTTAAACTCCTTAAAACATCCTGCTGACTCTTAGGAGCAGATTCAGTTTGGCGCGAGATACCGTGATGTGTCTCCGGATGAGTCCATGGAGACACATTGGGGCATATTCAATTGTTTACTTTGCGCCTGTAACGCCACCAATTGAATATGCCCCATTGCTTTGAAGTTTTTACTCAAATCTCTGCTCATTTTCCCTCGCATCACATAAGAGATATGAGGAGAGAATGAGCAGAGATTTGTTACCATATTGGTTGTCAGTGTACGGCGAGACCTGGCAGCCAATTGAATCTGCCCCTTCATCCAATTGACTGGCTTTTAAATGCTACATTATTTTGTCCATCCTTGGCGCAGAAGATGTTTTTGGAACTCTATTGAATGATGATGCCTGATCATATTCAGATATTTTACTTTATATTGAGAGGAAATATATTCTTACTAAGTTAGCTCAGATTATGGGTTATATTTACTAAACTGCTGGTTTGAAAAGTGGAGATGTTGCCTATAGCAACCAATCAGATTCTAGCTGTCATTTTGTAGAATGTGCTAAATAAATGATAACTAGAATCTGATTGGTTGCTATAGGCAGCATCTCCACTTTTTCAAACCCGCATTTTAGTAAATATACCCCCATGTCTTGGAGTTAGCTTCAAGACCCATTTTGATTAGTTTTAATTTATTTATAGAAGTATAATTTTATTTATTATTAATAATATTTATTTGCATAGCACCTCCATGTTATGTAGCCTTTCCATTGAATATTTAATAATTTATATCAGTCCTTGCCTCATTGGAGTTTACAGTCTAAATTCTCTACCACACAAATGTGCACAATCTGGTCCATTTCTTCAGAAGCCAATTAACTTATCAGTATGTTATTGGACTGTGGGAGGAGTCCCGCACATAGGCTCTTTCTTTATAAGCCGACTACGCAAAGTACAGTTGTAAGCCAGAGCGCTGAAATACAGGGTCAAATTGGGCCACATACTTAAGTGGTCAAATTGTACAAGATCCATTCATTCATCGCTAAACCAAACAGCTAGATGTCTTCAGGCGTCTCTCTGACCTCTTAGTGCATGGAAGGTGATTACATATATAGACCAATAGCGGCTATTTGTGTCATCTTCCGACTACATTTACCAACAAGTCCAATAATGAGCCAATCAATTTCAAATGGAGTATTACTGGACATCTACATGATGTACATGCTGCAGTACCAGGCCAGTTGCTTGCAGTTATCACAGTGTGTGTGGTCAGCCCAGGCAGGATATATCAGTAGTAAGATACACTTTATATGGCTCAGCATTTAGCTGGTACAACATGAGTATAATCTGCAGTGAGAGTTATGGGTTTGTGTGTAGCCAGAAAATACCACTTTCTCTGCCCATCTGTTTTATTTATTCCCCCAGGTGAATACCTTCATTTTGAGATTTTCTAAATTCATTTTTAAATGTTTCCAGTGCCTCTGCCACATACCCGCACCCTCTCCATCAAACCTGTACTTTTGGTTCCGGATCTTAACATCTACAATTTATTGATTACTCCCACGCGGGGAGGATCTTCCTCTTCCTGACCTGTTCATAGCAGCCAGGATAATGTACATTTAGATGAATATTCTCCATAGTAAGTTTAGCTATATCTATTCTGTGTGGGAGTGTGTGGATTCTGTCGGGAGATGCAGTGTGAGTGAATTAGTCTGGAATCTCCTGTCTGATGAGTTACATCTAGGGCTCTATTGAGTCCCATTTGTGCCTCTGAAAATCTATATATATTTACAATGCAGAATCCTTATATACTCAGATTCACAGCATTTGTTGACATAGAAGTCTTTGGCTGTTTACTAATTTTTTATCCAAACTAAAGCAAGAAAAGACTGCGCAAACGTCATGTGACACTGCTTCCATGTTTCCTTTTTCAGCCTTAAATATTCCCTCAGAACAGAATCTGGCAGTGTGTAGGTGGCCAGCTGTGGTGGCACTATAGCCAGAGGTATGCTGGGACTGACAACAGTTGACCAGCCATGTGTAGACTAAGCCTGTCTCATTAGCAAGATATGCATCATTGAGAATAACTACAGCAATGCTTACAGAGACCTAATCAGCAGTGCACGTAGTGAGTTTTATATATATAATTTCAACCCACTCGAGACAATTTTGCATGGCTGTTTCTGTGAAAAGTATTGTGCTAGCAATTTTAACCTATTTTGTAATAGAACAGTTTATAGTGTTTTTGACACAATTATTTTTTTAACTTAATTGTTAAGGGTCTATCTCAATAGTGGTCTGCTCCCCACTGTTTTATTTCTGATATTATGAGAATAAAAAGGCTATACATTTCTTAAAGGCGTGTAGGAGGTATTACAGAGAATAATATATCTGAAATATTTACAGCAAAGACAGTAAAACACATTTATGAAATAACCAGAGGTCATGGTGTAACTTGTAGTTCCACAAAGGTTGTCTACATTGGTATAGTCTTTAGCAACCTTATGGTACTTACAGGGAGTTCTGGCTGTTTGGTGCTTTGGTCAAATGGCCGGTTGCTGTGGGATATGTAGATGTATGATTTATACACACGTACCACAGATGTACATGGTCTGTGTCTTTGTCCTCCTGCATTTTCTGCCATTCCCGAATAACATCTGGTAGATCCCCATAGGAGGACGATCAAGACTCGTGGTCAGTTTGGGTTCCCTCACAGTGATTTGTGGCCATTTAAGTCTAAAACGAGCCAAATGGCTGTTGGAATTGCAACATGTATAGGAACATAAATCTATCACGCTTCTTATTTAGCTATAATTTCCAGCAAGTATACAGAAATTAAGGCTCGCTACACACTATACAAACTTTCTTTCAATGCAATATCCTTATCAATTTTGCCAACGGTTTAAGAAAAAAAAAAAAAAAAAAGTCCCAATCCGCATGCCGATTCCTGTGTACACACTAATTACTAGATTTACCTTCATATCTGTGCTCTTCATCTATCGTAACCATCGGCTACAAAGTTTGTGACTGCACATTCCATAGAGATCAATGGAGACTGCTGGTCATGAGTGTATACACACTGCAGAATTGGAACAACATTGTTCCATCGTTGAACAAGATTTTTAGTTCCGTTTAAAAATCCAATTAAGCGATATGATGGGCTTTGGAGCGATAATCGTTCATCGTTGTAGCTAGTGGCGGAACTACCATTGGTACGGCAGGTGCCGTGCACCGAGGCTCAGGGCCGTAACTAGGGCTGTGCGACAGGGGCGACCGCCCAGGGCGCAACAGTGAAGGGGCGCGCAATTTAGTAATATTTTAGGTTAATTTGGTTAAAATTGAGGGCTAGGGGGGGGCATTTGTCTTTCTCGCCCAGGGCGCTAGAATTCTAAGTTACGGCTCTGCCGGGGCTCATGGAGATAATGAATACTGCTGCATGGCAGATGCAGAGGGTTCAGGGGCCCCGGAACCCGCCTCCCTACACTGGGGCCCACAGCTCGCTAGTCCTGCCTCTGGTCGCAGCGCACACACTAATGTAATATTGGGCTATATGGTCATTTATCATTTGATTGGTAATCCTGTCCTAAAGCATATTAGAGTTAGGCCAATATACAACATACTTAAACAATTTCAGTCTGTACGTAAAACTGTCCTGCTGTCTGTGCCTTTTGCTCTTGTTTGTTTTACTTGTTTTCTTAAACAGACCTGGGCGAATGTATATGTCAGGCTTAATTACCTTTACCAAATGCAGTTTCTCTTGCCTCTATTCTTTGATGTGTACAATTGTATGCTGCTTGTATTCATGAGAAAGAGAACACTGGAATAAGCATTATTGTCATAATATCTGGGAAACACTTTGACACAGTTTCCGTCCCATTTATAGAGCACAAGGAGTGCAATGCTGTAAGATAAACAATTTTAGCCGCCACTTACTTATATATGCAATGCTTTCCAAACAATGTGTTTCTTTTACTGAGGTTTGCAATGGAACTACGTGATTGGTCCCTGCAGATTTTTCTTAGGTTTAAGTTAAACAAAACATTTCCAATAACCTATATTGAGCTTTTTAAGAGGTGTATCCACCTAAAATATAATTTTTGTACAGCACACATCAGAGCTGAGGGGGTTCTATACCAAGGAACCTCTTCAGTTGGAGAGTACTCACCTCTACCTGCTCTGTATGGCTTCTGTCCAGGTGTTGTCAGCTGGGAGAAGGGATGTTCTCACAGGGCTGTGGCAGTTTGTAAAAATGGGTGCTGATAGTACAGTTACATGGTTGTCAGTGTTGGTGCAAGAACCCTCAAGTGTCATTTACACAACGATCACACCTCCTTTATTGCCAATGCATGTATATGTGCATCGCTAATTTTGGGTCACACCCTCATTACGTCTGCACTCCATGCACTGGGAAAAAGTCAGGTCAGAGCACTGTCTAATTTCCCATTTGAACTTCCTACTTCGTTAAATTGAACTTGTTCCTGTTTTCAGATGTTTCACCTTTATTTAACGATTGTACTTGGCTTGTCCAATCATATTCCCACTGATATCTCTGAACAGAACTATTTCTGTTTGAACTCCCCCAAAATGTGAGACTGAATGGTCTGGACTGGCAGTGGTTGTGGAAGGGAATGTGTGGGCAGCTACTGTATGGCATAGAGCGTTCATGGTTCTACCACTAGGCGAGGGCTGTGGTGTGAGCTGAAAAAATGGTTTGCAGGGATTAGTCTTTGAAGGGGACATCATTGTTGCTTTTATTTCAAGTGTTATACCTTCAGTATGGATTTTTTTTTGTATACACATCCTGCCTGCAGCTAGATCCGACACCGCTGGGGATTTTAAATCTCCTGCTCCAAAACTATTGACAGCGATGTGGAAATTCCAAGTGACACAACAAAAAGAGAGAATATTCAACCTACGATAATTTACATGTACGTTTTACTATTATATAAATGACTCATAGGCTCTGACCTTTTTACAAATTAGCCTCTTATTTTTGTGTCTGCAATATGCCAATGGTACCCCACTAAAAGTACTTAATAACACCGCTGGCATAAAAATAAATAAATGATGTTTACATGTTGAAAAAGCGATGTGTGCACAGGTTGTGACGTCCTCAAATTTAAGGCCGCTCTCCCCCCAACCTTATAGCTCTCTGAAATTATTTGCACGCATAACAAAATCATGTCTTTGTGGTTTTGACACTTGAGTCTGTTCACATTTGCAAGAAGATAATTTTGCGTACGCGCCGCTCCCAACCACCCATCGTCTACAGCAAACAAGTGCTTCTCTGCCAATGATGTAATATTGCAGCACAAAGCCATGCACAACACATCAGAAGCAGTGATGTGAAGTCACAACTTAGAACAAACAGAATTAGCACTGCACCTACCAGTTGTAAGCTATCCCCCTTGTGTTTCCATCTTTACAAGGTAACATGGGCACACTGCAGTGCAAACATAACCTTTGGCCTGCTGTGCCCCCGAGTTGGCACAAATGTGCCAACTGTCTTGTGGTTGGCTGACAGAGGCGTGACTAATCCCGGCTTTGATCATTTTGAGTCTGTCATTTTAGGATTTTATTTTTATCCCCATCTGCACTACAATGGAGCGAAAAAGAAGAAAAGAAGATTTTTTTTTAATATGGTGGTAAATAAGTTTTTTTTTTTCAAATTAAACTATTTGAAAATTGTATGTGGTTTTATGTTTTCACACTCTAGGTATAATGGGAAGGGTCTTAGGAACTCGTGTCAACTCAATCCAGGGGTCCCAATTTTGTCTTCGCGGTTGCTCCCGAGTGCGGAGAGGCTGCATGTACCTTGATGTGTGCGGTGTAATCCAGGCGCATGGGTGGAAAATCTTTGTGTTGCTCCGTGTGTTTCATAAACGATCTCCTGTGTGTCAGTTTCTACTTGTATATAACTTCCTGTTACTGTAAATTGTTCATAGTTATACCTAAAATAGTGAGTTATAAATACTGTACAGTAAATGATGTGTCATTTCCCAGGTATATATAATCACATGATAAACGTGGTATACGTTGTAGCTACATGTTGTTGCCGTTGAGCTAATACTGTAGTAAACGATATAAGCAGGGTAGGAAAGAATATGATGAACACAATGGTGTGGGAATCACATGGGAATCCTGTGAGCAGGCACACAGTGTGGGATGTTTGTAGTAAGCCTGTCCCCTGACATAGGGAGGGGGCTGGATAGACAGGGGAGAGGATAGCAGAAAGGAAGGTGCTAAACTTGCTACTGATATCCTGTGCTGACTCCACAGGAACCTGTAACCTGCACTACCCCTTCCTGCTCTCACTGCTCTGACACAGGAATTTCATTCACATTAGTGAGGGCTGACCGTCTGTACCCACATGCTCCCTCTTACACTACAGTGTGTGCACCAGAAGAGGTTAAAAAGAGTTACTGAACCCCTGGTTATGTGCGGTGTGGCCCCCACATGTGTGTGTGTCTAGCCACAGATGTGAGGAACTTTACGTAGGCACCGGGGCACAATGAATTCGGTACAACACTGGACCCCAAAGGTTTTTTGTCTGACTAATGCAGTCTTCATTATCATATGCTCCCTACATAATGTTGCAAGCTTGGAGATTTTTGCTGTTTGAGAGAAGGGTATAGCGGATTTCATATATAAATGTATATTTCCTGAAGAGTGCACATAAATTCCCCAGGTTTTAGAAATCACTGATTTGGGTATATAGTCAAGCAGTTAATATCCACATGTGGGTACATAGCTCTGCGCAGATCCACAGGAGGTATGTTTTATATATAAATATAGCAGTTAAAGCAGCAATACCACACAGGGTTTTTTTCTTCTTTAAATAGTCCGTTAAGTACCTTTTTTATAAGCATGCGTTGGATACACATTTTTCTTAGCTGTCCTTCTACAAATCCTTATCTTTGGAGTTTGCAAAAGTTACACCGACACAGGGCCTGATGCAGCGTTGAAAGCAACATGGGTGTAAGTTAAGGCTCAAAAGTGCACATGCAAAAATATCAGATTTCGGCCCATATGCTGAGATGGACACCTCTAAGGATGTGTTCAGCTCTGCTTCTGCTACATATGTGCAGGTGTGCACAGACATAGTTATACCTGGTAATGAGCACAATTAACTTTGTAAACCATTACTTTCACAGGGGAAATACGCATTTGCTATTGAGCTTCCTATAATACAACATATATAACCTTCCTTCTTGCATACAAATGAAAGTAATAGCATTTTTTATTTTTCTAAATACACACACTAAATCCTACAGTATATGCCATAGTTGCCTACTCTCCCGGAATGTCCGGGAGACTCTTAAATTTCTGTGAGTCCTCCCTGACTTCCCGGAGAGCAAGCAATTCTCTGGGATCCCGGCCAGCTCCGTTAAATTAAACAGAAGGGTCGGGGGCTTAGTGACATTGTGCATGCTTCATCGTGGCCCTGCCCCGTTTTTATTGGTTCAAAATACTGCTGACAGATTGGGGGCGGGACTAATGTCATGATTCTTTGAGCCCTACCCCCACACACCCATTTGCCTACTGGAAAACACCTTGCCAATGTTGGCAAGTATGGTATATGCATGATCAATGAAGTAAGCACCCAGCCATGCCAGAGTGGAATCTGCATTCATCCTATCAGAGGCGGTGAGTTACTACAGATAATCAGCATCTATTTGTATCAGCCCTCTGGCATCTGCAATGGATACGGCTTTAGCAAGCATGCCTGCGTCTCTGTTTAGGCCTGCAATTATGCAAACACGTCCTTACTGTACTTGGCCTACGTTACACCTCTCCATCACTCCCGTCTTGCCTCTCCAGTTACAAGCAGGAGCAATAGTTGATGCGTGTAATTCTGTATAGGGGTATGTATTTGTAGGGTTTGTTTTAGCATGAACAGAGTGAGTACACACAATTTATGCTATGCAAATGGTCGTATATTCAACTCTGTATCGGGCTCACAGCTCTCTACATGTCGTGTGATGGCAGAGAAGGATGGACAGAGTTTTACATTACACTGAGTGGACAGAGCTCAGAGGGACATTCCAAAGCCTCCCTGCTCACTACATCATGTGCCATATGACTGTAGTTGCCATAGAAGTCCATGACACTGTGCAGAATTATAAATCATTAATGGCAGCCTGAAGAAACAAACCAAGGAAATATGGTAAATACCATAATTCTTCTAATAGCCTGACACAGTAATGTTAAAAAAACACCTTATTTTTCATGAGATTGCTGCTGTAACCTCTGAATATCTAGTTTACTTCTGAATCGATAGGATAGATGAAATGAGACAGTGGAATGTGTGCTAAACTGACATAAAGTAAGACGGGAAAATGCTGAGGGGGGGAAAATATTGTAAAAATACATTAGTTGGTAAAAACTATTTTATTAGATTATTTCACAAAATAAATACAATAATGTTTTAGATGTAGGTGATATTTATAGAATATCTTGTAGCTACTTGTATAATACTATACAACACGGTTCATCCAACAGGTCTAGACAAGTCTGAAGTGGGAGGAGCTAAACCAATACGTAGCCAATCCGAGCATTTAAATGTTCTAAGCGCCACAGAGTAGCGAAGGCAGGCTTTGGTCAAAGTGGTGCGTAAAGAAAGTGGTGTCAAACACACCTCTACATGAAACACAGTTCAGTCATCCTACTTGTTTCGTAATTTAACTTTTTTTTTTGTCTTTATAACTTCTACCTGGTAAAGTTCTGAATAGTGTATTGTATCTATGTGCAATATAGTGTGGACCTAATTTGGGATATCTATACACTACATGCTGACGGTGTGACTCAGTAATAGGATTCAATTACAGAACCCATTGTCTACAGTTTATGTGTATGTTACAAATTCAGCTTCTCTTTGTGATCCCCGTCTTGCCGTGTTACTGTATGATCCTATTGTTGGGATGTAAGGCCAGTGAGAGTTAGCTGATGGGTGTAACAGATGCACCTAACTCTTCCTACACATATCTGCTTGTAAAATGCTCACACATCCTGCCGGGCTGCATTCCGAGGCCATGCATCCCTGCCCCATTACCATTGTCTGTGTCTGCTCACCCCCAAATAACGCGTTCATGTGTGGCAGTGTGTGTTGTATTGTCCACCATCGCGTGTCATCATATCCAGAGATGTCAGCTAATCCCAGGTCACTGGGGAGAGAACGATCTCTTCCTGCGTATGTGTAGGCTTTTTTTTTTTTATAACCTTTAATCTATTAAAAATATCTTCCAAAAACAGAATATCCTTGAAAATCCAGGACTACTTCATAACCCACAGTAAGGGAATCTCCTGTGAAAATATATTGCTGTTTATTTGTAATACAGTGGTAATAATTCTCCATCTCTACTCCATCTGTATAGTTTATATACCTCTGCATTTTCATTACTTAACCTTTTGCACAGGCAGGGATTTCCGGCTTAGTTGTTTGCAAATACAAAGGCATTCGGTAGAACAGGCTGAAACAACCTGTAGCTCTCCAGCTGTTCTGAAACTACAAGCACCAGCATTTCCTATCGGCCAAAGGCCAGGACAGCTGGAAATCCTAAGATTGCCTACCTCTGCAAAGCAGTCGGGTGCCATGTGATGCACGAGCTAGTCAAATGTGGCACATATACTACCGGTTGGGCTAGCGTTGTAACAGAGCATAATAAATGTAGTACCTGGCCTGTGTGTAGTGGAAGTTTTATTTGTTTGTTAACCTTTTATTTATATATACTGAACAGCATTTTACAGAGAATGTATAGTGTTTCACGTCTGTCCTCGGCCCAGTGGAGCTTACAGTCTAAATTGTTTACCCTACAAACACATAATAACATTAACCTACAAGTATATTTTTGGCCTGTGGAAGGAATCTGAAGCACCCAGAAGAAATCCATGCAAATATGGGAAGAACATATAAACCCCACACAGATAATGCCCTGCACGGAATATAACTTTCTATTCACATACATAGTAATGCTAATCACTGTGCCATCATGCCATGTTTATAGGAATTTGTGTGCCCTGAAAGGTGCACAGGTCAATGAGTCTTTAAATAGTTGGGACAAGAAGAAAGCTTGTTCATATATATATATATATATATATATATATATATATATATATATATATATATATATATATATATATACTATTAGTAAATGAAAACTGTTCCATTGTTCTAATTTACTGAGGGGTTTTTAACTTAATTTTTGCTTAATCTTTAGTAAAATATATGTGTATGAACCATTGTGCATATACAGCCTAGGGAGTGTTTACTGTGATATTATTACATAATAAAACTCTAAAACTGTGTAACCAGTGGCCAAATTGATAGAATTAGTTAGCGGTAGGTTAGGTAAGTGGTTAGCATTGCTGCCTCAGAGTACTGGTGTCATGGGTTCGATTCCAACCATTTATTATTATTATTATTATTACTATTATTATTATTTTATCATTTATTTATATAGCGCCACTAATTCCGCAGCGCTGTACAGAGAACTCACTCACATCAGTCCCTGCCCTGTTGGGGCTTACAGTCTAAATTCCCTAACACACACACAGGCAGACAGAGGCAGACTAGGGTAAATTTATTAGCAGCCAATTAACCTACTAGTATGTTTTTGGAGTGTGGGAGGAAACCGGAGCACCTGGAGGAAACCCACACAAACACGGGGAGAACATACAAACTCCTCACAGATAAGGCCATGGTCTGGAATTGAACTCATGACCCCAGTGCTGTGAGGCAGAAGTGCTAACCAATAAGCCACCGCGTTGCCCACATGGTCCTATCTGTGTGGAGTTTGTGAGTTCTGGTAGGTTCAATGTGTTCCGTCACAATGGGACATGGACTGATGTAAATGATTACATATTCTCTGTAAGGTGCTTATCATAATATTAATAATTGAGAATAATAATAGATTGCTCTCCTGTTGTCTTTTAGCACTAGCTATTGAAAGAAACTTCCCCATGACATGTTCTGCTGACTAAGTCGGCTGTGCTATGATTGGGCACTGTGTTGGGACCTGCTGATGCTCCTATATATGGCCAACCTTCTAGAATGTATGGCCTGATATTCAGCGCTTCTCCACAGGGCTGCACTTTACTTTTTTTTTTTTTTTTTTTTTTGCATTTGACCCAAAAAATGGAAATATAGAGGATCAACCAGGGTCCATGTTATTAATATTTCACGTTCAGTTACTTCAAGATCTCGTGTGTGTGTGTGTGTGCCAATGACACTAATGGTCTTCACTAGGGCACTTGTGAGCTACCACACAGTGCAGAGTATGCTAGCCGTAGATGTGTGGCGGCCAGTAATATGTACAGTAGTAATGCCAAGTACTATGTAATGTAGTAGCGGCAGTATTGCCCATTATTATGCAACCAGTAATATTTTTGCACAATACACTTCCATTTTCTATCAATATAGTAAGGATGGAAAATTGTTAAAAGTTAGCTTACATTACACTCGTTAAATTATGAATGATTAAAATTGATATTCGTGTCCGTGCAGTTGTATTTATAAACATGCTTCCACTTAACAAGAGGGTGCTTTTCCAGACTAAAATCATGTAAGTGGAACCTTACAAAGTCGCTAATCTCTCAATTTACGATGGCTCGATAACCAATAGAATACACACACCAGCTATATGTCCCTGATCAGTCTTAAGTCAAATATATACATTTTTGAAAGAGCAGTGATCTGTAAGGAGAAACACAAAGTATCATGTAATGTGTTCATTATAAACAGTGTCTCTCTTTGGCTTTTGGCTGGCATGGTGTTGTGGAATATTGTGCAGTGCTTCCCCTTATGGGTTAATATTCCAGGCCCACCTCGCCCACTCCCCCTCTATGGTCTTTGTCTTCAGTCTGTATGAATAATTAATTTCATACACCCACTTCTGGCCTTTGTGTTGTGTTTGCAGTGAAATGTGTACACCCCGTAGAATGTTTACACCCTGTAGAATGCCGGAGTTTTAAAACTTGTCACAACCTTTTAGTTTACAGTCTGCTTTGCTGAGGGGGGAAAATCGTCAGGTTATATTTAGTGGAGGTACACACGGCCTGAAAAGCTCCTTTCAAAAAAGTGTTTTTGGCCAGCACAGAAAATCCATACTGCTGGATGTGTACTTATCGTTTACTTACAGTGGAAGCGGCCATTTTGTGGACTCTCCCAATATCCATGATAACGCAGTCCATCAGTCACAAACATTGAGGCAAGAGGCACAATGTGTCAAGGAGGTCCCTGGCTGTTTGTCAATTGATAGGCTGCATTTTCATAGATATTGAGTCAGCATGGCCAGGCCCGGCGCTCCCATTAGGCAGGGTTAGGCAGTTGCCTAGGGCGCAGGCCTCTGGAGGGCGCCACAGAATAAAAATAAAACTGTGCGACGACCGCTGACCATACCTTCCGCGGCCGCCACACAGCTTCCGATAAATCCACAGGGAGGGGGAAGGGGCTATGGATCACCACCGCCGCCTCTCTGCTCCGTCTCCTCCACTCACTGACTGTCGGGCGTGACATCATCATCATGGCCCGACAGTGTCAGTGAGTGGAGGGGAGGAGACAGAGCAGAGAGGAGCAGCTTTATGGCGGCAAGTAAGGGTAAGGAAAGACGTGGGGAGGAGGGGGAGTGGGGGGCGCGTATGTGAAAGTGTGCCTAGGGCGCCAAGGACCCTAGCACCGGCCCTGAGCATGGCTGCCTTCACTGTATAAACAATGTGTTCACTGGAATGACCCCTTACTTCCTTCTCTTGTTATTTATTTTCTTCCTTCCATGTAACCTCATCGTGCCATTGGATGGCACCTGCTACCATCTTCTTTCGTTACGTTGTTTTACGTGTTTTAAATGATCTTCCTCCCATGCTGCTTCTCCTCTTCCTGTTTCCTACATGTCTCAGAATTCTCTGCCTTCCACATGACTTGACCTCTTTTAATTCTCTAACCCATTTCTGGCTGCTCCCCTCTCCCTTAGCTGGGCTCTCTCCTACCCTTCCAGTGTCCCTGAGAGCTGCCTTTACTGAGAACATGGTTAGGAAGGAAGGAAATGTGAGAAAGACGGAAAGCTTTAGAGAACAGAGAGAGAGAGACACAAGTGAGTGACAGAGTTATACAGAGGAAGTGACAGTGATTCTATAAACTTTCCAACTGCTGTGTGCTTGTTTTTTTTTTTTTCTTTTCACAACTACTGATCATTTGATCTACATAAAACAGGCTGACCCAGCACCATTGCCCTTGTGAAACAGACTGACACCCTTTCAGGCACATCCCTGGCAGTGGCCAATCCTGACCAAGCAGTCAGACACACAGTTTGGCTGACCCATTGTAAGGTGCACATTTGGCATCCTTGCCTAACTCTCAGCCTGGCACCTTCTGCTATAGCCTGGCTCATCCCTGTGAGTCAGAACTGAAGTTTGGCACGGTCAGATTCATAGGCTGGCACCCATAGATAAACATACTGTGTGCACCCGCAGACAGTCAATGGCCTGGGCAGACAGTCTGGGCAGAGCTGATGGGCAGGTTAAGCCCCAGGTCCCCCTCAGCCCCCCCTTGTGCTGCTGTCAGCTTTGGGTCTGGTAATGGAGGGGTGTGGAGAGGGACAGGCGAAGGGGTGTGGAGATGGTCAGGGGTGAGGGGGAGAGGCACATGCAGGGTGGGGTAGGAGCCCGTGGCAGCTGCCTCTTAGGCGGCCAGGAGTTTTCCCCTGTGACTGGATGTCTAGCTGTGACTATTTCTTTGTGTTCTCTGTGACTGCCTTCCCCTCTCATTAGATGGGTTTTCTGTTTTGTTTTCCTTTGGTCTGTCTTTCTACCTTCTCCCTCTAATTGTATGTCACATCCCTACCACTGCTATATTTTCTATTTTCATGTGTTGTGATCACTTTCTATGGCCTGTGGCCATCTCTCTCCCTTGTGTGTTCCAGCATGTTATGCAGCAGATCTGTCATGCAGACAGCTAAGCTTTGACACTCAGACTCTGCTTTGTGTCTGTGTTTCTTATGTCCTCTCACCTCCTCTGACTCTCTTCAGCTATTGCTTAACCTCCATCTGTGCATTTAGGGTTGACTATGAAATGAAGACGAATTTAGGATAATGGGAGATACACTCCCAACCTTCAAGTGGATTTTAAATTTTAGCAGTGTGGAAGGAAATGCCTGTAATGCAGAGAAGTGTGTCTGGCCCTTGGGGGCCCAATTGGTGCTGGGAGAAAGTAGTGGGAGTGGATTGCAGTTCACCAGAGCCATGTTGCATTTGGCTTGCAAGTTCAAGGAATGGAGAGCTGGGGTCGGCCACCTTTCCGAAACGGACACGGAGTTCCCATTGGGGTGTAAAGCAAGGGGTAAGATGTGTGCCGCATTAACTTCTTAATAGCAGGACGCTGTATGGCTGTGTGCTTACACAGATCAATGCTAAACGGAAATATGCAGACAATTTCTAACTAAATATATATATCCTCACAGAAAAATGTTTAGTATGCAGAGCGGAGTGGTGCTACTTATAGACCGTCTCTGAGCAATGAAGAATATTTGGCCTATGTATATATGCATCTTGCTGTGTGCTATCTTTATCCATAGTAGACATTCCTCCTAGTAAGGATCAGATGCTTTGATAGTTCTCAAAGTTGTATGATTGTCAGCTATGTTTTCCTGCAGTGTCTGCTTCCGCTTGAATGAAAACTGCATAGTTTAGTTAGATTGCGTTTAGGAACTGCTGATCTGTGCACACTAACATTCTTGGGTCATTTCTAGCGTGATGCTCCCTAGTAAAAAGAGCAAGTCTATGATTTCTCCATAGGAAACTATGATACAGCCACTGGGACAATATTTATATAGTTAAGAGCATACTGTATTTCACAGTCTGGTTAAAATTAGACTGTATGCTGAGTTCCACAATCTTGCAGGGATTTTATGTTGTTCTTCACTCCAGTGGCGAATGTGTGGGTAACGATCAGTAAATAGTTAGAATGTATATGGAATTCCACAATCTGTTAGATGCTGTTCTTTAGTCTAGGCTGCAGAAATGAGTGCATGCTTCATATACATAGATACAGAGGAACAGTGGATTTGCTGTAAAAGTGGTACAGTTATTGGTATACAATGTTTTTATGGTGATGTCTGTTGCTCAGGTGTTTAGTAATGCTTGTTGTCTTGGGTGAGGACTGACACTTTTGTTGGATGTAATTTAATATTTGAGCCAATTGTTATGCTTTGCTGTGTTGGGTGTACAGTCATGCTTTTTTTGGTGTGGAATTTTGGGGGAGTTGGATGTACACTAATGCTTAAATTTGATGTAGGGTGATTATAGTGTCACATTACATTTTATGCTACCTGTAGACAATATATTTGCATTGTGTTTACAGAAGTATTTTGAGCTTGGACCTACAGCAGTGCGTGTACTAGGTGCATAGCAGCAGTGCTTGAGCTTGGGTCTACAGTTATGCTCGTTCTGGGGGTAGGTTAGCATGCGTGCTGGGGGTAGGTTAGCATGCGTGCTGGGGGTAGGTTAGCATGTGTGCTGGGGGTAGGTTAGCATGCATGCGGGGGGTAGGCAGTGCCATGCGGGGTGTTGAGCGATGCTTTGAGTTTTCATTTTTTAATAATTTATTTGGTGTAAACTGCTTAAACTGCTGTTTGTATTGGGAATTTTACAGTAAATATATGGAATAATGATTGCTCAGATTTGTTTTCTTGTTATGTTTTAAAGGATGTATGAGTATTTGTGTTCTCCTTAGGTATATTTATGAAAAAGGTATGTGGTGTTTGTACTACCCCTGTCATCTGTAAGATGGTGATACAGTTGTTTGCGAGCAGTCTGATATAAGACCAGTCTCCTGTGGTGGTGGAGTAAAGACCTATAATGTGAGGCTGTTGTGCCTGTCTGTGTAAGGCTGTCATGTACAAAAGATGTAGAGCTCTGTGTGTGGCCTGTGTAACCTTCTGTAATCTCCTGCTGCATGCTGCTTTCTTTCCCAATATATCCCTTCAACGGCTGACACATTACAGTGCAGATCCTAAGCATCTAATCTTTCTATAAATTTCTGAGCCACTGAGTCTGTCTCTAGCACAGTGACACTACAGACAGTGTAGAGCAGTGACATGGAGTCTGTGTCTAGAACAGCCGCACAGAACAGAACTGTATGACATGGAGATTGTCCATAGCGCATATTGTGCAGAGGTGTATGATGGCATGGCACATGTCCCAAGTACATTCACAGAAACACAGAACACAGAGCTTGTTCCATCCTAATCCAGTCCTGCAGGCCTCATAGAGTGGCGCATGTTTCTAGTCCAGTCCCACAGGCCTCATAGAGTGGCGCATGTTTCTAGTCCAGTCCCACTGGCCTCATAGAATGGTGCATGTTTCTAGTCCAGTCCCAATGGCCTCATAGAGTGGCGCATGTTTCTAGTCCAGTGCCGCAGGCCTCATAGAGTGGCGCATGTTTCTAGTCCAGTGTCGCAGGCCTCATAGAGTGGCGCATGTTTCTAGTCCAGTCCCTCAGGCCTCATAGAGAGTCACACAGAAAGCACAGTGCTGTATGACATGGAATCTGTCTTTATAACAGATCAGTCACACAGACATTGCAAAGCTATATGCGATTGCGCCTGTCCCAAGTACAGTCACACAGAAAGCACAGAGTTGCATGACATAGAGTCTGTCCCTAGTACAGTTACATATGCACTCGTGGCCAAAAATAATGACAACCTTGCAGGTTTTTTTTTTTTGCTAATAAGACACCGTTTCTTTAAAACAACTGTTGAAATTCAGAACTATTTTCCACATATATATTTCTTTTGTTTGTAGGAGAATAAAACACAAAAAGCAGAAAAAATATTAAGTTGTAGCTTATTCCACACAGAAATCTGTGAATGGACCAGATAAAGTTGTCACCTTTTAGAAGTAGTTAGAAATAATTACATTTCAAGCAGGTGATTTACCTTCACTTTGGAACTAAACTCACCTCTGCTGCGGAGCAGGCATCTACAATATTAAAATCACTCATTAAACAAGCTAGAATAGAGAAAAGGACTCGTTATTCTGTTTTGTGTCACTGTGTGTACGGCAATGAGCATGGAAAAAGAAAGGAAGCCAGAGAATTGTCTGAGGAGCTCAGACAGAAGATTGTAGCTAAGCATTCTCAATCTCAAGGCTACAAAACAATCTCCAGAGACCTTGATGTTCCTGTTTACACAATATGTTATGTTAAGACCCATGGTACCATAGCCAACCCCCCTGGACCTGGCTGCAAAAAAAGAAAAGAAAAAAGATTGCACCACAGAAGTGTTCGAATGATGGAGAAAGCAACTTGATCAATTGCCAAACAGATCCAACCTGACCTCCAGACACGAGGTACAACTCGCACCATCCGTAGGTCCGTGGGTAGGGTGCATAATTGCGACGGAGCTAATGTTGGCTATACCCTGGACATTGCTCTTTTAATGTTGGCATTGTGATTGGCGACATTCTCAACCAACAGTTTTGGCAGGTTAATTGCCAATTGCCAACATGAGCTCCGTCGCAATTATGACCACCACTGCCATCCGTTACCAACTCAATAAAAGGGGGTTATATAGTAGGAGGGCCATACTATAGCGACATAAGAAAGCCTGGTTGGAGTTTGCCAAAACACACCTGCACCAGGGGCGCACGTAGGATTGTCAAGGGGGGGGGATTTCCCCCCCCCCCCCCCGACCAAAAAAAACCCCAAAAAAACCATGAGAGAGAGCTGCTGCGCATATACAATACAGCACCGACGCAGACGCTTCTTTGACAGCGCCGCGGCTGCTGTATAGGACAGTGCCAATATGGTGGGCACTGAGTTAGCGCAGGGGGGGTTTCTAGAGACTCAGAAACCCCCCCCCCCCCCCCCCGCGTGCACCACTGTGCACATGCCAAACTCTGTCTGGGAGACTGTCCTGTAGACAGATGAGACAAAAATTAGAGCTTTTTGGTAAAGCACATTATCCCTTTGTTTGCAGAAAGCAAAATGAAAAGATCACCTTCCTTACAGTCAAACAGGAAGAAGTTCAGTGATGTTTTGGGGTTGCTGTGCTGCATCTGGTACTGGGTGCGTGCATGGCATCATGAAATCTGGAGATTACCAGGCCATTTTGGAGCGCAATGTTGAACGCAGTGTGTGAAAGCTGGGTCTTCCAGCAGGGCAGTGACTCCAAACACAGCCAGGAATGGTTTAAGACAAGATGCTCAATGAGGTCAGCTCTAAATCCCATAAAACACCAGTGGAGAGATTTGAAAACTAGCAGTAGAGATAAGACATTATTCACACCTAGGAGAACTGGAGCAGTTTGCATAAGAAGTGTAGACTAACCTGCAAATGGAGAGGTGCCGGAAGCTCATCCATGGCTATAGGAAGAGGTTGATTGCAGTTGTTTTGACCAAAGGCTGTGCTACCATACCATTTCATTGTAATTTTCTGATTTAAAAGGTATTAAATTAGGAAACAAAAACAAAGGAGAGACCAAATACTGTTGCTAATTTCAACTTCTGTTTAGAGGAAATTGTGAGTTATTAAAAGGATGCCAATATATTCACATCATCTACACCACATAGAGCTGTATGAGTCTGGCCCTCGTACAGTCGCATATACAGCACAGAGCTTGTATCACATGAGGTCTGTCTCTAGTACAGTCACATATACAGCACAGAGCTGTATGACATGTAGTATGTTCCTAGTACAGTCACATACACAGCACAGAGCTGTATGACATGTAGTATGTTCCTAGTACAGTCATATACAGCACAGAGCTGTATGACATGTAGTATGTCCCTAGCACAGTCACATATACAGCACAGAGCTGTATGACATGTAGTCTGTTCCCAGTATAGTCACGCAGACTGTGTAGAGTAGTGCATGTTCCTAGCACACTCGCACAGACAGCACAGAGCTGTGTGACATGGAGCCTATTCCTAGTACACTCGCACAGACAGCATAGGGTTGTATCACATGGAGTCTGCTCCCTAGTACAGTCTAACAGACAGGACATACCGCTATGACATGCAGCATGTTACTTGCATATTGACATAGAACAGAGCTATGGGACATGTAATTAACATATTACCACAGACAGTGAGGTTTGAAGAACATGTAGTTTGTTCCTAGTGCAGTGAAATAGACTTCTCTGGTTGTTCTGAGAGCAATGACATAGAGCTGAGTTATTGAACATGGAGTGGCATGGACACAGACAGAGCTAAGGTCTAGTAGTGGAGGAGTCTGCCTGTGGATATGAAAGGTGGTGAATGTGTGCTGGAGAAGATGAAAGGCAAGTTTTGACAATGTATGAGTGCAAGACTGCTAGCACTAGATCATTTCTCAAATTACTCTGTGGGATCACCGTTTTTATATAGCACCTTTTTAAATATTGATTGTCCTCAGTCCCCCACCCCCATTTTCATAAATCACTTGTTATACAGCTGGGAGCTTCTGTTTGTGCACATTATAGCAGATCACAGGAAGCCCAGTGCACACCCCACCCCATGTAATGTGATAAGTAGCACAAGAATAGGGCGAGTTGGATGTTTTTTGTTAATCTAGTGCACATGTGGGTGTGATCAGTGGCTGTATTGTTTCTGAGAGTTGGGAGGAGACCTTAATATCTCTGGGGATAAGGCAATGGGACCGTGGTCTTTATATCTTTGCATGTGTATTTATATTATGGTGAGGTAGCTGAGCATAAAACAGTACCTCTGTGTGTGCAATGATGTATTTTTCAGGGGGCGTAGTATTGCCTGGGGCCAGGCTGCCCCCCTCTCTCCCTGAATGTCTGTAAGACTGTCTGTGCCAGTCGGGCATTGTTCGCAGCTGTGTCCTTGGGGCCCTGTCTCTTTCATTGCCCCCTCCCATATAGATCAGCTGTATGTGGAATTGACTCATTTCCAGGATGTCTCCGTCTGTCACAGCCCCAGCCCCCAAACATGTCGTCATCCCAATGATATGTCCGCAAAGCGTCAGTAAATGGGTTAATAAGGGAATAAATAATCCTTACAAGAGATGTGAATATAAGCCACAGTGCAGGATTTTGGATGCGCACACACTTGTATGACTAGTCTTAGGTGATGCTTTGCCCATTGTTGAGGGGATATGAGCGACAACATTATCTGTAATAGAAACTAATTTATTCTGTGGAATATATAAAAATAAGTGTCATGTTTTCTTTGTTCAGTAAGTTTTGTACTAGTTTTATAATAAGGTTCATATTACTTTTAATTGAATCTGGCTAATATTTAAAGAGTGAGCAAAACTGTTATTACCACTCTTGATTTCATTACAAGCTACACTTTTTTATAATAGTATTTGTAGTTTAGAGTGCGGGTTGTTGGATGTGTAAGCCAAACTCTCTTATTGACATCTTTCTGCAGTTTCGTGCTCACCATATGTAATACACACAAGAAAAGTGCTTCAAAAAAGGACAAATAACTGTGCCGCCCGTTGCATTCTTTAATATTAACACTGCACTCAAAATTTTAGCAAACCCTAACCTTGTGTGTGTATGCGCTACCAATGCAATAAGTTGTATTGGTAAAAGCGCAACACATGAAAAACGCATTGGACAAGTATTACACATAGATCGCTGAATCGCGTCTAAAGGGTGTGTTGGTTTTCATGAGGTTTTCCCAGCTTATATGTGTGTGAATGAGCCCTAAATAAAGCCACTGTGTATTAAAGCTGTCAATCAAACTGGTAAGGAGGAAAACATGTAACAAAGGACATCTTAAATTGGAGACTTTTTTTTAAACTTTACCTATCATGTTGTAAAGTGTTTGTTATACAATCCTCCTCATTTGTAATGTGTGCCAATTTTGTTTTGAGTGTATTTTTTTTTTCTTATGTGATGTCAATTTAATAATTTATTTCTTGTCCCTCTGCAGGCCCCCCTAGATCCACGAGAAGGGGGTCGTCTCAGTAATTCCCCACCTCCTGAAGAGCCCTTTACATGGGTTGGACCCAGGACACTGATCATCAGGAAGACCCGGCAGGGGTTTGGGTTCACTTTGCGGCATTTTATTGTGTACCCACCGGAGTCCGCTGTCCATGTTCCACATCAGGTATGACTTAGTATTGATGTTTCACTCTTTCCCTGGAAAATGTTGAGATTGCTGAAAGTTTGGTTGGTAGGCCCTTAAAAACCGTTGTCTTGAATCATAGCAGTCCCTGTTTAAATATAACATTGATTCTATTTAAGTAGGTTTGATGATGATGATGTTAGATTAATATTATAATAGCAACATCTTGCTTTTCTCAGTCTGTTTCCTCTTTTTCTTCCTAGTATTTACTGACTTATACATGTGGATTCCTAGCATACATGAGAAGGAGGAGACAGACTTAACAACATTCTAGTAGTGTAAAAAGAATACTGACCCCCTGTTACTATAGTGTTGGAAAGATTGCCTCCTTATTAGACTGCGTTCTCATGAATACTGGATTAGCTTACCAAATAGTTGCCTACACTGGAGGTCATTAATAAAGTGCAAAATCAGCTTTGGCTCCACTGTGCACCTCGATTTGTAGATTTCCACCATAACATTTAGGTTTGCAGTACAAGACGACAGCATTTGTATAAGAGCAGAGGTTTGCACAGACATTCCTTGTGAAGTACGGTGTAGATACAATATGGCACTTCATTTTGCCGAGCATTGCAAAAACTAAATGTCCTTTGTATGCAGCATTATAATTGAAATTAGGTAAAAGGACTGAGAGGGGCTCAGAGCTGGAGGTCCTTAGGTCCTGGAATTCCTGGGAGGCTCCCGAATTTCGGGGAGTCCTCCTGGAAGAGTAGGCAAACCACCCGGATTTGCTGAAATTCACTGTATTGAATGACGGGTGTGGGGCTTAATTGCATCATTAAGCTCCTCCCCCGCTATTCAATGCGGTGAATTTCAGCATTTTATAGTGAGGGCGGAGTTATGGTGATGTGACAATTACCACGCCCCCTCCTACCCCTTGTCACATGACTACTCCCCTTCTCCCCCGGAATCTCCTGTGGGGAGAAGTTATGAAAGTTGGCATGCATGTTCTAATGGCATCCATTTTGCATCGAAATATCACAGCTCGGAACAGAAGAGCTTTTCTAGGTGTGCTCTGAGCAAGGCACTAAAAAGCTTCAGAGACCCAAAAGTGTCACACATAATAAATCCAGACCCCTATGGCCACTCACTCTCATGATTAACTTGTGTCATAAATGAGGAAAAATGAAAAGTCTTATTTATTTAAGTGGTGGTTCTAAGGTGGCAGGAGGTTGTACTTTGATGTTTACACTTTTACATGGTGCAACTCTTGTGATGTGGCTGCCTCTCTGCACACCTAGGCACACTTGTAGATTACAGAGTGGAGGCTTGTACATTGATGTGCACTGGCCAGTCCATTAATGGGTTTTGTGGTAAGCTTCATAAATGAGGCCCACTTTGTACAGCGTTCTGGTTACATTGGTACTCATTGCCCTTAGTGGTTCCTGACAACTGGAGGTGAGAAACCACTGATAAGAGAAAGATGCAAAAAGATAGAGGTGGGGTAAACCGTAAACTTCTTTTAGTGTAAGGACATACTAGTGAGTAAATACAAAAAAACAATATGCCATATGTTAACTTTTACTTTGGTAAAAAAAAAATGTATATATTCTGATGGGATGTCCCATTTTACACATTTGAATACGGTCTTGTTAGAGATGTTACCTGGCTCTTAGGATCAAGGAGTGTTATGTAGGTATTAACTATTTTGTCTTGTTTTCCTGCAGGAAGAAAATGGCAGTACAGGTATGTATTCCAGGAGCCGCTGTTTTCTTATGTGTGCAGTCTGTGAAGGGATAAGTGTCTTCCCATTGTCCACAGGACTCTGCGACCTATCTGTCTTGATGCTCATTTCTCACTGTCCTACTCTGCAAATACGTTTGACAGTTTAAGAATAGCTCTTAAATATGGCCACTTCTGAGGTAAAATGAGAGGAAAAAAATTACACTTTTATAGCTCTTGCAATTGTAGTGTTCATTGTGAAAGTTCTCAAGTTTAAATGTGTATGTAACTCTAAAATTATATCAGATTGTTTTCTTCTTTGTTTTTACCTCACAAATTACAAAATCTTGTTATGCTTTTGAGGAGCTTTAAGGAAATATCAGTTTGATTCTTTTAGACATAGTATGAGTCTCTTTCAGAATGATCTTCTATGATTAAGTCAGCCCCTCTCATTCTACAAGTCTGTCTGTCTGTGGTGTATTTCAGAGTATCCCTCTGCATCCAGCCGCCTGGAACCGATGGACACCATTTTTGTCAAGCATGTGAAAGATGGCGGCCCAGCACAGCAGGCAGGACTTTGCACAGGTGAGAAGATAAGGGAAAGCAGACATCACTGCAGGCCAGAGTGGACCTTCAGGGGGGGTTATAAGTCCTTAAACATCACCGTGAAGCTGTTATGCCCCAATGGTAGGGTTGTCATAGTTGAGAAGAGAAAAACAATACCATAAAAATTGTCTGTTCTCATTTTAGCACATTGGTTGTGTATAAAGGCAAGTCAGGGGAATACTAAAATAGTAATTATACTGATATCCAGTAAAGGTATGGGTGTAGCCACTCATGGATAATGGATATTGGGTACATCCAGAGATAATCGAAGGAATGAAAATTGAAAGCCCACTAGTAATAATGAGTCGACCACTTCAAAGTGGACAAACCTCTGTGATTTTAGGGATGTATATCCTGCTAAACCGTGATAAATTAAAATACAGCTGCAGAACAAGCATTGCCAAGCCTTATAGCGATGCCTCTGAGGCACCCACAGTGGTGAAGCCTCTTCTGAATATATGTGGTATGGTGCATGTCCCAGCTCAGAAGAGTCCTCTAACGTGTTCCCTCTCACCTTCAGGCCAGGTAGGTGCTATACCCACTGCACCCCCCCATCCCCCTAGTTCCGCCACTGCGTGGCTCCAGCATATTGCTATTGTTAAAACATATGAAATATCAAGAAAAGAACAACACAAATCCTTTCCTAAACCACTAAAAAAAAATAAAAAAAAAAATACACCCACACACATGCAAAATGCAGATTAGATGGATCTGTAGGTAATTTTCAGCTGTTAAATTCTATATTTAAGGCACTGTATTAAAAAACAAAAAAAAGAAGTGCAATATTTTCATTATATAGTTCACCTCCAGGAAATGAATGGAGAAAATCCAGCTTTATGTGTGTTTGTGTTAGTAAATCTCACAGTATGCCTTTTCATAGAAGATTATTTTGTATTTCGTTGGCCCCTTTAATAAATAGAAATGTGCCGATAGGCAGGATCAGAATAACATGCATATTAAACAACTCTATTTTTAACTGAACATCTATATAAAAGTAAAGCAAGAGATACGCTAATTTGTGAACATTAATCATTTTTACTATTAGAGAATGGTATGTACATATATGAAGAATATTTTATTTTATTGAGTACATAGTGCTGCCCAGTGTGTTAATTAATGAAACCGACATACTGTCTGCTAGTTGATGATCTGTTTTCTTTTTCAGGTGACCGACTTGTAAAGGTTAATGGAGAAAGCATAATCGGGAAAACATATTCACAGGTCATTGCACTGATACAAAACAGGTGAGATATGGGGCATAGGGAAGGGTGGAGGTAGAGAAGGTTCTATATAAGAACTAAGTGAGAAAACGCACAAGATGTAAATGATGATTGTTTATAACATGACTTTTTCCCCCGCTTACTGGCTCTTGCAGTGATGATGTGCTGGAACTCTCCATTATGCCACGGGACGAGGATATATTACAGCTGGTAAGCTCCAAATATTCCAAACACATTGTCACTAACTGCTAAACAGCATCAATGAGTGATAGCTTATCGCACTCTTATTACCTCTAGTGCTCAAATATTCTAAGTGGAGGGAATCAGGATAAACTCTAATTTGGTGAAAGACACACAATTGCACTATAAGTATAGGTAATAATACTATATAGGTAATAGTAATCCTATATGGTTTGTCATTTCCCCTAAAAATGCCTATGTACCCTGCTTTGCAGGGCTAATTCAGTAGCTTTAAACCAAACTAGCATTCCAATCACTGTATATATTGGCACAAAACGATCTGCAGCTTTGTGATCATAATCAGTCAGATGTCATTTGGGATTGGCACAAAACGCAGTTGGCCGATGACTGCCATCTGCCTAATTAACTAGACTACATGGATCCAGTCGCCGTTCTAAGTGCTGAGTAACAAGATCTGTCTGAAGTTTGTCACAAATCCAGATGCTTGGTGCTCAGGTCAGTGACCAGATCTGCCCATTCATGAGATTTTGTCTTCTGAGGACACCTTTGTCACATTGAGAAGCATAGGTATCCAAAAACACTCCAAGAATAGGATGCACTCACCTCTATCTGCCATTTTACTTTTTATATTCCTTTTTATCCCACAGGCCTACTCTCAGGATGCATATCTGAAAGGGAATGAGCCGTACCGGGGGGGTGCTCATAGCATCCCTGAACCACCCCCTGTCTTTTATCCATGGCGGAGTCAGCCTCCAGAAACTTCTCCTGGGTATCCAGGGCCCAGTGTATTCCATCGCTCCAGTTGTGAGGACTTTCCATCCCTCAGGAGCCCCATGCACAGTGAAGTACCGAGGAGCAGTCCTGCTTACCATGACAAGTACTCGCGCCCCGTTGCTAATCCTCTCCCTCCACCCAGACCTTACATGGGATCACCAGCTGTGGCTGACAGATTCAGGGGCCCAGGACCTCCATGCAATTCAGCATATGGTTGGACTTCTCGCCATCCACCAGAGCCACCAAATAAAGCTCCTCTAGAGTCTTGGGAGCAGCCAACCTCCCGTTGGGTCAGTCAGTGGGAGCGACACCAGGCATTGTGCAGCTGGATGTCCCAACAGACACCGCGCAGAAGGGGTTCAGCCCTTCCTCCTAGAAGACGTAGTGCCTCACAAGACCGGCTAGGAGAGGTTACTCATCAGAGTAACTGGCCTCATAGTGTGTCACAGGATACCCTCCACCATCCCCCTGATAATGATTCCTGGGGTCACCGGGCACAGTCGGACAATTTCTTGCCACGTTATGGAAGGTCTATGGAGAAATTGGAGATGAGTGCTTTAATATCTCCCCCCTATGAACGCTGTATTTGGTCTACAGACAGGCCCCCCCAGACAACTCAAATAGTGTCTTGTCCTCCACCGAGACAGGTTGTACCATCTGTCCC
The DNA here is from genome assembly GCF_038048845.1 of Mixophyes fleayi. Classification (NCBI taxonomy): domain Eukaryota; kingdom Metazoa; phylum Chordata; class Amphibia; order Anura; family Limnodynastidae; genus Mixophyes; species Mixophyes fleayi. The sequence goes on from NC_134407.1 coordinate 163,590,516, forward strand.
TAGAGAAGTAGCAAAACCTCCAACACAGCACTCTACTTCTGGGGACTCAGGGTACATAGGTTATCGGAGCTATAGTCCATCTTTCCAGCGCCGCACTGAGCTCCTCCATGCTTTTTCCTTTAGGGAGACTGGATTTAGTGGCCTCCCAACTTTTAGGACAGCACAGTATCCAAGTTCTCCACCTTCCCCACCAGAGAGGAGGGAGCCAAATGTAAGTGTCAGCTCCACAGATGAGAGCAGTACCGCAGAGGAGAGGAGAGATGAGGTGGTCTTACGGCAGAAGCCCCCAACAGGACGTAAGCTCCCTGCTGCTGTGCGACAAGTCAATGTACTATTTCCAGAAGATGACAAAGAAATAGAGTTCCCATCTTCTCCTGCAGGCAGTGAGGAGACGCCTAGCAAGCAACCATTGCAAAGGGTACCCCCTTTACCGTTTTCTGAGGAGCCTCTGGCATCGATACCTTTTATTGGTAAGACTGCACTGGCAGATATGTCTAATCCAAAATCATTGTTGCTGCACTGTTCTTGGTTGATGATGACTCTTACAAGCAGTTTAAACACCCTCATGTAATGAAGGAGAGTCCTGAGCCCTATCCATTTTACAGAATTACTGTCCTACCATTTGCAAAACACCTTAATGGCAGCATACAAGACAGTGTAGTTACCATGACACAATAATATTGCTGACTTTTTTTTAAAAAAATGGACCAGGGCTGTCCAAATATATTGGCTGTTAAATGAATTGTGGCCCCCAAATTTTTTTTGTGGCCCCCACTTTTCTTTGCCATTCTCCATAGACTGCTGTATAACATCATTTTTTTAACAGCATTCCGCACACAACCAAGTCATTATTACATATATTTGTGATCAGCAAAGTATTTGTCTCTGTAGCTTAATTCTTCCTTTCTTCACAGATGAGCCCACAAGTCCAAGCATTGACCTGCGAGCGAAACATGTCCCTGCCTCATGTGTCGTTTCCAGCGCCATCAACTCTGCTCCTTTGGTTTCCGATAGTCCTTCCTCACCAACATTTAGTTTTGCCATTGGACGCCATTACTCTCAAGATTGCAGTAAGTACAACCTTAAACAATCTTTGACTGCCAACATCTAATACAGAAGACATTTTGAAGTCAGGAGGCAAACTGCCCTCAACTGAGACAAATTACAGTTTGTCTTAAATATGTTTTAGCCTTTTTCTGGATCAACATGAGAACAATGGCTACTAAGAAGTGAAGGATGTTTTTTGGTTCCAAATTTGATTGTGGGTTTGTTTTAATTGCTCATTGATTAATCTAAATTAACCCCTACCTACCTATTCTTATTTGTCCCAATAACATTTTTGGGGTGATTTGTTTTTATTACAAAATAATAATATTCAGTGAGTAATCTGCAGTAGAAATCCCCCAATTCCCCTTGGGGCAATAAGGTACCACGTGCAGTAGTACATGTATGTAGGAATGGGCAGGAAAAAAAATATTTGTAGGAATAGAGTTCTCTTAAACACTGCAGATAAGCAGTGAGAGGGGGCCAGCCTCACGTTTTGGAGTTATTACTTGTTTTTAAATTGGTGTTTAAGATGCTCTATAAAATACGTCAGTATGCTTTCATAGAGAGGGCTGAAACAAAGAAATGCTCGGCAGATGTGTAGAGAAATGAGCACATCTTGAGACCACTCTGCCCAAGAGAAACTATTAGGCTCTCGGACAGGTTTATCAGTGTTCAGGCTCCCAAGAAACTGTGGTGGAGACTTAGGGCTCATACACACGGGCATCAAAAATAATGCTAGTTAAAGTGCAGCCAATACTGTGTGCATTGTCCTAGCCTTAGAAGAACATTAGAAGTGTGTACATTAATCAAAGAACTCTGTAGTATTTTACCATCATTAACACTTCTGAAAGCTGTAGGCAATGTTGTAGTTTGTGCAGAGAAAACACAGAAATTTTGTGTGTACAAGTCCTTTCACTTTTTGTTTTTGTTTGTTTCTATCAGTGTCAAAGCATAGTTACTAGGCTTTAGATAGGTCTGTTTATGCTTTAAAATACAGTCTGTACAAGACGTTAAAATATTCTGCTTTTTTATTTTTTGCCACACAGTGAGGCAGTCATTTTGTGAGCTGACTCAATCATGAAAATACAACCTATGAATTCAGACAATATGCTGATGTCAGGGCCCTGGAGAGACGAATGTGAAAAGCTCATAATTTGTCTGGTAGAAATGTAATCTGTTAATTGTCGCTTCCTTGAGGGGGATATCAATGAGGCACTTTATGAATCAATACTATTGAAAATGCAGCCAGTGATGTCACAGGTTCCTAGGGCCTGATTCATTAAGGATCTTAACTTGAGAAACTTCTATTTCCGTCTCCTGGACAAAACCATGTTACAATGCAAGGGGTGCAAATTAGTATTCTGTTTTGCACATAAGTTAAATACTGCCTGTTTTTTCATGTAGCACTGGTTTTGTCCAGGAGACTTAAAAGAAGTTTCTCAAGTTAAGATCCTTAATGAATCAGGCTCCTAGTGAATAAGCTGCATTGACATGAGTGTTGGTTAAGTCCACAAACTGGCTGCCTTCACTGTATAGGCAACTGGTGCCCTTCAAGAGTTCTTCATAGGTATAATAATAATAATAATAATAATAGGTATAATAGGATTTTGGAGTAAAAATCGAGCAAATTGCAAAAGCTATTTTTTCTGTGTTGCTTCACTTCTTCCAATTTTCCACTTGTTCCTTTTAATATGGTCTTATTGCTCTGTTTCACTAAGGCAGCATTAAGTCCAGTCGGCGTTCCTCTTATCTCCTGGCCATCACCACTGAACGCTCAAAATCTTGTGATGACGGACTCAATACTTTCCGTGATGAGGGACGGCTGCAAAGGTGAGTGCGAGAAGAGCAAATTTTTGTCTGGCTGTGAGTGAGCACTAGCACACGGGAAGACGTTTTGGTGAACAATAGATGGGCAGTTGAGAAAGACATATCTCATACTAGATGGCTGGCAATGTTTCTGAGATGCCTTTGGATTACAGCTGCAGGGATATTAGAGCTGGTACTAGATCTTCAGTTACAGTGCTGTTTGAGGAGGCACTATATGAGTAGCTGGCAAATGATGTGAGTAAGCATTAGATGGGGTGGGTGGAAAGGTGAGTACTAATGCCGGGGCCCTGGAGAGCCCAATGTGCAAAGCTCATAATGTCTCTGCTAGAAATTGAATCTGATAATTGTCCTTTCCTTCAACCACAGGAGAATTGTGGGCCGGGTGCCAAGTCTGAGGATGCTGCGTAGCTTCTTCACTGATGGGGTGAGAGAACACATTATGTGCATATTATTACTGATCGCCATCTGAGTTTGTATAACACTGGTAGATGCTTATTACACAAGATATTTAGTAGAGCTGTGTGTTTCCTCCTCTCTTACATATAACACAATTCAGGGTTGTGTGCATTATGTCGGTCAGCAGTAGCCCTGTAATGGTGTGGAGGTCCAAGGGTTCTGCCTGCAATGTCTGCTTGTGTGTGTGTGTGTGTGTGTGTGTGTGTGTGTGTGTATATGTGTATATATATATATATATATATATATATATATATATATATATATATATATATATATATATATATATTATATATCTATAGCCTTAATACATTCACCGCCACACACTGGAGACTGGAGGCATCCAATGTGTAAGCTGACCCAATATTGATGAGCAACTAGTCACATCGCTGATACATGACCCCTCGGTGAGGTCACTACTACGTGGGAATTGATGAGCTGTTTGTAGGTTCAGCCCCCAAAATGCCTGTGCCCACTTTATGTATGTGATAAGTAGACTTCAAGTGTATATAAAACACTGGAAGGTTATTTAAACTAAAATACTGATTTTAATGATCAGGAGTTCCAGGATTGAATTGTCAAATACAAGCAGTCTTGATATCCTCATCATCGTCACCATTTATTTATATAGCACCATTGATTCCGCAGCGCTGTACAGAGAACTCATTCACATCAGTCCCTGCCCCATTGGAGCTTACAGTCTAAAGTTCCTAATTCTCTCTCACACACAGACACACACACACACACACACACACACACACACACAGACTAGGGTCAATTTTGTTAGCAGCCAATTAACCTACTAGTATATTTTCGGAGTGTGGGAGGAAACCGGAGCACCCGGAGGAAACCCACGCAAACACAGGGAGAACATACAAACTCCACACAGATAAGACCATGGTTGGGAATTTAGGAATTTAACCCATGACCCCAGTGCTGTGAGGCAGAAGTGCTAACCACTAAGCCACCGTGCTGCCCCTTTTTATTTCTTGAATTTGTAACTTTGGGGATAATGAAGCGACCACCTCCAACTCCCCTCCCTTTTACACTCCCAATAACATCGTTACTTTGTTACTTCTAGTCAGTTGCATTTTGCAGAAATTAGTAGATGTTTTGGGCTCCTTCAGGCAACTGTACCTATGTCCAGTGTTGCAGCTGTTGGGTGAGTGCTGCCCATTTGACCAACATATGCAGTGAGGCATTGGGTGTGAGGTTTAAAATATCAATAAAAAGGGCTCATCTTAGTATTTGTTTACATATAGATCTTGCTGTATATATGCTAATACTATGGGCCTCATGAATTAATCCCATGTAATTTACGCCAAAAGCATAGTCCTTTTATACTATGTCCTTCAGTTTGTTTGCTGAGCTACATGTATCTAAGATATGTGTAAGTACGTAAGATGCTTAAAGTGTATGAAACGATAAAAGCGCCTCTTCCCTCCCCCACTCTGACCCTAGGTCTCGGTGTACATACAGACTGAGACAAACGCCCTTTAACTGCACATGTGCTCTGTGGTTCTACATAAGACCATATGTGTGTATATGTGTGAAAAACTGCAGAAGTATATTCATAAAATATATGCAATGAATATGACCATCACTTCAGACAGTGGCCATTTTGTGGGGTTTGGATGACAAAGTAGTAAATACTTAACTTGCGCGTATGTACTTCTCTGCTTATTGTCTTGTTAATACATACAAGGAACAAAAGGCTGATTATTATCTGTTTACGTCCAGTATTAATTACTCTTGTGTTATTGAGTGATATTTGTATTTTTGTTTTCAGTCTTTGGATAGTTTAGTTGCTTCTGAGGATGGTCGGTCGAAACGTCACTCCACCTCTGAGCTTTCTGATACAGAGTTCAGTGATGTGCGCAGGGAAGGCTGGCTGCTCTATAAACAAATTCTCACTAACAAGGGCAAGGTATGACGGAGGGGATATGTCCTTACATGAATAGTTTGGATGGTTTATAATCATATAAAGTGTTTGTTTGCTATGTTTTATTTTGTGTGACTGTGTACACGTTTCATTTTTCTTTATTTAGAGTTAGAGAATGGATTTCTGTCATTACTATAGTCCCCTTATTGTTCTTCTTTCCTGACCCTACTGTCTCTCAGTCAAAGACTGTCTTACTAAGGTCACATTCAATGTTTTGTGTCATGGTGGAAACTGTATTTCTTTTGTCTTTCCTTTCTCTGTAGAAGGTTGGCGGCGGGCTCCGTCAGTGGAAGCGTGTGTACTCCATTCTGCGCCCTCACCTTCTCTTCTTGCATAAGGAACGTCCAGACTTACAGGGCCCTGGGCCAGGTGAGGAGGAGCAGCCAATCAGCATCCTCGGAAGCCTGGTGGACATCTCTTACAGCGAGACCAAGAGGAAGCACGTCTTCCGGCTGACGACACCTGACTTCTGTGAATATCTCTTTCAGGCTGAGGACCGGGATGACATGTTGGGTTGGGTCAAAGCTATCCGGGAGAACAGTCGGACAGAGGGGGAGGTGAGGATGCTTTTTTAATGCCTGGCAGAGGGATGGTAGGTGGCAGGGAGTCTGTGTAGAAAATTGAGGAGGAAGAGATGATGTGAATAGGGATCTGGTGCACTGACATCTGCTCTGGCATTGTAATATGAAGAGAGGTTTGACAGATGATTATGTGGTTCGATGACCGAGAGAAGAGCAAATGGAAAGTTTGTCTGTCGGTGAGAGGTAGTAAAGTTGGATAGTCCATGCATTTTGGGGGCTAAAGCACTCAGCACTGAGACTGAGCAGACAAATCACATTGGGGCCTGTTACTGTGGATGGCAGATGGTGACACATACAGACATATAGAGGGCAGTTGCTGACTGAATTTACCGACATGCAGAAATGATCCGCTTTGATTTTGACTTGACAATTCTCTGGCAGTTTAGCTCTGCTCGTGCACCGACTCCAGTTTGATAATATTGGTGCATTTTTATACAGCTTAAATGGGAAATAATTATAGGTGTGAGGTAATTCAGGGAAATTGTGAGTAAAGATACTAGTAGAGGATAGATGACATCTGTCATGTATGATTTATAGATGATATTTAGACTTTGTGTATCTTTCTTCCAGGACCCCGGCTTTGCCAGCCATGCTTTAATAAACAAGAAGCTAAACGACTATCGCAAACTCAGGTAAGTTGCCCACAAGTATTTCAGAAGTGCCCTCCTCTTACCTGTCCGTGGATCTAGCTGGCTCATTTCACATCTCTTTACTTTTGTAGTGTTACTGTGGCCAAACCCGACACATCCCCGAAGGGGACACGGAGCTTAGGAATTCGATCAGATCTCTTATGGGCAGCAGGATTGGCAGCCCCACGATCACCAAAGCAAGATGGTGCTGGAAAAGGTAGTGTACTTGTTTATAGGAATGTCGTTGTCATAACAACTTTTGTTATGTATGTGTGTTAATTCACAGTGTGTGTTCCTCAATCCTGCACCCGCCAGTAGTGGGCTCTTTGCAGTAATCATTATCTTGTCTGTGCATTCTCCAGCAGAGGAAGGGACTTCCACCAAAGTACCTTGGGGAATCAACCTTATGAAAAAGAACAAGAAGTGTCCACCGCGGGCATTCGGTGTGAGACTTGAGGATTGCCATCCTGCAGCAGAGAACAAGGTGATACTGCCTGGCAACATGTTAACAGTGCTTCCTCCTTAAATGTTTAAGTAGTTAACATTTCTTTTAATAATCTGTTTTATATATCACAGAACTTTCGGTATATACTAATGCCTATATCTGACTGCATTGTTGTGTTATATCGTTAATATTTCTTTACACAAAGGGGCTGTAGGTTATTATACTGTATTTCCTGTATGTAGTAACTGACTGAAGAGTTGTATCCTGTCCTGTATTGTTTGTGTGTTCCTCCCACTGTTGTCACCTGAAATGAATGCCCATTAATTGCTGATTAATATATAAAACAGAGCGTACCGCTAATTGCCCAGTGGTGCCATCTGCTGGGAGTTTCTTGAATTGACAAAATGTGTGCTGTACATGAAGGTCATATTGTATCACACGCAGGGGGTTCCATTGATAGTGGAGTTGTGCTGTACACTGGTGGAACAAAATGGCCTGGAATATTTGGGAATATACCGTGTTCCTGGAAATAATGCTGTCGTAAGCAGTCTACAAGATCAGCTCAACAAGGGCCTAAGTGAAAGCATCATACAAGACCAGGTGAGAGGATTAGGGGTGGATCCACACTCAACTTTTAGCAAATAGGGCACCTGACATATGTGCCCCGTACTCCATCTGCCATAAGATAAGAATCTTAGTTTAAATAGCTTATAACATGATGTTATAAGCTATTTATTTACCATAAAATACTTAGACCGTCTACCAACATGATCTTCTTACAAGTGCATGAGTTACGCAATCATCTACACACTACTTCATATATATAAGTCAATTTCACAACTCAAACCTCCAGATGGTAATCAGACAATTTAAACATGATTGATAACCTCTTCTGCCTTCTGATGTAAAAAAAAAAGGCAGCATATATTAGTTCAGTTTGAAAGCATAATGGTCAGAACTCTCTCAAACTCCTGCCTTCCTTATTTACACTAATACAACTTGACAGGTAGCCAGAATTACTGTCCATTTCATACTTTGTTGCAACAATGTTGCTATATACTGAAAACCGTTAATCACTTTGTGCTGCAGAGAAGTTGATAGCTTGTTGTATCAATCATTATTTTGTGTTGGTTTCAATCACAAGACAACAAAACAATGGACAGAAATGTTTGTATAACGCATACCATGTTATCTCTTTACATTTTCCATCACATTATGCCATTTTCTTCCTGATTTTTTTTTTGTTTTGTTTTGGTTTCAGCGTTGGCAGGATTTGAATGTGGTCAGCAGTTTGCTTAAATCTTTCTTTCGAAAACTGCCTGAGCCCCTCTTCACTGACAGTGAGTACGCCACTGTGATTGGTGGATGAAATGACTGCGTTGGCTGGTGATATGGTACAGTGTGGACAAAAGACAATTTAGGTTAATTAGGAACCAGATAAATGTGCTACAGCAGAGCGTTTCATTTTGAGCAAATGCTGCGATTTTCCTGTGTCGCTCAGACATAGGCGCTCTTCCACGTTACACTTTTGGCCACTGCCCCAGGAAAGCAGTTCTCATGGTGGAAAGCTTAAAAACATAACTGCCTACTTTCGGCGTTTGCTTTTATCCTAAAATGCTGACTTAAATAAATAATGAAAACGTTGAGACAGTAGGATTGTTTTAATTACATGTGCCCCGGGTATATTTTATGCTCAAAAAAATGTGTTCTAATGTAAAGTGCATCTAATAGGGAAGAGGTGTTGCTGAAAATATAGGCTTCTGTGTGGATAAAAATACCCAGTGGACCCACGTTCGGGAAAGACCTCCCATAAATGCACTCTCTTAATTCCTTGATTCTTAAATATTTTATAGTACAAAACAAAATCTTGTTCTCTTCAATCCTCCATGGCAGCCATTACAATGGATAGAACCCCCCCCCCCCCTTCCAAAAAAAAAATGAATGCCAGCTCCTCCTCTTCCCCTACTATCAGGTAGGTCAAGTAGTGTTCTATTAGGTTCTCTAGTGCAGGGGCTTTACCCCTCTCATGGGTCTCGTGCCTCAAGCCGTGGATGGGGCTGGCTACCCGGGGATTCCTCAGTCTGCTACCGCTGGGAGCAGTTCTAGTGAAGGAATTACAAATTTGGCGCAGATTTTCTGACCTCAGCAGTCTGCTTATGCGCAAGAGCAGTGTCGTAGATCAGGGCGCCAAGATAGAGACCAGGCTCACGGAGGGCTCGGAAATACTAAGAAGTGTTACCTGCCATAAGAATATGTTACATTTGTTTTATTGCAAAGTAGCGCAGCAAGCTACAGAGACCAGAGCTGAGCCTCAATGGAGCCAGAGTCAAACCTTAAACAATTGAAGACGACCTGCGCTAGGTAAGCCCCTAAAATTAGGGGTGTTTACTCTATGCATATTCCTTTGAGTCAGTATAGTAACGGTCTGTCCTTTCAGTGCTCTCGTAGAACCTGTGGAAGGAAAGAAGGACAGCAAGCCTACAGCGGCGTAGTTTGTGGATCCTGTGATAAGTCTCTAACTACTGAGCTTGAAGGAGTGTTTTGTACAATTTACAGTTCTCAACCCAAGGGACTGATACAGCTCCCTGGGCAGTTTTGAGATCTTCTGGCATGAATGAAGGAATATTTTATAACAGAAGAGGGTTTTAAGTGTAATGCAGGGATTAAAGAGAGACAAGCATGGATTTAGAGGTAGTGTATTTGCAGACGGAATGTGATCCTTCAGGGTATTTGGAAGATGGGGCTGATCTCGCACTAGGAAAGGGACTCTCCTCTTTATTTGAATCTCAGGGTACATTCACACCGGTTATTTTTGAGTCGATGCTCTTCCAACAGCTTAAACTATTCTTTCTCAAAAGACCAGAGTTGGAGACAAAAATAGAAGGCGTATCAGTCCTGGAGTTCATAGTTCTGTATCATTACAAATTCACTTTTAATTCATCATTTTAAAAATCTATTTCAGGTATCTTGTTGCCAAAAAAACAAAAAAGTTTAAAATTATACAAGGGAGACTCATTGGGAGGACTAATGATTTGGTGTGTATGAATGTATGACCTATAAGAGAAGGATATCACTAGTAGGAATAGAATATCAGTGTCTCCTTTAATAGGACTAAAGTAACACTCCGATATAACTTCCTATAATCATTAGTTTAACAAGTATTTGAAACACTGGTATGATATAAGGATAAGGGTATTGATATCCTTTATAGAGATGAGCAGTAGGAGTATACTATAGAGGGTAATAGTATGAATGGAGATGTACCTAACAGATAAATGATATCCAGTGATAAGTGCTACTCTCCCATGATCATAGGTAGATGGTGACTATACACCTCTAAAACAAAAGAAAGGCATTATGGTCTATAATTATAGTATATTAGGTAGTATTCAAGATTGTGTGCTACTGGGGATTCTGCAGTTGCTAATTTAAATAAAGAATAGAGAACAGAAATCACATTATTTCTAGTCTGAAGTGACATACTCTCTTAAATGTGGTCAAGTCCCTACAAACTAGAGAACTAGGCAAAGATTGTGGATATGAGTATAATTGTGAATATTCAAAAACAGTGGTTTCGAGAGCTATTTTATGAAGATTCATATTTTATCTGGCACCACTTTGAAATCTGGTGTGGCTATGGCCTCAGTAGCCAAGGCACTTAGATTACGAGGAGATACACTGCATACAGATGTCCAAGAGAAAGTGAGCAGACAATATATGTTGAAAAGCATTGAGATAATGCAGAGGCATTGAGTTACTGTGTGAAGCATATTTGCATTGCTTTTTAATCAAGAGTGATGGCATCAGCAGCAAAGCCTAGGAGAGCTTTCTGTGTTGGACTCTTGGTCAGCAGATAACATTTGGTGGATCCCTCTTCTTTGGAGACAAATTGTACACTGTCATACAGAAACCCTCTGAGGGTAAATCTAACAGTTTTCCACAGGACAGGCCTAAGTACTCTCCCTCAGCAGCAGTTCAGAGAGGTGAGAGGTTCTAAGCCAGGGAGACAGTGTGTACTACAGAATATGCCTACTACACCCAACCATTCCTTTCGGGCATTCAAACCTAAAAATAGGTTAAATGAGAAGAATCCACAATGACTGTTGTCTGGATCAGCCCTCATTTACACCAGTAGGGGGCAGAATCGCACACTATGTGGAAATATGGACCCACCCTACCAGAGATCAATTGGTGTTGGACATTGTAATGAACGGGTACAAAAATAGTTTCATCAGCATCCCACACAGACCTGCGTTGTCCGGTCCAGGATTCCTTCAACTGTAATAGAATTGGTAAAACAGTCTACAATCCTTAAGAAAGACTCCTGCAATTTTTCTTGTTCCTGCAGGTCAAGAAAGCAAAGGTTGCTGTTCTATGATCTTCCTTGTCAGACAGTCATTGGGAACCTTTGGCACAGTTCTGGATTTGAAGAGACGCAACAATTTTGTCCACAGCGTGAATTTGGTCTCTGCAGCCTCAGGTTCTGGGCTTTGGGACAGCACTTTCAGTTCAATGGACGCTCTTCAGACTGGCAACATCTCAGATAACTTTTTACCAAGGTGCAAATTCCTCTCGTGATGGAATTGAGGAAACAAAGGGGTCACAGTATGACCCTATCTGGATGACATTCTTTTGGTTAATTCAGAACAGATTGTCAACTACAAAACAGCTCAGGTGAGGGCAAGTTTAGAAGAACGTGGCTGGATTATGTGAACAAGGCGAAAAGTCATCTCATCCCTTCACAAAAAATATAATTTCTGGGGGTCCAGACAAACACAGAGCAAAGTGTCTCTATGAGAAGAAAGATGTATCAAGTACCTGTGCCTGGCACAACATTTGCAAACTCATCAGCGAATCTCAATAAGAAAAGGACTTCAATGGTTGGGAATGTTTTCCTCCACCAAGATGGCAGGTGTAGTAGATGGCAAATGTGAAATCTCCAGTGGGAACTTCTAACACTGCAGAATCACAAGCAGACTTATTTCAATCAGGCAGTGTCTCAGGTGTGGCTAGGCCCAAAGTTAAAGACAAGCTGAGTGTCACTATTCATGTCAGAATGGATAATCTAACACGTCAGTGTCACAGACTGGAGAGGCCACCTTCAGGAACAGTTGGCGCAAGATACATGATCACAAAGCTAGAAAAGACTTCACATGAATGTTGTGGAAATTGGAGCATTGTGGAATGCAATTCAGCACTTTCATCCTCCTCTAAAAGGGAATATCTCAGACAACAAGACTGTGGCAGCCTTGATAAAAATGCCTGGGAGGCACCAGAAACATCATGGAAGTTGCAAAAATCATATCTTCACCAGAGAACAATCTGAAGTCTCTCTTAGCACTGCATGAAGCCGGCAAACAGAATGTAGTATCTTATTACCTCAATTGAAAATAGATTCATCCAGGAGAATGGATTGTACATCAGGAAGTGTTCCAGCTACTGATAGAGACATTTGGACTTCCTTAAGTGGACATTATGGGAAAAAGCAAAATGCAAAGTACCCAGCTCTTCTCTCTGCATGATGTTCCACAGACCGAGGGAACAGATGCTCTGACTGTTCCATGGACTTTTCACCTTGGTTATGTCTTCCCTCCATTTCCACTCATCACTCGTATTAGAAAAAAAGATGTCACAAGGTAATCAGGGGATGGTGCCTACTTGCTGGGATTGGCACTACTAAACTTTGAGGTGCAGAGTCTAATGCGCCCCTTGTCTTTGCCAGGTACCCCCGCAAGGAGATTTGGATTTTTCGCAAGGGAAAATCCAAACCCTTTTGCGCAGGTCTCTGTTCTCCAAGACAGTTTCCAGCGAAGCATTAAGGTGCTTGAAAGTAGTCTTACAGTCAGAGTTCAAGCCGATCAGGATGTGCAGTGCAGAAGGGAGATCCAAAATGTTGGTTAGAGAATAGTTAGTGGTCTGGTACCAGAAATATCTTCATAGCCAAATTGCAGTCTCATTAATTTATTTCACTGAATAGTGTCTATTTGTTTTTGATGTGTTTTTTTTTTGTGGGCCTCCCTGTTGTATTGCTTTGGTACGTTTCATTGCAATGGCTGCCATGGAGGATTGTAGAGGAAAAATGTGAATTATGCTCCCAATTCCTTTTTCCTTCAAATACTCCATAGCAGCCCAATTACCCATCCATGCTTATTAAAATATTTTTTAGAGAATGTTTGGCAAGTAAAAAAAACATAGGGAAAGAGGAAGGGCTTCCTTATGTACCATCCTGGGGGGATGGGGGTCACCTAAACTGGAAGGGCTGCCATGGAATATTTAGGGGAAAAGGGATTAATGGTAAGTATAATTCTCATTGTGCAGTACAAGGTGCACAAGTACACTAATCCGCATTCAGCAACTGACACCCCAATCTGCCCCTCCTCCCAAATTAAAATGTACTGATGTGACACATGATATAAAGACAGCACGAAAGTCTCTTTATTCTCATGAGATGAGTTAAAAAAAATATAAGTTATAAGTAAGTGGGTCATCCAAAACTGCAAGGACTTCACACACACGTGTGCTTAGATGGTCCACAAATTAAAAAATTGTTTTCATGGTACATCTCTGGAAAACGAGCGTAACGAGCAAGGAACACACTCGCCCTGTATGTCCTGGACAATAACTGACTCTCTTTGTGTATCTGAAGGCAGCACATACACAACAGTTGATAGAGTGGACAAATTAAGCATTAAGGTCATCAAAATTGATGTGTAATTGATATTTCTGCTTAGACATATTCTGGACAAACATGGGCTGTAGGTGCGAAACCTGTGTATGTCCAGCTTAAATGAGACGTAACTGCTGTCACACTGTTAGCATGCAAAGGGGCAGATTCATTTCAGTGCGCGGTGACCCCATGTGTCTCCGCAGACTGTTCCAGAGACACATCGCATCTGCATTGCATAAATATCCGTTCCCCTTTCCTTGTGTCCCATAGAGATGTACAGAAAAATGTCTGGAAAGTTCTTACCATAATAGTCGGCAATAGGTGCATCTAAACATCGAGACAATATTCAGAGGCAGCTCATGCCAAAGTGAATCTCCCCACAAACAGTCCATATCATTAATGTGGAGATAAACATAATATTGGCCTTTTATTTGTGTAACATTGAGTGCAGAACTCTTCCCTGTAAATTACTTCATATTTTTTTCGTGTTTGTCTTTACAGAGTTCAAAATACCGTTTATTCAAAAAACCTTTTCAAAGTCTTAAGAAGCAGCTAATATGCTGCTCATTACAACCCCTCCTATCCCTTGATTTGCTTATTTTTTTAAAGCTACACATCTTAGACCAAATTGCCTCAAATTGCTTAGATATGGTCTTGAAATGACCAACAATCCTAATCACCTTCCAATGATTGTGATAAATCATATGCTGCTCGGGTCTGGTGGAAAATGTGGCCAAACAATGACTGTGACTAAACAGTGTGTAGTCTGCAAACATTGGGTCTCGTAGGATATGGAGATGTAGCCTTGGAGCTGAGACGATGAATCTGTCCAGTTTGGCCTCAAACAGAAATGCATAGTGATCATTAATTATAGAATATTAGATGGCAGAAGTAGATTTTTAAGACCATTATCTTTGCTGGTAAATAGGGCAGCCACAGTAGAAGGATCCAGTGACCTGAAACTTCTGCTGTTGAATAGGGAAGCCGTGGTAGAAGCATAAAACTTAGAAGAAGTTTGCCTTTTGGAATATTTGTCACATAATACCACATGGCAACATAGGACATTGTACTTGCTGCATTTTGTGGGAAGTGGCACTAGATCTTCTCACTGCAAATCACATAGGCAATATCATTTTTGCAAAAAAAATATTGTAATTCAGAACAAAAATGTGATATAAAAAGGCATTGTACCTGCGTGAGCAGTCTTTGTAAACGTATGACAAACTGAATTTCCATTTCAATACAACACTAAAAGTGCCTGTGGCAGCATATACTGTAAAGATACCCTTGGACAGATCATCCTGATTGTAATAAAATGTATCCAAACATACACTTGCATTTTCAAGATATTTAATTTGTCCTCATACATTATTATCAATATATTTAGATTATACATCTTGCTGCCCATGTAAAAGTTTTTCTTTGTTATTAGTGGTACATATATTATTGTAATTAATGAATGTCTGACTTGTTGGAAGAGTTATTCAAGGCTAATAGATGCACGTTTACAGTCTGCTATCCATTTCTTTTGCAGACAAATACAACGAGTTTATTGAGGCAAATCGCTCGGATGATTCTAGGGAGAGGATGAAAAGGCTTCGAAAACTGGTAGTGTAAATTTTTCCAGCGTTCCCCACCTAATCTTATGTCATTTCTGGTCTCCATCATTCTCGCTCTCCGAAAATAACATAATAGTACCTAATATTAAATGTGTGATATATAATACAGCAAGTACCGATCCTTCAATTATTCAATTTTTCTGTGGTCTAGATATAGATATAACAGGCAGAATAACCAGAAGCTATGCTCTTGTGTTCTTGTGTGGAAGTCCTGGAATCTACACACTGTGGTCCATGCTGTTTGATAACAGTATTGAATATAGTGTTATGAAATATAATTGAATACTGCAATATATTTTATAAAATGTTTTTAATTGTTTTATTGAGGTTTTCAAAATGAAAATAAAACAATACCCTGTTGTTTTGGAATTGTTTACTTATATTATCAAAGTTACATTGGCAGAAGCACATCAGCAGCAGAAGAGCATCTAGAAACAAAGGATGAATGTAATGCCTGTATTACATTCTGTGGACTAATGCTCCTACGCTTCATCCTTCATTGACAGCTTGCTGGAACCTGACACCACCAGATTATTTTCTCCTTGGTCTGTCATCTGTGTTGCAGCAGATCCAGAAATATGTACCATATATGTTTTTACTCAAGATCAATGATTTTTACATTCCATTAAAACTTTGTTCACCATCTGGTGACCACAGCCCTAAATACTAAGAAGGAGCTTTATAGATAAAAGCGTAAATTAAAAAAACAAACTAGTCTATGGACAAAAGTGTGTGGTGTTCTTATTAAAAAAAGAAAAGAAAATCTGAATGCAGCCAAATGAACATTTTGTGATTTGTTTTTTTTTTGTTTGATGATTTTTTTTTTGTTTTGATTTTTTTTTTGCATTTACATCTCAAATGAAAATTGACTGACTTTCAAGATTAGGTTTCATATATAAGACCTTAAATAACCAGTCAAGGCGGTAAAATATTTGTGAATTTCTTCTGCTGTTAAAAAGACAAAAAAACAAAAACAAAAAAAAAACCAAAATACAACTTTTGTGAACTGTGGACCTGCGGTTTCTTTCCTAAGGAAGAACTTTGCTTTAGATTTACATCAACGTGACCTCTTCAAAAAGTATTTTTATTCTTGAGCAATTTAAGTAACATGCGTTTAACAAGGATTTGTAGTAGTTTGCTAGGAGTAGTTTGCTGATTTTAAGTCGCAAGGACTGTAACATTAACAGCTCACTATTCCGAACACTGAAAAGAACAGTGCAGTATAATTTAGATTTACTGTATGGTTATCTGCAGTTTACAATTGGTTTCCTCTGCTCTATTGTCTCATTAGATGATGTATTTTCTTTATCCTCAGATTAGAGAACTCCCCGCATACTACTATGAGACACTGCGCTTCCTTGTTCGTCACCTGAAGACAGTAGCCGACCACTCTGAGAAAAACAAGGTGGGGGGTTACTCTCTGTTAGAATGAGGTTTAAGGGCTTGTGTGATTTATTATAACTCTTATAATCAGTGTACAGAGAGGACATTAGAGACCAGTTTATTATCAGTTCTAAAGACCACAAACCTTAATAACAAAAATATGAGATGGTTCGTAAATTCTGTAAATATTAAAGTGTTTAAAACAGATCTCTCAGTATTACTGCCTGACTTCATATACCAACAAGGGGAGCATTCCAATTTGTTTGTTCCAGTGTGTATGTTTGGCACCACAAAATATTAATACTATATATCTGATCCACAATCCTCTTAAAATGTTTCTGTTGAGTGTGCACAATGGAAGCAGCCATTTTATGTTTTGAAACGGTGTCCAGCATATCAAATCAGCGGCGTCACTAGTATATAAAATTAACTTTATTTTTGTGATTGATTCAGTCCACACAATGTCTACCTTCAGTGAGTACAAATGAAATCTCCTTTCCTTCTGTTTAGATGGAGCCTCGAAATCTGGCCTTGGTTTTCGGCCCTACGCTGGTTCGCACATCTGAGGACAATATGACGGACATGGTGACACACATGCCAGACCGCTATAAGATTGTAGAAACCCTCATCCAACATGTGAGTAATGACATGTGTGCATGCACTAAACATGACAGAAGTAATTATAGATTACTGGATGGCATAGAAACAATATTGTACCCCTGGTAGACATTAGAAGTGACAAAGAGTGGGTCTGCTGTTCTATAAGGTATTCATCTGTCCTTTGCTGTTAACTCGCTTCCCCTTTCTCTGTGTTGCAGTCTGACTGGTTCTTCAGTGAAGAGCACGAGAAAACTGAAAAGGTAAATATGCAGAGAATGAAACATTGCCGAGGAATGCAGAAAATCCAGTCATTTTGTAATAGTATTCAATGGGAATCATTTTTCAGATTTTTTTATCTCCGCTTTCTATCTGTCCTCAGTCTTAAACACATTCCCGTCCTCCCCCTCCATCGTATCTGTTCTCCATCTCTCACGCATGCTCCTCTTTAATCTCAGATTCTTATCTACTTCATATTATACTCATCTGTCCTACATCTTACTCTCTTATTTCTCCTCCATCTTGTACTTTTACCCATCATACATTCATATATGAAGTTGTTCTTACCTGTCCTCTCTCACGTTCTCATCTATCCATTGTCTTATAAACTTACCTGTTCACCATTCCACATACTTGTCTATTTCTGCATTATATTCTTTTACGTGTCCATTTCACGTTTCCTACCTGCCATCTGTTTTGAGGTTCTTACCAGTTCTCGTATCTTGCTGTTCTTACCTGTCCCCTCTATCACTGATCTCCTCTGTTGCAGCCTTCATATCATCCTACATAATATCCAATGTTTTTCATATGCATGTGGTGTGTTTTTAGACTCCAGTGGACGAGTCAGATTCCCAGTCTGTACCAAATATTGAACACCTTCTGCCAAATATTGGACGGACGATAGCAACTGGAGACACCTCAGGTATGTCCTAAAATTGTTAGGTTGATGGGTAGATCTGAAAGAACACTGGTTTTGTGGGTGGACAGGAAGTCCTTTACAAATAGCAAATCGGCCATGTCGAAGCTGTGGACCCGCTGTACAGCCTTGATTTACGGAAATTTATCTAGATTTCTACAGCGGCTTATAGGTCTGCAGGCAAAATAGCTACATTTGCAGTGAAAGACGAGTTTGCAAAGGCAGACATGAAAGAGTTGGTTCGAGTGGAGGTGAAATCTTGGGTGTCTTTGTCCATTATACTTGGACTACTGGGGTCCAACCTTCCTAATTACCCTGGACACTAAGACCAAGAAGGGGCCAAAGAGCCACAGCACCTTTTAAAATAGGGCTGGCAAGCTTTTAGGTGTGAGATTAGGAATTATGTTGTTTTGAAGCTTGTTTTCACTGTCAGGGGATAGATGCCATAAATAAGTCTAAACTGAACAGTATTTCAAGAGGAAAACTTTATTCAGTTAAAATGGGTGGTATTCAGGGGTATGAAGTGTGCTTCATAAATGATCTCCAGTGTTCTATTTACCTTCATCTCACTGACTGTTACACTTACACATGTGACACTGTAGGTAATGTAGCCAATCTGATGTTAGAAAGACATATCACTCAGTCCACTCATGGTGTAAGCGCAAAACCCTGACCCACCCTGGCATGTTGTGACCTCAAGTAATTCCTAGCCTTTCTTCCTTTCCTCCTTCTCCCGGCATCTGCTCCCTCTCCTCCTCCTCTCTCTCCTCTCAGCGGATCTTCTGCAGCAGTGAACAACGGGTATGGTTTGGTTTCTACCGCTTCCCCTTCTAATCACCGGGGTGTTTGTAAGAGAGATGGAAGTTGCACTAGATACGGCTTAGATGAAATGGCAACATATAAACTACCGTATTATTGGTGGATAGAGGAAGATAATGCTGAAGCTAGAGGTTTATCTATGGCAGTTTCCTTCAGGGAAATGACTGATTTGACATAATTGAACTGATAAAAATGAGTGTGTATTATCTCCAAAATATTGCCATTTATTACAAGGAAAGGGGTAGACTGGAGTATAGATTATAAAGTAGATCATTTAGCTTTCTTCATCTCTCTTATTTCCACCCATTGCCCAGGGGTTTAACACATCTTATGGCTGTTACTGTGTGGCGTTGTCACGCTGATGTCCTGTGTTACTGCTGCTCTCACACTTACAGAGCGGCCCCAGCAAGGTGTCTGCAGGCTCCTCCACAACCAAAGTGATCTGTTGTCTGTTCACAATGGCCTTGATTATGCCCTAAACTGTTCACATTTATTCTCTTTAAAGCCACTTCCCTCCACCCCATCACTTGTCCTGCCATACTGCCCCTCCACCCAATACCTGTAAATGGCTCAGTGTCACTCGTCCCAGTACCTCGTGAATGTTTATCTCTAACCATTCTACCTACTTCTTTATGTGATCCTTTGTTTTCTCTTCATCGTCCTCTCCTCCATAAATGGATAATGTATATGTGTTAAAATTCAGCACCATTTCTGATTAAGTATAGATTTAATGAGGATATAGTTTTATGAACATGGATATAGTTTTATGAACGTCTCTGCACGGTAGAGCTGCAGTTGTTATCTCTGTAGCTTTTCTTTCCCTGCTCATTGTCACTTTTTTCTTTGTATTTTAAAACATCATGTATTGCTGTATTAGCTCTAGTTAGTTGATAGTTTCCTATAGCTGAAGGCTCACCCAGATGAGCGCTTTCAAGAAAGTAGTTGTGTACCAAATGGAACATAACTCGACTAATCTGCTGAAAATACCGCGTCTGTGGATCCTTATGCCATGTTGCCTGTGCTGTCCGCACAAAAAAATGCAGACATCCTTTTTTTGTGCCTTCCTCCACTATTTCATTGTTATCGTTGTGGACACTGATTCGAGGCAACACACCATAAAGACAGCCAATTATAGATTGTTTACATGCTCATCCGAGTTGCTTTATTCACACACATCGATAAGCGGCACAGAAGAACACATTTTTTTAGATTTTAAATTTCTTGGGGCATCTCTCTTCTACCCCCTTTCCTGATGGTGTGGACAGCACAGGAAGCAATGGATTTCTAGTCTTGGTATTTGCATTGTCTTTCATTTGGAGGTGACAAGAATACTTAGTTCGAAAGCACTTGACTGGATGAGTCCTAAGAGTCTGTGCAGACCCCTTGGCATGACTCATGTCAATACAGTTGGCTGACAGAAACATTACAAATCAATGAAATGGAGACAAAAATGCTAGTCACATTTTATTTTTGTACTTTTCATTATAATACATCTTATTTTCTAACTAAAAGAACAGTTTTTTTATGATGTTTTAACGTTTTTGATACTGTAACTTACTCTCGTCCCATCATGTGCTTATATCTCATCCTGACAAAATCTACCTCTTGTTCCACTCTCCTCTCTCTACTCTGTGAGATCTCATCCGTGCTGGAGGGGCCTGCAATATTCCTTTACGTGTAGTCCATGTGTTTGTGTCCATGTGTGAGCAAAACTGGTTTTTGTTAGTGTGTCTTTACTAAGACGTTCATCTATATGCCAGCTTTATGCCTTGTTGTTCATAAACATAGCAAGTTGGATGGACAGTCTGGTTGTATTAGACCTGCCTGGCCTCATATATCTGCTTGTGTGCTCCCAAAACAACCGGCAGAACCATTTACTATCGGACTGGGTCAACCTGATGTCTGTCAGCTTGGTCAGCTGGTAACAGTGATCTGCCGGTACGGGTGATGATTAGCCCACCACACTAACTTGTGCCCTGTATGACCTTAATTGCTCAATTTGAGCTCTGAGCCATTGGATCCATCCAATTCAATCAGTCACAGATGCCGTTTTCTTGGTGCTCAGGCTGAGTGAGCGGACCTGTCCATGTAATGACCACTTTACAAGTAGCTACAACTTTAAGGTAAAACATTCTATTCAAAAATACAAAACTTTAGCCATTTGTCTGGTACAAATGAACATTTTATAATATCAACTACATCGGTATGTAGTATGATCCATATGTTGACAAAAAGATAACTTGGGATAACAATTATTGTTAGTATTAGAAAGTATTTTTTTTTCTTTGCCCCTGTCACATTTTGAAGACCTCTTGATATGGAAGTAGGAAGTTAAAGGGAAATTTCATCATCAGGAGGCCTGGAATGTAAAATAATAAATGAAAGTTATGCATTCTAGTAAGTACATTTAAAAGGTGGCACTTTCGTTGTTGTGTCTGTGATGTATTGTGTTAACCATATGTTTGTGGGTTGTTGGTGACCCATTTGTGTTGTGTTTAATATAATGGTCGAAGTGAAAGGTTTAGAGGGGAAATGCAAGATCATAATGGTGAAACTGGCACTTCTTGGGGGTGTAATATAGGCAGCAGGGATAATAAAGGTTGTGGCATTGTACACGCCTAACTCTCTCCTCTCCTTTTATTTCAGATTCAACCAACAGTGATTCTGCCAAAGCCAAGGTGAGTGCTACACATGTGCAGTAGATGAAAGCAATGCTGTTCCTTTTTTATTAAGTGAAAACAGACTTGTTCTATAAATAGGTCATATGGTTGTTTAAGGAAAAGATTCAGTGATGCTATTTTTACATACGGTGGGGAATCATTTACAAAGCGCAAAATGGATGAGTATCAGTTTTGGTCCTACCGTGCTCCTTGATTTAAGCAAGTGTGCCTAGATTTCCTCCAAAGCGCATGGGTTTGCAGAGCAAGATGGCGGCATTTGCAGAGGTATAGAGGTTTGAAGACACATTGGGATACACATTGCACTCCGATGAGGAAGCATGTAAACAAAAGCGTCACATATGCAAATTAGTCACAATCTTTGCTGAATTTTCTTTTTTTGTTTTGATAACTTTCAGAATTAACTTTGGTTAAGTTGGTATGTAACCTTGCTGTTTATTTTCAGGCTTCTCGAAAGGAGCTTTATGCCCGCGATATCCTGTCCATTCCCTTCATTTCAGCAGTCAACCGCAAACGCAGGAAGCGGAGAGATGAAAAGCGCTTTGGGAGCAGCACAGAGGAGGATGACTCTGAACAGGAAGTGACCCGGGTGGGGCAGACTGAACAAGATGTTGAGGTGTTAGACAAGCAAAGAGAGCCCGGGGAATCCCAAGAACCAGTATGTTTAAAGCCCCAGGATCAAAAACTGGCAGGTGCAGAGGACACAGAAGCTGAGAATAAAGGTCCTGGAAGTAGGTGGGTGGCTCCGGTAGAGGAGAGGATACCAGCAGATGCTCGTTCTATTGTCTCTGGATACTCAACTCTGTCTACGCTGTGCTCAGAGCCTGCCTCCAGTGTTCGGGGTGGAGATGAGGCGGATGATGAGCGCAGTGAATTCAGCCACATGGAAACCGACACGGAGCTGGGAGGAGGAAGAGAAACCGAAAGACCACGTTCTCAGGACTCATTCACCTCTCAAAGGCTAATTCCTGGGGATACACTAGCTCGCAAAAAATTGGGTAAGGGTAAACTTGAAACCTCTGATGAACCAGTGTCTTCTCACTCTCGTCCGCCTCAGCGCTCAAGGCCGGCTGCAGATGACCTTTGTGTGGCAGCACTGCGTAAGCCTGGCTCCCCAGAAACTCGCCGTAGGAAGAGTGCCTGGCGGCGACATACTGTGGTGCTCCCAGGGCAGCTGACTGACCTTAATTTTAATGACTGGAAAGAGCCAATCCTTGGAGCCACAGCAGCTTCTGAACCTAGTGCCCGATTAAGTGGGGGAGCCTGGGCCGAGGGGAGGGATTCTGGGCTCAGTAGCTTGGAATCCCAGAAAGCCAAAAGCCCAACAGTTCAAGAACCTGTCGCCAACAAAGGGTCCAAATCTCAAAATCCTTCTCTTCCCGGGCTCCGCCATTATTTGTAACCCTTCCTTGGCAATTTCTACTGTTAATATAACCAGATGTACACCAGGGTGGTCTCATCACATCTTCAGCACTCATGCACCACAGAGATATGCCTGACCATAATATCATGGCTTTAGGCCATCTTGTTACATAGAGTTGCTTTTTCTATTCTTTATTGTTCTGAAATAGCGTATACCCAGGTGGTGCCATCTCCTGTCAGAATATGTCCCTACCTCTTCTTTCAAAGCAACTAACTTAATCCCTTTTGGCATTGACCAAATATAGTAAAGGAGATAGGAGGGTCAGTAAGTGAGTCTTTATAATATGTCTGCAGTGTCTCCCACAACCCGCTGCTGTAGGATGATTATTGGGCGTTCTATATGCAGAAGGGGATTACCATTGACAGACAATACACTTCATTACTCTACACAGCAACTCATTAAGTACAGTGGGGACGTAAATGGATCCATGAACTTTGGTGCCTTATTGCATAATTTTACCCTTTCTCCCATTCAGACTACTGTTTGAATGTGAACGGCAGTATGTGCACAATAATTTAGCAAATAAGATACTGGTCACTATACATGTACAGTACATTGGTTATATTTATACATACACACTGTGCAGAGTGATATATCTATCGATCATCTGTCTAACGTGTGTGTGTGGGTGCATATATATATATATATATATATATATATATATATATATATATATATATATATATATATATATATATATATATATATATATATATATATATATAGTGTGTACACACACACACACGACTTGCACAGTGTTAAAGAGGGGTGCACTGCTAGGTACAATACTACATATATTAAGGAATAAAAAAAAACAATGCAGAGTGCGCATACCTCCTCTATAGGAGAGATCTTTTTGTTTTCTTTGTTTTTCTAATTCGGTATAACCTATGTCACTGTAATTGTTCTCCTGTAAGAGGTGACGCACATACCTAGTTGCAGTAAAGAATGACAAAATAATACTCATCAATAGACCTAAAACCTGGTGTTTGCAGGTTAATGTCTGTGTTCTCCCAATGGTTCACCTTATGGTCACACTTTGCATTCTGTGATATTATGACAAAACTTCGCCAAAGGCAGGAAAACACTATGTCCATTCACTTCCAATAATGCAATTTTATTCATAATTTTAGATTTAGTCAACGGAAACAGGACTACAATGCCTCAGCCATGCCATTTCCAACTAAATCCCTTAATTATGTTCAATAATTAAGTTTTAATGATACCTATTAAAATACATCCACTCATTTCATGTTCAGTTCTCCTACATTTTACTGTTAAAAGCACTCTAACATCAAAATGAGTTCTTTGCTACTGGGGAATGTATATGCAAGACATAGTTTTATGTTATCCTTCTGTACAAGCAATGAGCAAATGTAGGCAGTTGTCTTCCACTTCTTCCCCTGCTCCCTGTCATGTTCTTGGGACTCTGGACCCTCTACCCCTATGATGTCATACCCACACCTACAGGAGGACCCTAGTAGTAACAAGGAGAGACAAAAATAATGGCAGTCTACTGAAGAACGCACCCTGCAAGCCTTTTTATGAACACCTTCATGTATAGTAAAGTCTTAAAATAAGCATTTTATTATGCATTTCAATATTTTATTAGACAAATGCAAAGGAAAATAAAAACTAATAGGGTTAGAATGCCTTTAACCTGCTTACTGGTAGTGGGATGAGGCTGCCAGCATGGTTTTTCCCCAGGGGTACAATGAAACTTATAAATCTCACTACTGTGAGATCTGCACCTATCTTTTGCTGGTGAGGAAGAAAGCCCCATAACTGGAGTACCTCACTTTCCTGAGGTTTAAATCAGTGTTTATACTTTTCATTCTGGCCAATAGAACAGCAGCATTGTTTAACTATGTTTACAAATTCACTGAGTCTCTTGGCTTGTTACATACATGGGGTATGTAAAAATAGCCTCTCCCTAGTAATAAAATCTGGCCATGTAAGTACATATATCTTTCATATAACATGATTGGTTAAACAGCCTGTCTTTTAGTTCAGGGAATTGGAGTACATAAAAGGATGTGTCCCGGGCAGGACATGTATGCTGTAGTGTTCTATACTTGTAAGGTCTAAGGACAGGTTCCTCCTACTGGGCTGTATTGTCCAGGAAAAACCATTTACATACAATGTACCCTTATTATATAGCCAGATTTCAGCACAAGGCCAGCATTATAGGAAGGGTGACATATAACGGAACATATACACTGTAATATATATATTTGTAAGGAGATTACACCTAGTAGTACAATGGTGGTGGGTTTACAGAGGTAACACACTCTAGTTATGCCTCATTGATCTCCTGGAGCGATGAGTGTTGGGTAAACTTATCAAACATCTCACACTTGACTGTTAGGCAGGTGGGTCTTTCTGCCCAATGAAATGTCTTAGGTGACTCACTCATAGCTAAGTGCCATTATCACAATATTTAACCTCATTCTGACATGAAACCCTTGTTACCTCAGCCTGGTGCAGGCAGAGTCATTAACAGCAGGCTAAGAATTACGTCCTCTGTGCTCCCTGTACTGTATAGTTGAAACATGCACCATTGTACATTTCCCATTACAATTCTCCTTCACACTGTGCTTCAGTGAGAACTTTTATACTACACTAGTTGTGTCTGTGTGTATATATGTACACACACGTTTATCTATATCATTGTTCTTTACTATACTACCTAATTAGATAACACCTTCTTATGTTGTCAATTACATCATTTGTTGGAAGGGGTAATGGTTTACACTACTACATAAAAACTGACTCCGATCAGAAAGATAAATGTGTATAACAGACTAAGTTGCATTATGTGATTTAAAAATTAACATTATGGTGAAAATAACATGTATAATATTAGCAACTTTGACAAAAATAAGTTTTAAAAGAACAACCATTTTGCATTATATCAAATCCCCTGTGGTGAAGGTTTTCATCACTCACACACTGTGGAATCAGTGACATCACCATACCTTCCAACATAAGCTCCTCCTCTGTGCCTCAGTGATGTCACTTATTCCAAATTAATTAAGATGTTGCATTCTCGTGAACATTGTATCCACCAACAGGAATAAAATTTCCCTTCAGTTCTGCTAGGAAGGTGCTTGGTTCAGAATTATTTTGGAGATTTGCTGCAGATATTCAAGTACTGCAGCTTGGTGCAAAGAAAAGAACAGTGATCGGAGACTACACAAGTCTTGTCTGGAGTTACATGTGCTGTGTGTCACTAGAAGACACATGATGTAAAAGTAACAGGGAGAGGAGGACAACATGTTATGGTGGTTAATGGTTATGTATGAGGCTAAGAGCAGGAAGAGGCCTGGTTACTGGTTAATAGTGACGGATATGAAAGTAAGGTTTAAAATGGGCTCTTCTGTCAGACTGGAGGGAAATTAAGGTGCAAGATCAACCAAAGGGCCTGGACACTTCAATTCTAGTGTAATGAGTATTCATTTGCTTTTGAAGAACATTGTTTTTTCTGCTCCTTATATTTTATATACAAATGAAAAACAAAGCAGGAAAACAGCAAGGCAAGATGCTTGTAAGTCCAGGCCCAGAGGGGTAAATATTTCATCAAAAGCTGTTCCACGTGCAGGCATTGCATAGAGATGGGTTAATAACATGAGTAGTAGATAATACAAGAAGCAAGCTGGGTAAAGTACAGCAGAAAAGCACTATGGTGTATCGCGGGACAGTGAATAAAGCAGTATATACTACAGTCATTCTTACGTAAAGTTAGCGGGTTCACCTGGTAGATTGCTGTTGTGCATGTAACATAGGTCCCTTCTATCCACCACATACAGTACACGAGTCACAAGCAAGCTAAGGGAATTGTATGGGCCATAGATGCACTGAGCAACTCCTGCATGTAACCAACGCTGCATCCTTAGGACTGATATCCTGCACCCCTCAATGTTGTTCATCATCTAGACCTTACATTGAATTGACAAAAGTGATCTTATTTACAAGGTTTCACTGCAATATATATGTATTTAGACTGTTACTACTTGTTTACTTGAGATGTGCACTAAACAAAACAACTGCCTCCGTTCTCTTTGTTTGTGTCCATCTGCTGTACATTTATTGCCTATAGCCCACTGCACTACTTATGCCTTTCCATTATACCCCTCTGGATGCCTGACCACTGCCTCCAAGCCTCCTGTTTCATATCTCAGTTTTCCTTTATGCTATCACCTAAGTTTTGTGTGCTGTCTTTGGCCACATATCCACTAATAGAAACAGGCATCATTTGGCTCTCAATGTGCTATGGTGTCAGTATGCCCTGCCTGCCAAGATTGCCTACCTCTGCTGTATATTGTACATACACACCGCCAATCCCCCTAATAATACTGAATTTCTGCATTGTTCTCCCATGCTTTTATATTCTCTTTTGTTTGTATTTTGACTGACCTCAAAAGCCATGCGCTCACACCTTCCATTACATTGTATTGGTGCTGCCAACAAACAGATTATAAATTTGCTACAATGTATGTTATACAATGACCATTCATTAAATCCATTTTGCTGCAAAATGTGATTCAGTATCAGCAGAGGGGTTCAATTATCCTCCAAAATGTCTCCTGAAACTGTGTGGCGGCTTAAGGCGTTCCATTGTAAGATTCCTGGCAATAATGGAGATAATATGACCCACAATCCTTAGCGATGTGTTTTTATATACAAACTGCCGCCATTCCAGACTAGTATTGTGACTAATGTATAATCCTGTTATGCATATAATGTAAAGTATTATTTCTCTTTGTTCTGTAAATATGGTCTCTAAATGTGTAACATAATATAAAATGTATAAGAATTTTTAATGTTCGTTTTTCTCTCCTGGGTTTTTTTTTATGGAGATACTGCTGAATAAAGCTTTCTGCATGTTTTCTTGACCGAAAAATTCTGCTGCATAATAGACCTAATTCTCACCCCCAAAAATACACTGCCCAATGTGAGTACTATTCAGACCTGGAAGACAGATATAATTAGCAGCCCGAACAAGCATCACTACAGTCTTCACCAACCTTGTTTTGACTGCCATTTGTTTCAGAGGAATAGCATCTCCAGTGGGCAATTTTCTAGGCAAATGTTAGAATACTTCATTCATTTTACCAAACGTTTAGTGAAATTCATAAATGCCTTGTCATAAAGAATTCTAATATTTTTTCTTAAAATCTTACAATGAATTACAATGTTTTGTCAATTGAATGTTATTACCACTGAAATGTTATTTATTAGTCTTTATTCTATATGTATAGCTCTCATGTCATGACTTGATTATGACTATCCAACTTTTTATTTTAATGCATAAGATAGAAAAAACTTTCATCAGCCACCCCCTGTCCCTTTATTTTCCTGCTTCCCACTCTGTCTCCCTCTCAACTACCTCCAAGCTATACCGCTAAGATTCACTTTGTACAGTTGGACATAACCACCTGCTAGACTGTCCCACTTTCTCTTGATTTGGGGATATTGTAGACTTGTATATTATATTTTGGCAGCCCTAGCCTACACTTCATCCCAAACGTTTTTTTTTTTTTTTTTTTTTTACGCCATCATATATATCAGTCCACTTAGGACTTTTAGGCATGCTTGCTTGCTCCCCTCCACAAAACCTCGCCTCCCTTCCTCAGTCACATTTTTTTTCTTCCTCCCCTTGTAATTCTCAATGGAGGGTAACCAGATTCTGTTAGGTAGTCAAGGAAGACTATACACCTTAACTACAAAAAGTCTCCTTGCTGTTTTGACACTATCAGCTCTTACTCTCTTTACATCTAGGGTCAGGGTCAAAATAATACATTCATAAAATGTATTAATAAATCATTTTATTATTTAATAAATAATATAATATATTAATACATTTATGGCCAAGATTGGTTTGACTCCTGGAAAGCCAGGAACCCCTCCTCTAAAAATTAAACCTTTTATTCCCATCAATCGGTATTGATATGATTATAGAATGCAGTCATACAGTCTAGTCGACATTCTCCCAAATGTATGATTTGACCAATTAAAACACTATCCCTGATGTACAAACTGCCACAATTTGGCAAGTCCACACTACAGTAACCAGAGGAACTTTGCAACTCGTCATAAAAACAATGCAATAAAATCACTAACATTCCAAATTCAAACTAGAGACACTGCCCAAAGCAAACACACTAACTGAAATCCAACAACCATCTTATTAGATTTAAAGGAAAGCTACTTGCTGAGAGAACCGAATGTAGTCTGCATTGGCTAAACAAGAAATATGGAAAAAAATATCGACTAATAAATTAAGAGTAAATACAACTGCTTAAGCAATTACAAATTTGAGACAAGAAGGGTAATTACAACAAGATCCCACTAAAATTAACAGCATTTTCAGAGTATTTTCTCTCTTCAATATTCATAAAGATAACAATATCAGGCCTCTTGTATCGTTCCCAAACTAGATAGTAGCACTACTATATGCAGGCTAAATTTGGAAATCTCAGCAGACGATATTACTGAAATACAATAAAATCACAAAAATCATAAAAGTTCTTGTCCCCTGGTGCATTTCCAATATCCTATTACAAGACTTTTGCAGATAATCTAGTTCCTCACCTAACCACGGTGCTTAATACAATCTTAGGTGAGCACTTCCATTCAGAAACAACACGCTCAAAAATGATAGACATTTCCTAAATAAAGATACTACAAATTGTGCTAATTATAGTCCAATTATATATCAATCTCCATTTTAAACATCACAATATTTTCAAAAGTTCTAACTAAGGCTGGGTACACTATACAGAATTTTCCAGCCAGTGTATTATACATATCGATCTCACTAATGACTAAGAAAAAACAAACAGATCTGATCAGCATGCCGATTAATGCGTACACACTATACATGTTTTAAAAGATTTAGGCTAGGTACTCACTGGACCGATGATTGCATGAAAAGCCTCCAATCAGCGGACATCCGACAGTTTGGTCAGATATCGTGTGAGTGTGTATAGTGACACGAAGATCTAAAGTCGTCCCACAGTACAGATCATCTTTTCATTTGGTTGGTCGTACAATTTAATATTTTCCGAATAACCACTGACCGATCATGCAGTGTGTATGCACTCATGCTCACGATCTCCATACAGTTTATAGATTTGTGTTCTTTTCAGCCGATACTAGCGATGAATGTCCCAGTGAATAAACGTAAAGAGTGCTGAAGAGGGAATAATTCATTTGTTCGCTCTGAGACAAAATGTTTAGTTTCAGAGTTACAGAAGCTAACGCAATTCGTTAGGACTTGTATAGCTATAACAAGGCGATTTTAATCAGTGTGATAATGTGACAATAATGAATGAATGAATATTGTGCTGTTATTCTCTGAAGACTAGAGGATCAGATGAAGGACCAAATGAGGAGCACAGATCTGAGGGTAAATCGTGTCACAGTGTATGCATGAATCGCCAGACTGATCTGACTTCCAGTCGTAGGTACAATTGTTTGAGATAACAGGTCAATCGGAAAAATCTTCAGTAACTATCTAGCCTTACCCTCAGATCTGTGCTATTCAACTGTCTTAACCGTCGGATGAAAAGATCATGACTCTAAACTCTATGGAGATCCTGGTCGTGAGTGCATACACTGCAGGATTGGAAGACGTCGTTCCATAGCCGAACGAGATTTATAGTTCTGCTGAACAATTAAATCAAATAATGGTTGATGCTTTGGAACGACTATCGTTCATTGTGTAAGCGTACACACTAATACAATATTGGGCTGAATGGTCATTTGTCAGGTGATTGGCCCAATCATTGGCTGAAAACACTGAAGTATGTACCCAGCCTAACATACTAAATGCTGCCTGACCTAATGGACCCTGATCAAGTGGGTTACTTACCCATGAGATTAACTTTAGATAACACCCAGAGGACACAACCTTATAAAATAAACAATTCTTGGACACAGAAAAGGCTTTCATGGCTGTTTACTCTAGGCACTGGGGGCATTCGGCTTTAAAGGGAACTTTATTCAAGCCATTCATCCTGGGCAACGGAGAAAGACCAGGGTACCATCTCACCCCACTGATACTTGCACTGCGTAATGAACCCTCAGCAGCCAAAATAAGATAAAATCAAGATATAGGAATCTGAGGAATATAAAATATTACTATTTGCAGATGACATCCTCTTAACCCTCACAAGACCTCCAAATGTATTTAGGGAACTTGTTATGGTACTTCTTCAAAGTATACAAATAATTAGAAATCAGAGGGCCTAAAATTATATTTAGGTATTAATATCACATGGCTACAATAGCCTTTACCGATCCAACTTTTTCCTTTTAATATGTTTAATTTACTAGGACCTGGAAACGTGGAAACTTAATTTCATGGATTGGCAGAGGAAAGGGGATACAATTAATATTAAATCATTATACATGTTCCAAATGGTATCAGCTACGATTCCTAACCAAACTCTCAATCCTGTACAAAAGCATTGCAACAAGTATATTTGGGATGGTAAGAACCCAGAATTAAAAGCTCATACTGACCAAATCTACAACAGCAGGTGATTCAGGTCTACCTGTCACTCATAGATATTCTCAAGTAACCCAATGAATCCACACATTTGCATTGACAAAAACACAAATAAATGATTCTTGATTCTTGTCAATCTTTAGACACAAGATATAACCACTGCTCACTACTGAAATACTGCTGGTCTCAAATTTGAAATAATAGAGTCCAAAAAATATAAATTCAGTGGCGCAGTAATGACCAGCAAATAGCTTTTAAAAGCTCACATTAAATTTACTTCGAAAATGCATGAATATATTGGTTTATTAATTAAAACTTATAAACAGATACTTCATAAACATATGTAAAAAAGAAATTGTCATGTGTTTCATAATTGCATATATTAGAAAATAAACATGATAAGGGAAGAGAAAACATACATACATACATTCATTCACTTAGTGGTTAGCGCATCTGCCTCACAGCGCTGGGGTCATGAGTTCAATTCCCAACCATGGCCTTATCTTTGTGGAGTTTGTATGTTCTCCGTGGGTTTCCTCCGGGTGCTCCAGTTTCCTCCCACATTCCAAAAACATACTGGTAGGTTAATTGGCTGCTATCAAAATTGACCCTAGTCTCTCTCTCTGTTTGTCTCCTGCCCCATTGCTCCAATGGGGCAGGGACTGATGTGAACAAGTTCTCAGTACAGCGCTGCAGAATCATAAATCATAAATGATGATGATGATGATGATTTACATATGAAAAAGGTATATGATCATATACACATGCTCGTAGCATCAAATTATTTCCAGAGGTAAAGGATATATTAGAGGTGATTTGATTTTCAATATCCCAGAGAAAGATTTGGAATCTCACTCAGTATTCCCTCTCTGATAAGTGGATGTTGTTCTCTCTAATAGATTCAATGACCTTAGAAGTATACTTCTAAATAGATAGTGACACTGCTTAATAAAATCATCAACCTTACCTGTGTTGCTCAAACATCACGCTGACATGTGGAATGTTTGAAATCAAAGTCTTACGCTCAGCTTGTAAGTTCATTAATCAAAGCCGCATAGTATGTATCTATATAGCTAGACTTCAACTTACTGCCATCCATTTACTGATAAATAACAATATACCAGACTGAGAGCTGCACAGGTGATTGGCGGCTATATGAAAGGAGCCAGGTAAATGATTGTGCTAATATTGCATCATAATAACCGATTAGACTGGTAGATATATTATATTGGTGAGAGCTAAATGATGAGTGGATATTACTTGGCTCGACTTGACAACACTTCTTATTGACACACATTTAAAGTTCTCCAGCTTAATGTTACCTCATGTTTCTCCACTAATTGACGTGGTTTCATCAGAAGAATACATCTATGTTTATTCACTTGGCTATTTAACTATGTACGGACTAATCAGCTAATGTTCATGGTGAAAGCATATAATTGCTAATTAGTAAACCACACAAAATAACAGTTTATTATTGGAACAAGAAAATAGTACAATCTGCAGTGTTTTGTATTAGATTATACACACTGACAATAAAAAAACAGTCACAGCTGTTAGGTAATCAGATGGTCATACAACAGAGATAACACACTGGACCATTAATTTTGAATTTAAATGAAATTAATGAATGTCTAGGTTATTATTATTATTATTAATTTTTATTTATAGGGCGCCACTAGGTGTCCGCGGCGCCGTACAGGGACAAACGAAATTACAATACGAGGTGAGACAGCACAGTACAGTAAACAATAATCACAGTAACTCAGTGAGCTCAAGGCACAGCTAGCGGGGCGGGGAGAGGGGAACGTCTGCCAACAACGGCCCCAAGGAGGGAGGGCACGGATGAGAGGGAGACCCCCAGGGAAAGAGGAGGGAGCGAGAGGGGACAGGAGAAGAGGGTCCTCAAGGAGGAAGGCAGGGAAGCTGGCGAGCAGAGTTAAAAGTGGAGAAGACAGGAGGAGAGAAGACCCCGCTCAAAGGAGCGTACAATCTAAGGGGTGGGGTAGACTGACAGAGAGACACAGGGGAGGGAGGGAGAGAAGGAGGAATGGCTAGGGGGAGGGGAATGAAGGGGAGTGAAGGCTAGGGGAAGGGGAATGAAGGGGAAGAGTCAGAAGAACAGGTAGGAAGTTAAGTGGGAGACTGGAAAGCTTTAAGAAAAAGGTGGGTTTTTAAACACCGTTTGAAGCTGGACAGATTGGGGGAAGCTCTGATGGCAAGAGGGAGCTTGTTCCAGTGGAGGGGGGCAGCGCGGGCGAAGTCTTGGATACGCGAGTGGGAGGAGGTGATCAGGGGGGAAGAGAGGCGCCGGTCATTGGCCGTTTGGAGAGGGCGGGATGGAGTGTGAATAGAGAGGAGTGAGGAGATGTAGGGTGCAGTGGAGTTGGCGAGGGCCTTGTATGTAAGAGTGAGGAGCTTGAACAGGATTCTGTAGGGTAAGGGGAGCCAGTGAAGGGATTGGTAGAGGGGGAGACAGAAGAGGAGCGGCGATAAAGGAAGATAAGCCTATATAAGGTTATAGGTTATATACTGATAAAGATAAAGAAACTGAAAATGTCTTTGTTAGCAACTAAAAAAAATCAAACCAAATTGTAAATAAAACATCTTATAGTAAGATTTTAAGTCTAGTTTAAAATAAGTATATTTATCTCTGCTAAATATCCAAATTGGTAATTGATACCATCTTATATTAAGAACTAATTTTTTTTTATCTAAGAGTCTTGCAATCGACAGGACTTTTCTTGGTTGGCTTTCCAAGACTCAGACATGTATTGATCATAGTATTAATAGATATCATATTATTACAGTTTCACACAGGGGCAGACAGGCCCACCAGGGAGCCTGTGTCCCCCGGTGGGCCCCAACTCCTGATGGCTCCCCTCTTCGTTGGAGGGAGCGGGTACTTTA
This sequence comes from Mixophyes fleayi, assembly GCF_038048845.1. Lineage (NCBI taxonomy): Eukaryota > Metazoa > Chordata > Amphibia > Anura > Limnodynastidae > Mixophyes > Mixophyes fleayi. The sequence goes on from NC_134407.1 coordinate 163,624,967, forward strand.
AAAAAAAATATTACGTGATCACGGCGCCGGCGCCCCTCCTCCCTGCTTCGCTTGCACTGAATGTTGGGAGTGACGTGATGACGTCACGCCTGAAATTCAGTGAGGAGCAGCGCAGAGAGGAGTAAGCAAGAAAGAAGAAGACAAGAGAAGAAAGAAGCCAATAAGAAGGTAAGAATAGGAACAGAGGCATGGGGAGGAAAGCAGGATGGTGCATAGTGATGAAGGGAGGGGGGGCAGCATGGCACAGAGTGATGAAAGGGGGGGAGCAGCATGACACAGTGATGAAGGGGGGAAGCAGCATGACAGGGTGAAGAAGGGGGGAGCAAAAGCAGCATGGCACAGGGTAATGAAGGGGGGAGCAAAAGCAGCATGGTACAGGGTAATGAAGGGGGAGCAAAAGCAGCATGGTACAGGGTAATGAAGGGGGGAGCAAAAGCAGCATGGTACAGGGTAATGAAGGGGGAGCAAAAGCAGCATGGTACAGGGTAATGAAGGGGGGAGCAAAAGCAGCATGGTACAGGGTAATGAAGGGGGGAGCAAAAGCAGCATGGTACAGGGTAATGAAGGGGGGAGCAAAAGCAGCATGGTACAGGGTAATGAAGGGGGAGCAAAAGCAGCATGGTACAGGGTAATGAAGGGGGGAGCAAAAGCAGCATGGTACAGGGTAATGAAGGGGGAGCAAAAGCAGCATGGTACAGGGTAATGAAGGGGGAGCAAAAGCAGCATGGTACAGGGTAATGAAGAGGGACAGGTGAAGGGTGGAGCAAAAGCAGCATGGAGGGCGCAATGTGATGATGAAGGGGCACAGTAATGTGTGTGTGATGGCACAGGGGGCTTGTGGCAATGTAGTGTGTGTGTGTGTGTGTGTGTGTGAGGTAGGTGGTGGCTAATTAATGGGTGCTTTTTTGTTTGTGGGGTGATGGGACAATTTAATTTTATAGTGGGGACTATTAATTTAAGAAGGGGTGGTTTGAGGGCTATTAATTGAATGTGGGGCTGAGTTTGAGAAGCATGAGGTCTATTTATTAAATGTGAATATGAATTATTTAATGGTAGTGACGGTTACGGGAAATAGGTATATTTATTATACGTAAATGCTATTAAATTTATTTCTGGGGCTGTTTGGAGGGAGGGAAATGGGTTTATTTATTAAATGGCAATACTATTACTTTAATGTTGGGGTTGGTTGGAGAAAAAATAGATCTTTTTATTAAATGGGAATAATATTACTTTAATGTTGGGGCTGGAGGAAGGCTTAAGTATTAATCGTGGGTCCTATTAATTTAAGGCTGGGGCTGGTTGGAATTTTCTAAATGTACCCATTTTTTTCCCAAATAGGGCCCCCAACATTCCAGGATCCAGACAAGGCACAACTAAAGAAACCAGCAGCCACAGGTGGTGAAAGTGACAAAAACAGGTAGTAGAGAGCAGGGTAGTCTGTCAAATGTTCTGATTCTAGTGGAACAATCCTGATTTTTGGTAACTGTTCTGCCCCATATAAGGGGCAGGTCAAGACTGTGTATTCTTTATATACTACACTATGGTGCTAGCTGACCTTCGTGGGCTTACCACACCCCGGTTTGGTTACGCCTCTCTAGTGACTGGCCACACCCCCTTTGGTGAGCCCCTACCATTGTATTCCCCTGTGGGCCCTTTATGCCCCAGTCCGACACCGGTTTCACATATATATCTCTTCTGTATTATATATTATTCAATTATATTATTATTATTCAAATTATATTTTAATTTAGACCTTCAAGTGACATGTATATCATTACAAATATCCAGTAAGCGTCTCTCTTACATAACACTCTGAATCTATCACCTCCTTGTGTGGTCAAATTAATCTGTTTAATACCTCTTATTGTGAAGCTATGTGGATTGCCATTACATAATGAAGTACAATGTCTTGATGGACTTTGTGTTTGCAGTTTCTTTAAAAAATTATTATTTAGAGCACATGCAGTGAGGCCAATATATTGCAACCAGCACTTTCAGTCAATAAGATAAATAAAAGAGGATGGATCATTTATAAAACTCTTAATAGAATATTTTATACAAGTTAACCCGTGCATGATACTCATGCATTCTAGTCAAATCAAGCTACTTAAGGTGTTAAAAAGGTTCTTGTCATGCATTTGGGCCATAGCCCAGGCCTCCTCAGGGGAAGAGCGTTACTTCCCGACGCAAGCGCCCTTTTTTAACGTGGTTTTGTCCACATGTCACCACCTCATCATTTTTCTCCATCACCTCATCCTTCATCTTTATCGCCACATCTATCCAGATGTCTATCCAGACACAGGGATCTCTCTCAGCGGTCCTGAGTATCACACTCCTCTCGCTCTGTCACCCCCGGCAACCACCAACCACTCCCAACTGTCACCCCCGGCAACCACCAACCACTCCACACTGTCACCCCCGGCAACCACCAACCACTCCCAACTGTCACTTCTCCTTCAAGAAATATATATGTATTTTTTTTAAATCTTTATAAAAACACTTTTAACAATTAACAAATTAAAAACATCTTAGTATACCAAATTTCAGCCCTGAGTTTTTTTTCCACACACACTAAGAATTTAGTAGGTCAGTGTATAACTCCGCCCAGCAGGTGGCGCTGCAGCTTGGTGTTTTTTTTATCACACACACACACACAGACTAACAAACGCCACTAGGCTTTTATATTATAGATGTGTTATCTTTTAATAAAATCCTCAGCATCTATGTTGAATAAAGTTGCATGTTGTACACCTATTTTTACCAAATTTGTAACACCCTAATGGCTCCAAAGTGAGTTTTATTTAACTAGGAGCTAATTTATCTCAGAGCATATTAGATTTTCTGAAGATTGTTGATTTATCCAGAAAAAAAGGCTCCATATTATTTTAATTAATGATAATAATTGTATTCCTCACTTTATGTGCAAACAAAGGATACAGATTTGTCTCCTTTGTTGTCATCAGAATCTTTCTTGGATATCAGAAAACAATAACTTTCAATAAAACTACTTCTTGATAGCCAGATTGTTGGAGTCCTGATGAATAATGCTTTTGACAAATAATTTGAGTAAATCATGAAAAAATTCCTTGATTGAGCAAATTCCCCAAAGCCTTAGGAGTTGTCCCTTAGGGATGTTATTTTTTCAAATGGTAAAATGATTACTTTGACAATGAACAAAATTATTAGTTGACTTTTTAATAAAAAAGCGAATTATATTGAAGAAACTTCAAACTATGCTTAAAGCCGTTAATTCCTTTTGCTCTAAATACTCCATGGCAGCCATTACAATGCGTAGAAACGCTTTCCAGTTTCGGTAGAGACAGGTTAAAAAACATGCCCCAGGATGGTATATAAGGTAGCTCCTCCTCTTCTTCCTCTACATAGATGTTCTTCCAGCTGTTTTGCAAAGTTCTGTTGTTGAAGCCTGAACCTTCTTCCCCAACCTGCTGCTACTACCACCCAAGTTGAGTGGACCCTCAGGATCTCTGGCACCTTAGGCCCACACCTTGTGTATGCATATACAATTACATCTCTTATCCATATGTAAATGGCTTGTTCAGTAGGTGCACATCCAGGAACCATGAAGACTTGTTCTCTGCTTCAGAATCCTTCTACCCTGAATAAATATAGAAATTGTTCTAACAAAGTCCAAGAAGTGAAGTTTTCTTCCTCTTTCAGCATCTGGTCGGAGATAAAGTTCAATCTCTAATGAGAAATGTAGATACTACTTTATGGGGCATATTCAATTGTTTGAAATCAATGAGCTGTGGAGCAGCCACTGTAGTTGGACCAAATCTAGAGTCACATTATGGTTCTTCCAGATTCTGTAATAGATTATTGAAGATTTTTTCTTTCTTGCCTGTAACAGTGGACTGATTACGTTCTCTGTGACTTCCTTATTCCTGAATAGTTTATGCTCAATCTCCACTCCATTAAAGCTAGCCTCTCTGGATTTGGACAAAGAATTGGGCCTTGGTGCAGGAGATTTGGACAAACAGATGTAAAGAACATGGTTGGTCCTTGTGAAAGGGGGCAGCGGTGTGCGCTCGCGTGATGACCACACACACACAATGTTCAACTGCGAATGCGCATACAAATGATGAACTATTAAGGGAAGGGGGGTATGGGCTTTATGGACTTTGCGGGAACAGGAATTGGGAATGTCTTTTTTTTTTATTCTTTTGTGCCTTTTCTCTTTTTCTTCTCCATTCGTCTTTCTTCTCTCTCCTTTTTTTTCTTCTCTCCTGCTCTTCACACCCTCTGAGAAAGGGTGTTTTTCCACTATGGCTCCTCCTCTAGGAGGTTTTTCTCCTGTTGTGCGCCAATAACACAAGAGGTTTTTTTGTATCTCCTCCATAGCTGGTAGGGAGAGGAAGAGAGAGTTGAAAATTATCGGGGTCTCTCTGTCTCCCTTTCTCTTCATATTTTATTTTTTAGCTCACCACCAAATCTAGGGACAGGTAATTTTTCTATGTAGTGTCAGGCTTCTGACAACAGGGGGACTGTGAAGGGGGCCACGGTGAGCGAGTGCGTGTGACGATCACACACGCACACGTACAATGTTTGACTGTGCATGCGCAACTCACGCAGTACATACAGTGCACGCGCCATGGACACTCCTACTGCGCATGTGCCAAGGAACCACACTGTGTGAGTCGGCGCACACACAGTGGGGAAAGACGCCAGGTGTGATGACATCATCACCCCTGGCCCACACACAGCATCCACGTGTGTGTGGTGAATGGGGAGGCTGGGTGTTTCCGGGTCTGGATTATAAAATCCAGACCAGGGACTCCCCCCGTTCTCTCTGCTGCCTGCCTGCCCCCTGGACAACAAGCATACACTACACTACAGAAAAGGGTATACTATAGAAATACACTACACTACAGAAAAGGGTATACTATAGAAATACACTACAGAAAAGGGTATACTATAGGAATACACTATTCTATAGGGATAAAATACACTACCGAAAATATATATTATACTACAGAGAAAACAATATACTATAGGGATACACTATTCTATAGGGATACACTACACTACAGAAAACATACACTACACTACAGAAAAGGGTATACTACAGGAATACACTATTCTATAGGGATACAGTACACTACCGAAAATATATATACTACAGAAAAAGCAATATACTATAGGAATACACTATTTTATAGGGATACACTACACTACAGAAAAGGATAGGAATACACTATACTACAGAAAATATACACTACGCTACAAAAAAGATTCTATACTATAGGAATGTTCCCTACATTACAGACAAATAATTGGATCCATGATACAAGGATTTGATAAGTACCATTGATAATAATATATACCTATAAAGCTATATGTTTGTAATGTTGGTTTGACTATATACATATAATGGTGTAGTTAGTGTTTGATATCTGTGATAGTTAAATCAATATTATAAATACAAATTCTTATTGAAGATACACAAGTAAAGAAAATATTGCAAGGATAGTGTAAGGAATAAAGGTGGTGAACCTAGGGTTAAGTTTATATTGATATACTATGTTATGTTGAACAAAGTGATATATGTGTGAACTGTGAATGCAGGGTTTTCTGTGTTATCAGTAAAGTACTTTGATTTGAATACATACATATGTTGTGAGTATTGGTTAATTATAACGACTATATATATTGTGAAGTACTGCTGAGAGACAGTGGTTATTGGATAAATAATTCTATAAAGCTTAAGTGTTATTTAGTGTGGTGAAAAGACTGAGTAAGGCAACATTGTTTAAGAAAAAGTGCATAAAAGTGCGAGTTTTATAAGAAGTGTATCGGAGAACAGAATAAGAGGATAACGTGCGCATTGAGGGCGTAACCACAGGTCCTTTTACAGTCCTGTAGCATCTCCCAGGCAACAGGGAATCAAAAATAATGAAGCAAAAATTGAAAGATTTCTATTACTTCTGGCTTCTCTGTTCGGACCTTTCTTAGGGAAACCATAATCAAAGTGAAATGTTCATAGAACGGTCAGAGCATTTATTCCCTGTGTCCCTTGAGCTTTGTGACCAGAGAAGAATCTGGGTACCTTGGCTTTAATGCTCACCAGAATATCTGATTAAGGAAGTACCAATCTTCCTATCACTAACTGGAACACTTCCTAGTGTAAAGACCACTCTCCTGGATGAATCTGATTTTGACTGAGGTGATCGATTATTACGTTCTGCTTGAGTGCTACATGCAATAAACAGAGTGCCTTCAAAGTTTTTTTTTTGCTACTTTCAACACTAAGGTTCTATTATTAGTACCTCCCAGATGATTTATTAAGGCTACTGCCATTTTGTTGTCTGAAAGTATTCTGACATACTTTCTATTATGTGAAGACGAAAGTACTGAACTGATTTCCACACTGCTCTAATTTCAAAGAGATTTATGTGAAATCTTTTCTTTTATGCCCATATTCCTTGTCTGTCCCTGAAGGTAGGTACTCCAGTCTGTAGAATTGACGTCCGCCATGAGAATTATCCATTCTAGCTCCAACAGTGACTCTCCATGTCTTTTTGCGTCATCCCCACCTGAGACTTCCTGGGGGCTCGAAACAGGGAGAAAGCATGATTCAGAGAAGCCTGATTATGATCCCACTGTGTTAGAAGATCAAACTGGAAAATTCTGCATGTGCAAACTTGCACAGAGAATAATCCCTATGAAGGAGGAAAACATTCTTAATAATTGAAGTCCCTTCCTTATTGAAATTGGATGAAGAGTCCGCAATTGAAATGCCAGGGACAGGCTCTTTAACTCTTCTGAGAGAGACACGTCGTTCAGTATGGCGATTATCTGGACCACCCGAAACTGTATCTGTTGTGATGGAATGAGATGATTTTCACCTTCTTTACAATTAAGCCATGCTCTTGCAGAAAGGCTATCACCTAAGCTGTTCTGTAATTGACAATGGGCTTTGAACTTCCCAGCAGAAGATTGTGCCCTGACAACTAAGACCATAGACAACTAAGGCCATAGCCACACCAGATTTCAAAGTGGTTGCAGATGAAATAAGAAGCTTCTTAAAACAACTCTCATCTACCTATTCTCATGTGAACTGTCAGGGCACCGTCATCATCAATAGATTGTAGTTCAGGATGACATACTTGCTACAGGGGTATGCACGTTGGGGGCCCCTCCTTCATTCAGTGATGAAGAGATTGATACATACTGTTTAATGTAATTGAATATTTCCACCTTTGCTCATTCTTCTGAATAAGCGCTTTCACCACCTGATGAACAAGGAAAACTCTACCCTTTCAATTGTGATCTTCCTATAGGGATGTTTCTGTGGTAGTTGGTTCATCATCCATAGCCATAGATATTATATATATATATATATATATATATATATATATATATATATATATATATATATATATATATATATATATATATGTTTAAGTGAAATCTTCAGATTGTTTAAATTAAACATCTTAGGTGTCTCCTTAATGTCTTCAGACTCATTAAAGGAATATTCTAAATTCCTTTGGAAATCAAAAAATAATTGAGAGTATCTCTCTCAGAAATCCATGCTTGTCTATGGCCTTTAATCCTTGTACAGCACATAGATCTACCTTTGTCGAAAAGAATCCCTCATCTAGGCTAAAAGCTCATTACACTCAGGGAGCTGAGATTTTCCCTTCACATGAAAACTGCATGCTGCACCAAAAACCCACAATTCAGATTCCATCCAGTCTTATTACAGGCCCATCAACTCTATGTTGTAGTTTGCTGTCCTTCCTCCTTTCCACAGGCTCCACAAGAGTACTTGAAGAGACTGGACACTACTAGGAAGCATAAAGAATCAAGCATCTCTAACTTACCCAATGCGGATGCCATTCAGTTATTTGGGGTTTATCTAGGGCTACATTCTGCTGCTAGCGCTAGTTGCTGCTCATCAATGACTGTGGCGAAACGTTCCCCAAAGGCAGGGAACGCTATAGAAGTCTGTGGTCTTCTTTAGCCTAGTCTCCATTTTGGTGCCCTATTACATGGCTCGAGTATGTGCAGATCAACAAGGTCCAAAAAGATGGCACAAAATATGCTGAGCAACCAGACGTGAGCCCTGTGTAGAAGTGAAAACACAGGAACGGCGCCTGACAGTACCCCCTCCCCTTCTCCGTTCAGAAGGAAGTGTAGACCTATTTTTGAAAAACTGCTTCAACAGGAGTGGGGCATGGAGATCCTCTTTGTTAACCCATGATCTCTCCTCTGAACCAAAACCCTTCCAATTACCTAAAAACTGACAATGTCCATGGAGGTTACGGAATCCAGAATTCGACTAAATTCGAATTCATCACCAGCAGAGGTTTGAATGGGTCGAGAGGGAATACGATGAAATTTATTAATAAGGCAGGTGAAGTTTGTAGGTCACCGGATTGATGACATGAGTAAGGGAGAAGGTCCAATGTAGCAAGGAGCCAGTTTTAAGGATGGAACTTGAAGCCTCAGATTGCGTGTAGACAACCACACTTTGTCACCAACATGGAATGCAGGCAGAAGTCTCCGGTGAAGGTCATCGAACCGTTTGTAGCGCTGTACAGAAGTTCTCGAAAAATCTTGTTGACGATTGACTTGAAAACCGCCGCTCTCGTTCAATGGTAGCATAAGCCACCTCTCGGGGGTTAATCAGGACCTTGAGGTATTTTTATGATGCTTTTCCTCGGATAATCAGACGGACTGGGTAAATCTTCTTCCCTGGGAAGAGTTCTCCCACAGCTTTCATGTCCATGAGTCCACTGGCTTCTCCCCCTTTTTCTCTGTTTTTGGGGTCCAACCCATCCTGCTGGATTTGTAGACCAGTGTCTCTTCTGTTCCCGCGGCTGATGCTTTAGTGCGGGATTTCACGCACATCTGGGCTGTAACTAAAGCCAGACTCTTGGAATACTTCCAACGCTACAAACGGTTCGCTGACCTTCACCAGAGACTTCTGCCTGCATTTCATGTTAGTGACAAAGTGTGGTTGTCTACACGCAATCTGAGGCTTCAAGTTCCATCCTTAAAACTGGCTCTTCGCTACATTGGACCTTTTTCCATTACTCATGTCATCAATCTGGTGACCTACAAACTTCACCTGTCTTCCTCCCTCAAGGTTCATGACGCATTTCATGTTTCTCTTCTGAAGCCACTAATTATTAATAAATGTAATCATATTCCCTCTCGACCTGCTCCCATTCGAACCTCTGCTGGCGATGAGTTCGAGGCTAGTCGAATTCTGGATTCCCGTATTGTCAGTTTTTAGTTCATTGGGTTTTGGTCCAAAGGAGAGATCATGGGTTAACAAAGAGGATCTCCATGCCCCACTCCTATTGAGGCAGTTTTACAAAAATAGGCCTACACTTCCTTCTGAACGGAGAAAGGGAGGAAGTACTGTCAGGCGCCGTCCGTGTTTTCACTTCTACACAGGGACGGGTGTCTGCCTCATGTGATACGCTCACGTCTGGTTGCTCAACAACCAGACACACAACCTCCGGTGACTCGCCAGGTGGCTTGGCGCATGCAAATACTGCTGGTCTCGGTGGCGGTATTCTACGTCACCGTGGCCGGTAATTATGTTCTCTCTTACTATTTATTCTCTGCTATGACACCTACATGGTGCCAGATTATTGGGTCACCTGAATCCAGCGCTTCCTGTGTTCTTGGTATTCAGACTGCTCCTGTGTTTTCCCCTAGGTTGTATCCTGACCTGCTCCTGACTCTACCTCCTGGTTCTGGTGTTACTGAAACCTACTCCTGTGTTTGACCTTGGATTGCCTGACTAAGCTTGTGGATCTTCATTCGGTTCCTTTCCTGCCAGTGTGATTTTGACCCGGATTGCCAGACACTTTCTTCCATCTAAGTGCTTACTCCCTTTGAGGACCGCGACTTGCGTGTCTCCTGCAGCTAAGCCCAAACTCCCTTGCGGGGGTGCCTGGCAAAGACCGGAGGCACATTAGACTCCAGACCTCTCTGTGGAGTAGCGCCAAAATCAGCAAGCAAATCTCCAGTTTCCATTATAAAATGTGACAGGTATTCAATCTTTTAATTCATATTCTTGGTGACTTTGCCCCTAGATTTTTTTTAAAACATCATAGAGAAACATAAGATTCACAATTTTGTACATTCAATTTAAGATCCCACCTGAAAAGTGCTATCAGAATAAATGCAAGTTACGGTAAATGAAGCAATTGAAACACTTTTGCACATACTCTGTGGAAGTCAAATAATTGGATGAAGTAAACTAAATTGATTAGTATTTGTTTTCTGTGCGATTGCGATTAGTATGCCATGTGTAATGACGCAATCGCATGGATAACACACACATTTACATTCTCACTTACACTTGTAAATAGTACACATTCATTAAGGTTCCAATCCATATTTATTTATTAGTAAAATGTATTAGAGATTATTTATACATAGATAATTTTACAGTAAGGGTAATTATGGTCCAGGTCCACAGAAATGAGTGGAGTTTGGTCTCATATTAAAGCTTATTTCACCAGCATTAACCTGGTTTGAACAGAGTAGTGATCGCATCTAGCGGTCGCAAGTTATGAGCAATATGAGACTACTACTCAAAAGTACTTTGTTTATGGGTCAGTTTAAACTGGTTATTCGACGGGAAGACACGTAGGCAACTTGATTGTCCTTTCTTGAAATCATTGATTTTCAGGCTATGGAGCCCTTTAGTTACTCAACATTAAACTACATTGCACTAACCGACTGGAAAGATTATATTCAGAATAAACTTAATTTACATGTTATACTTGGGTTTCTATCCAACTAAGGCCATAAGGCTTCTGATTGAATCTTTATATTCTATAATTTTGTACAAATGTATTTATTTTTTTAGCTTACCTCGGACCCTCAAAGTTCAGGTCTTCTACTCTTCTTTTGTTTATCTAAATTTGAAACATTTTGTGGTCACTGCCTTGTTGGATATCCAGAAGACAAGTATGTATATTCCAACAAATCTATTAAAAGAGGAATTTGGCTCAGCCAGATAGATTATTTAGTAGCTCCCCATGGATGCCTTGCGTGGCAGGGACCCCTGAAACACCTTTTATGGCTACATTGTATAACGTTATATCTAGACTATTCCTGTTCATTTGTTTCACATTTACTTGCTTTTTCTATACTGTTTGGACAAACAATCACCCTTAATATTCCCTGATAAGTACTTTCTCCCGATTCTCCTCACATTCCTACTCCTGGAAATCATTTACATTTACTGTTCACCCTCTACACTTGGACTTACAGACCACCTCCCTTATTTCCGGTACCAATGTTGTAACCCTTATTCTTTAACTGGACTCATTTCCCCACCGGCAGACTTGTTTCCCCCCCCCCCACCCTACCCATCATAGCCCCATCTTTTTCTTTACAAAGTCACTACCCATATCATATACCCGTGCAAACCATGTCCTTCATGACCCTTCAGATTCTATTTTCTTAGGCCCCATTAAGCCCACAATAGCTTCAGTTTATGCCCCTAATATGGAACAGAATACTTTCTTCACAGAATTTATCAAACGGCTATCTAACTTAGCCCAGGGCCATATTATAGTGTGAGGCGACACTTATACAACCTTAGATCCCCAGGCTGATCGCTCCTCCATGCCTTATAACTGTCTCAATGACGCAAATCCAATGTTACTAAAAGCTCATGACCTTTATGACTCTTGGTGTATTGCACATCCTTCTAGTAAGCAATGTATCCATTTCTCTGCCCCACACAATCATATAGATCTATCGCTTAACAACACAAAAACTAGTTAAAGCAGAGATATCCCCGGTTACATGGTCTGCCACGCCTCGGTTCTAACTGAAGTCAAATTACATCATTTGTTAAAACACATATAAAAGCCTGACATTACTTTCATGAATTTCACTCAATAACATTAATTTACCAATATTTCCCACTAAATTATTATTTATGTACCAGTTAACTGAATTAGTGCCTTTCGGTAAGAGAATGAAATGTGTTTTTGCTATGTTGTGTTTGGCATGATCTGTAAAAGCACCGGATGCAGAAAGTAGAGGTGGAGCAGCACTTGCAATGCGCAGGTATTGAGGTAGGAAGGCAGAGACAGTGACAGTAGCTGCTACTCTATTAACGATGCACAAGTACACTGATCACTTGCAGAGCACATGGGCTGGTGGCAGGAGTGTTGATGGAGGGATAAGGAACAGACTGGGGGCCAGGAGTCAAGAACTTTGTCTATGCTACACCTAGCAAGGTGCCACCAGACCAAAAAGTTTCACCTTGCCTCATGAAAGGAATATCCTTCAGTGGGGGTCAAATTATGTCAACATGGTGGTAAATGTTTAAAAATTCCACACAACACAAAGCTGGTGGTACACTGTAGGTTTTTGTAGAATGTAAAGTACAGTTACCGTGTGGGGCCTGGCGATAGTGGTCCTAGGCATGCTCAGAAATGCAGAATAGGGGTCTCCGGAGCAGATGGACACTTCTCAGTGTACCCCCACCTCCAAAATTGTTATCGTTTACCTGTTGATTTTGTATGTCCCTGATTTGAAAGTTTAAGTGTTTCCTTCACACAGTAGTGGCAGTCATTATGTGGATTCAATCAATCATGAAAATGCAGTCTATCAATTCATTAGGAACCATTAATATCACTGAGAAGGCAGCCTATTAATTCACTAGAAACCAGTGATGTCATTTGTTCCTTGTGGCTACATTCACAAAATGGCTGCCTATAATGTCTTATTAAGACTGTAAATTAGACTGTTCCGAACATTAAACTTTCTCCAGCCTGAAACAGAGATGACCATTCCAAACAGGTTTAAGTGTAAAGATAAGCCATACATATTAAATCAAGTCTCTTGTTAGGTTCTAGTTATGTGTCTAGGTAAAGTCACTATCCACCACCTTAAATATAAATAATGATATTCTTAAACAAAAGCTAACACCCCAAGAGCAAGAGTATTCAGTAGAAAAAGAGGAAAAGAAAACAGTGTGTTTATTAAACCTATAAAAGAAAATAGGAATAGAGCCTTCATTCCACACAAAAGAAAACACATACATTTTCAGTTTTCATTGAATATTTATGGCATCCATATATTTATACATAGAGCTATATTCTACAAGTGTAGCATTGAATGTACAAAATGACAATTACCCAGAATCACTGCGAAGAGAGACGCTTTGAGAGGTTATGAACATTTCACAAATATTAACCATGCTCAAAGACAAATTTGTTTAAAAGAAAAAAAAAAAACATAAAACAAACATAAAAACAAATGGATGTTTTTCCACTCCAGTCAATTATTTCCCCCACTTTTTCTTTATTTTCCCCCCAACAACATAGAGACAATATTGCTAAATTTATCATGCAAAAACCAGATGCCCGCATGCTTCCCCAAACATCTTGCACGCATCATCATCATTGCCAAATTGGTTCCTCTTCTTAAGGGCTCATTCACACTCTGCACTTTACCTGTGATTCCATGGATTCCATGAAAAGTCTTTGAACATGCAGGTACGGATAGGCATCAATAATCCCCATAATCAGTGAATGAAACCGGCAACGCTCATTCCCATAGAAACACGACATGTTGTATCTTCAGAATGTGCATTTTGATTTACAGGAGAAGCACTAAGGTTTACCTACAATGGTTATACTGATCAACAATCACTACGGCTGCCTGCATTTTCAAAAAGTATTTCATGAATTGATTTGCATGACACAGCATAAAGCTGCAACATGTGAATCAGCCCGACAAAGTAAATGTAGTTGATTTTTTTGTGCTCTGTTTTCCATGGGCGGCATGTGGCTTACAGACACAACCAGAGTGGAAATTATGTTGTTGCATCAATAATGGCCTATAGGTGGCCCCTCTGAGCCTTCACCTGCCGCCCCCAGCTCCTTCATGCTATATTGTCAGATGTGCTTGTTATCGCTTGTAAGACTTGTTGAAAAATGCCTGTTCTGATATGGTATTACAGATAAGTGTCACTTTCTTTGTTTAAATGAATTGTTTTAACATATTACCTAGATATAGGGTAACGTGTGGCCCTATTGAAGGTTAGAGGGACTGCCATGCAGCCCCTGTAGTGTATCAAGTTGCCTATCAAAGAGTTACACAATGACATAATTTGATAACAGGCTGAATAAGTACCAAAGTACAGACTCCAAACAAGTTAAAAGCTCTCATTATGGAAAACAACCCAACATATTTTAAGAGTAATAACCTAGGAATAAAGTAAGCTTTCTCCTGCCACGGTTCTCTTATTGTACAATCAATGCAACAAAATTGCAGAAGCCAGCATTTTACTTGACAGGAGACCCCAGGTAACTAGTTACTTGTAGGCAGAAGGAAGGGATCAGTGGTTAAATGAACAAACCACACAAGTGTCACGTCCTTGTAACTCTCCTTTACCTCCATGTCACTTGGTACATGGCACCATAATTTCATTGTAAGATCAAATAGGGACCATTGATATGCTAAACAAAAAATACTTCCAAATAAGAAAATCAAACACATTTTACCTCTATTGAGGGCTACAATAAAGTAAAATGGCTGCTTCTTGAAATTGGTAAAGTAATTGTGGCTATAAAATTATTTTAGTCAATACACCACTATATACATCCTAGGGCACTTTACTTAAATGTTCTTATAAGTGCACCCATCACCTGCACACAGTGGAGGCAGCAATTTTGTGGGTTGGAGCAATACGGCTATTGTTTCAGCACACAAAATGAATGACTCCAGGTTAGGTAGGAGATAGGTCACCTTAAACAGCTAATGTTCCAAAAGGCTTTTAATATAATGTCAATTATATTAAATATAACACAATTTGTGAATATATATTAGCTAACCAGATCATTGCTGTAAAGTACATTACTTGTAGTTTGGAGGATATGAAGGCCATTTATCATAAGCAAACACGGTCCAGCACAGTGCAAAAACTTTTGGTCATTTGTCATGTTAGTGAGCATTCTTGCAGCATACAGATAGGGCAAGCATATCCCATACTGCTTCAAACTAGTCACAAGATAAAGCACATTTATGCACATTGTAGGTGCAAGAGCGCAAACAAAGTGTTTTCCTGAAATTCACCTCTCATTCCACCTTCCACAAACTGTCTAAAATCTAGTTCTTGTCACTGCTGTCACACTGACCTCCATATTCCACAGCTTCCCGTATGAAAGTAAAATAAGTGAAATCTTAGAATTTTGCTTTAAAGTGGATATGTTGCCTACACTCAGTGGAGGCAGCCTCTTGTGTGGTGCAAACCTATATTATATATATATATATATATATATATATATATATATATATATATATATATATACATACATATACACTCACACACTATTCATTAGAAATGCCACGGTGACAGAATTAGGTTTTCCTGCACTCTCATGGGTTTTTGCAGAGTCCATAAAATGAGCCCCCTGAACTGCGTGTAGGCAACAAGAAGACTTTAGAGGTATGATCTGGTAACACAACAGATTCAATAACACATGTGACAGAACTATCTATAGGAGAAACACTGTGAAATGTACACAAGATTTAATACAGTTGCACAAAATGTATTTATCATAAATCAGTTTTGAAGCAAATACTGCAATATTTACCATTAAGAATTGTGAGTCAAGTTATGGAGACGTCCAGAAAACTCTAGGGAATTATGGAGACCAATCTGAAAAAAAACTGTTGCAATAGACTTAAGGTACAACTGTCCCCACACTCTATCGCTATACAAGGGCATTGCAAATGGTCTGAATTAGAAGTTATAATGAACTTGTACAATTTACACCCAGCCTGCACATTTGTATATAAAAAAAGTGTAGAACTTTTGTCTTTCCTATATTTTGTCTAGTATATTGAATATATCTGTATTAATTACTATAAGTGGGAACTGGGATACAGTTTAGTTGGTTTATGTGAAATCAAATATCGGTCAAAGAATTAATTAAGCAGTGCCCCAAATGACCAAAAATGGGATAATAATTGTTTGGCTCTACCAATCAGTAACATTTATTCTCTGTAGTTATAGCTGAACAAATCATAAAGGATGATAAAATTGTATAAAGGGCCACCAAACCTAAAATACAAGGGGGGCATATTCAATTAGCTTTGCGGTCCGCGATTACCTATGACTGCATAAGTCCCATTATCGCAACACCGCTGATCTCTGTGCGTCCCCTATAGGGTTGCGAAGGGAAATGCCACAAATTGTCTTGCATCAAAGAGCTATTCATAATGATATATTATCATCATCATAGTTCATTCATCTAAGTACTGTGTTTGCATACCTCCCAACTGTCCCAATCTAGTCCTAATTTTAGGGGACTGTCCCACTAAGTGATACCCCATCAATGTTGTGCGTACCAGCGGCAGGTGCGGGCAGCACTAAAGGAATATTTTTAGGGAAGGGGAAGGGTATTCTGTGGGGATCGGCACGCTCTTAAACTGGATTTTCAGTCCTTTGTATTATTTCACTGAAAAACTCAATGTACTAAATGTCTCTTGCTATTGTAAATTCCACAAGGGGGTTATAAGTTATAACTTAAGGAATGCAGTGTGAGAGCATAAACTATCTATCCCACTGTTGCGTTTTCATGCATGAAGGAATATTACAAATGGAAACATTTATAAGAAGATTCCACATAGAACTAAATCGGTGTAAATGTGTTTTAAAGGGAAATTTGCTGGAATTTTTAAGCCTGAACAGACCTAGCCAACTTTAACTAAAATAAAACCAAGCTGTCCAACCAAAGTCATTAACATTGCTAAGACCCACAATTCACAAGCGCTAATGACTGTAAGACACCAATGCACAAATATAATTAGAAATAATTATACTGCATGTCTAATGCGACTGACTTTGCCTGGAAAAATGAATTTAAAAGTCAAAATATGTCCTAAATATATTATGACATAATCCTCATACAATAACATTTTAAATAAATATCTTTAAGATCTAAATAAGGAACATCCAAAAAATAAATATATATTTCAATAATGCAATGCTCTTTTTCATGTATATTCTTTATAATTAAATAGAATTCCTTTGGAAAAGTGCTTCTTAATAACAGCCCCTCAGTGCTGTTTTTTATTAATGATGCAGGACTTGGGGTAGTACTTGCTATTTAAAGCACATAAACAAAAAAGCACAATAGATACTTTCAGTGCAAGAGGTGTCTGTGACTTATTGTCCGCCTTTAGCTGTAATAAATAATGGGCAGGTATTGTAAACCTGTACGAACCTAAAAACCCTAACTTTGTTATATATCGGGATCTGATCTCTAATATTTAATGTATGAAAGTTTTTAACCCAAAAGACAGAAGTACCCTGTTCAAACAACCCCTCTCTCACCATACAAGGAAATATTTAAAATTGTACATATATATTTATATTAGGTATTTATTTTATATATAATATGTATATATGTGTTTGTTCGCAATACAATAAAAAACGTAAGATAGTTTCACTGAATGGAAAGAGTTTGTTTGCAATTCTGAAGAGTGACTTTATAGCTTGTTTATTAATGTTATATAAACTCAACCTCCTGTTTGTACAAAAATGGACTGTTTACAAAAACAAAAACCTAAACCTAGTGTGTGAATAGACAGAAGCAAAAAAATAATGTGATTTGCTCTCCAGGCCTCTCCCCTGTCCATAGAACACACTTTCTTAGACACACAATTCACCAATACACACACGCACACACTTCACATTATCTAGTGTCAATTTCTGTGCTTATAATATACAATGTTACACGGGAATATCCTATAATTACAGCCCTAACAACCCTCATGGAATGTTTATAACAATACCATAGGGTGGTCTCGACTCCAGAGTTCCTGCAGCTATTTGGACAATGAAATTCTTGGGTATCCCTTATATTATGCCCTGGAGTCTACCTCCTTTCTGCTCCTTCCCATGGCCAGTCAAAGGACAGATATTGCTAGAGAATGATAACAGTGTAGGTGTCACCAATCTTGGCATCTCGCACTCTCTATGAGTGATCATTCAACACCACACTCCTGGTGACACGGAAGCCGACCATTTCCTTTCCGTCTGTGCTTTGTATGATTAACCCCCGGAGTGGTTAAGAGACTAGACCTGCTTTTCAGATTACACATCTGGGCTACTCTGAAAAAATACAATCTGCTTTCTTGGGGTGGGGGTCTTTGCTTATTGCTGGCAACGCAACACAAAAAAGATCATCCTGACATCTCTAGACTTCCACAGAAACTACAGGAACAACAAATAAATAAAGCATAGAAATAAAAAATAACAAAGCAACATACAATGCTCAGAACCCCACGATAGTGTCCTGTAAAGTCTTGTCTTTCGGAGATTCATATCTACATCATTTGGAAAGATGAACAGCTGCAGGTGTGGTAACAGTCAGGCCTGGGCAGGTGGGAGGCACCATGGAATGCATCGACTGTTGTACATCATGTCTCTCACGCTTCTCTCAGCGTTTTCAGCCCTTTGCCGTATCATTTTCTCAAAGCTGATAAAACGCAGAGGGGAAAATAGGTGAGGGGTCTTTCAGCCAGAAGAAGTTGGCCAGTTTAGAGTCCACACTTCAAAGAGCATGAAGGAGAATACAGATGAGTAGAGCACAGTAGAATAAAAAGTTGCAAAGTAGATCATTTAGAAGGAAATAGAGGAGTTCCTTGTACCAAAGGAAGTTAGTACAGGAATAGAGGTTCGAGAAGGTGCATTTTTATCCGATCCTGGGTTAGTTTCATTCACACTACCAGCCTCTTTAGATGGTCTAGCTGCCTGGAAAGAAGAGTGAGAAGTAGACTGAGGAAATTAGGATAGTGAAATTATTCCCAACACATATACACGAGTACTAGAAAGCAATGAGGGGATTTATTTAAATGGTGAGCTCTGGTGGGTAAGAGGAATAAGGAGGAGAGAATTCACTATAAACAGAGAGATGGGCAGAAACAGGAGTAAAAGGGGAAGGACATAATTTGGGGAAAGAGCTTTAGGATTTTAGATATGTTTATGAGAAGCCAGGGGAAGAGAGAAAGAATTATGCTAGAAAGAAATAGAAGATATGTGCAGTAAAGAAGAATAGAGTGCAAAGCCAATTTACTAATAGCCAATAAAACATGAATTCCAACTTCAATATTGGTTTTTTGTTTCATCTATCACCTGATTGATTAAGCCAACAGTGAGCAAAAATAAGAACCAAAATACAAATATAAACCAGGACTTAAGGTAGGGCAGATGTAGATGACATGTAGACTAGATAACAGAAAGATGTAGGAGTAACAGAGCTACAAGAGCAGAGGTAGGAAGCTATGAGATGATAAAAATGATACACAGGAGTAGATAAAAGTACCTGGAAAGAGAGATGGAAGACAAGTGGTGCTGGGAAGACAGAGGTACATTACATGGGATTGGACACATGGTTAGAGAAGAAGGGAAGATGGGGAGCAGGGAAGGCAGATGTACATTACATGGGTTTGGACACATGGTTAGAGAAGAAGGGAAGATGGGGAGCAGGGAAGGCAGAGGTACATTACATGGGTTTGGACACATGGTTAGAGAAGAAGGGAAGATGGGGAGCAGGGAAGGCAGAGGTACATTACATGGGTTTGGACACATGGTTAGAGAAGAAGGGAAGATGGGGAGCAGGGAAGGCAGAGGTACATTACATGGGTTTGGACACATGGTTAGAGAAGAAGGGAAGATGGGGAGCAGGGAAGGCAGAGGTACATTACATGGGTTTGGACTCATGGTTAGAGAAGAAGGGAAGATGGAGAGCGGGTAAGGCAGAGGTACATTACATGGGATTGGACACATGGTTAGAGAAGAAGGTAAGATGGAGAGCGGGTAAGGCAGAGGTACATTACATGGGTTTGGAAGACACTGTTGGAGAAGAAGGGATGATGGGGAGCAGGGAAGGCAGAGGTACATTACATGGGTTTGGACTCATGGTTAGAGAAGAAGGTAAGATGGGGAGCGGGTAAGGCAGAGGTACATTACATGGGTTTGGACTCATGGTTAGAGAAGAAGGGAAGATCGGGAGCAGGGAAGGCAGAGGTACATTACATGGGTTTGGACACATGGTTAGAGAAGAAGGTAAGATGGAGAGCGGGTAAGGCAGAGGTACATTACATGGGATTGGACACATGGTTAGAGAAGAAGGTAAGATGGAGAGCGGGTAAGGCAGAGGTACATTACATGGGTTTGGAAGACACTGTTGGAGAAGAAGGGATGATAGGGAGCAGGGAAGGTTGAGGTGGAAGTAAGAGTAGCTGAGAAAGCGCTGGATAGTTAAGAGAGGCATGGAAAGCAGAAGTAGAATATAGTGTAGCTGGACAGGCAGTACAGGGGAAAAAAGAAATGCTTAGAATAACAGAGGTAGAGAAGGAAGTATGAATTAATACCTGAGAGATGCATTTAGAAATCACAACCATAAATCAGAGTGGATGATGTGAATAAAGTAGATGAAAATATGTGAGGATTAATAATATTAAATCCACTAGTTTCACTAAACAAGGAGAATTCACACAAAGATAAATATAGCACTCACTGAGTAAACACTTCAGAATGGTAACAAAGCAAACCAAATGGAGCAGTAAGAATCTTAGCAATGTGGGAAGAAGGATCACTGGAAAAATAAAATGCTGCATGCAGTCTCTCAGCAAAGATATGAGAACAAAGTAAATGATTTGAGATACAAGTCATTGACAATTTTAATACTTCAAAACATTAGCAAATTAATAAAGAAAACAGATGAACAGTTAGTCATAGATATTTATTTAAACAGGCATAAAAGAGAGTGATATATAAAGAACAGATGCAAAGAAAAATGCCAAATAACAGTAGCATAGATAGAAAAATTAGCCACAGAAGAAGTGGGGTTAAGGGGCAGATTCAATTCAGAGTGAGGTGCCGCCCAATATCACCTCAATGTTCAGATGCGCATATTGCCGGCTATTACGATAAGAAATTTCCACTCATTTTGCTGTACACCTCTATGGGACGCAAGGAAAAATGAGCAGGAATTTCTGTAAAAACTCCGACCTGATGTGTCTCTGTGGACTGTTTTGGAGAAACATTGTGTCACCTCTCGCCAAATTGAATCTGCCCCTTAAGTGCACCTTTGCCTAGAAACAGTGGAGGTATCCATTTTGTGGGCTGAACCAGTATTTAGGAGGATACAGCTTATCCGTTTACTAGGACATGAAACAAGCGGGACCCAGACCTCAGAAATTTTGTGGATCTTTGTGCCTTAGACCACAGTGATGTCACCATTTACTAGCCAACTATAAAAACGGTTCAGCTCACAAAATGGATGCTTTGACTGTGTGTAGGAGATGGGTAAGCCTTAAGAATAATCACATACAGACATCAGCAGTTTTGTCCAGGTATCAGTTAGTAAATCTAGTATTGCTCCTTAACAGCTTGAATATTGAGTCTCTTAGCAAACGACAAGACACATATGAGTATATCGGTCTCAGCTAGCATATCAAATGCCAGGTTAGGGGGTGAGGTGGTAATAGTGGAGAGGATGGAGTTACAGTTTACAGTCTAACTGCAGATGTAAGGGTCTTTATAAAGCACTCCTATCCCCACTAATAGCTGGCAGCACATGCCATTGCACTTATCTGAGAATGATCCTGGTGACAAGGTGTTAAACACACAGACTGATGCAAGATTAGGATGAGAAATGAGAGGGGAGCCAGTGTGTGCTAACCTTGTGTTCACATCTTCTCTACAGATAAACTACCTGCTGGTGGCCCTGGATCCTCATGTACTCCATTCTTTGTTTGGAGTGCTTGTTGCTCTTGTCTCCGCTGCTCTGCTGAACGCTCTTTAGCCGCGAGCCTACTGGGTTTACCATCTTCATGGGAGGAATTGACATGCCCCCACTCTGCAAATAAAAAGGGGAGATGTCAGCCCAGGGAGGATCCTCTCTTAGTATCTTGTACGGTATTTGATCTTTCTGCACTAAGATTATCAATATTCAATTATTCCTGTTCTGTAATCATGGTCCTGCAGAATGAATTAGATATATCAATCACAACACAAAAAAATAATCATAAGACACTAGATATGCTTATCGCACAACCTCTACATACCACAGAGGCAGCCATTTTGTAGCCTGAAAGAATATTCATGAGAATGTAGTCGGTCAATTCACTATTAAATAGTGACACCACTACTGAGGGATGAGGCACAAAATAAAATAGTATGTTCATCGATGTGCCACGTTGCAGTAATGTCACCTATTACTATTTAACTATCAAAATGGCTACCTCCACTGTATGTAGGTGTACCAATATACTCTTTTACTCATATATAGGAAAGTATAGTAAGTAGATGTTGATTATATTTAATTACATATTCCATGAACATATAATACATCAGAACATTTTAAGAATTCCCAGACAACGAAGCTCATTTACAGAAATCCCCCCCCCCCCCCCCCCCAATACAATTAATTTGGTGTAGATGCAGACAACTCTATGCACTTCCCATAAACATAGGTGAATGGAGACACAAAATGTAAGTTGCTATTCGTGGTCTGCAATTTTGGAGCTTCATAAATGAGCCTTAAATGATTAATTGAGTATTTTAGTTACTGAGCTTTTTGATTAGACTTAGTTGTACACAGAAAAGCCTGTGTCTGAAAAGAAGCATGAGGCCGTTGCTATAAACCTACCACATTATTCATAACACGCAGACAAGGTCAGAGAGAAAATAAAGAATAACAGGGAAGAGTTTCTGACATTTGCAGGCACCACATAGGAGCGATAGAAACAGGGGCTGGCTGGACTGGGGGCTATCTGCATTTTGTTTCCTTTAAAATGTTCCTAACAGGCCGCTGAGCCGAGTCTTGCCCCCCCCCCACTGCAGTTACTATATACCAGCCAGGCCCTGGATAGAAATGATATAGTGAGGAGGGGGGAAAGGGACAGAGAATAATGTTTGCCCCCCTCACTCTAAGAAAACAAAAACATTTCCCTCCCAAGGACAGAACTTATTTACCTCAGAGGAGAAGCCAAAGTCTAAGTTTGACTCTTAAAACATATCACATATGAAGAACGTACAACAATAAAAGCTTTGCACCATTATAATATTATACATACACTGCCGTTTTAAGTATTAAAAGCGGATTTAGGAAATTAGATGAAAGCTGTACTGTGGGAATAAATGAAGTGATCATGAAACCTTGTGTGTCTAAGGGGAAGTCAGCAGTGACTTCTGAGGCCAAGACACCAAAATAAAGGATAACATCAAGTTGTGTTGTATTTCAATACAAAGTGTATATCACAATAGGAACACAACAAATTAGTAACTCTAAAACATCAACCTACTATGCATACATTCACTCTGAAGAATTACCAATTACTCTTCTGCAAATAACTTTGCTGTTGAGGTGTACTTGTTGCCCACACACAGTGGAGGTAGCCATTTTGAGGACTGAATCAAAGTTCCACTGGTTCCTAGTGAACTGATGCATTACATTTTCCTGAATAACGATGGTCTAGCTCACAAATGGCTGCTTACACTGTTTTTAAGTGACATTTGCACTTAAATCCTTTTGGTAACACTAATTTACCCTGGTTCATCCTTTTTATCCTCTATAAGTTATTTAACCAATGGTCTCTATAGAAATACAAACACAATTGGTATAGAGCAACTACTATAAACTATATAATTCTGTATAAAAAAATAAATTAATCCTTCCAATTTATAAAAAAGGGCAGAAGTCTGAACATCAGTTTTAATATTTCACTATTATGTTCTCTATTACAATCATAATCAAGTAGATCCTATGGCCAACTGGTGCCAATATAAGAAGAATTAGTATGAGCCAATGAAACCTCTAAGAAGAGGTTTCATTGGCCCATACTAATTCTCCAGCCAGCAACAGTGACACATGCAAGCTGTAAGGATGACATTCCACCACACTAAATGTTTACTAATTTGCACATTAGATTCCAAAAATCGAATTACTCTTATTTAAAAATGATAGATTTTATTGGTTGAATGTATAAGGCTTATTAGAGTGGTGCCAGAAAGTTAGGACGGCTTTGCATCATTGATGGAACTATAAATTCTGGTTTCTACCAGAAAACTCTAAAGGAGATTGTTAAGGTATCCTTCCATGGCCTGAAGCTCAACAGAAGGTGGGTCCTGCAGCAAGACAATGACACACAAGTCAATCTACAAAAAAATTGTGGAAGCAAAAGAAGCAAAAAAAAGTCCAACATCTATGAGTTGAAGCAGTTCTGTAAGGGGACATGGGCCAATATTTCTCCAAGACCATGTGCAGGACTGATCAACAATTACCGTAAACATATGAAGTAATTGTTTCTTAAAGTGGTCATAAGTTACAGTTAGCAGAAGTTCAAACAGTTTTTCTGACAAAGAAATGTAATATCGGATCATTTCGATCAATAAATTAATGAAAATAATAACCTATTGTGTATTATTTGATTTATTGGGGTGTCTATCTATTTTTATGACTTAGATAAAGCTCTTAACACAATTAAGGTCACGTTTATGCAGAAATTCAGAAAATGTTAAAGATTTCACAATCTTTCTAGCACCCCTATAGATAACTTGTTTGGAATCATTCAGGTATATTTAAATGGTATTAAAGTTTAGGTTTAAGTTGCACTACATAAAACTTCACATACAAAGCAGAGCGTGTATGTGAAAGTAGAAAAAATATCTACATTTTTACTGCAGCTTAGAATATCAGGATAGGTTCAACATGTCCAGAGACTTGAAAGATGAAGAAACTAAAGTGACACCTTAGGGATCTGAGGCTTTGGTAGCAAAGGTGGCTTAGTTCTGGGTGGGAGGGTGCTCCAGATGACTGGGAGACACTTTACGGTAGAACTAGTCCTGTTCAGATTATGTAAATAAGGTAGATCTTGTTCCGATTGCTTTGAATCCATCCCAATATCATGAGCATGAAGGTGATTTGCATGTGGTAAGTCAGATGACTGGACACCAATTTCACTTATGGTGAGCTCAAGTTCACGAATGCTTTCCTCTAGGCTATCCAACCGCTTATATGTGCTCTTGCAAATGTCCATGCTCTTCCAAGTCACATGAATGCTGTCTTCAGTTAGACTGTCTTGAAGTACATCTGGTGAACTGCTTCCTACATTAGCAGCAGAACTGATCACCTTCTGAACATCAATGACTCTTAGTTTGGAAGTTGTGCCTGACTGAATGGCATGTGACACCTCTTTGTGTTGTCCAGAAATATCTAGACTCTTGGCTTTCTGGGATTTTGGATCCTTTATCTGTAGATGCCTTGGTTTTGGCACTGGAATACTTGGCTGTGATAGCCTTGCATACTCCTCAATTTTGTCCAATTCTACCTGACCATCATAGCTTAGAGACAATGGTCTCTGCTCAACATATTCTCCCAACTTCTCAGTGTTAAGACGAGAGCTTGCCTGTCCATCCTTAACTTCTCCAAGCCCTTCAGATGCCACCAATTGTTTGTATGCATGAGGATGCATTTCTCTTTTATCAAACACAATAAGAACAGGTATGTTTTCAGATGGGACAACTGGGTGCTCTGTCAATATTTCATTGGACCTTCCTCCCAAATACCTTGCTCGCATTTCACACACATCTCCACTTTCTTCTAACTTGTTCTTCTCTGTAATCAATGATGTAATGTTGTTATTTGGTATCATAAAGCCTCCCACTGTATTCGATATATTTTCCATATTTGCAACCTGGATACTGTGTCTTACAGAGCTGTGCTTAGCTTCTATATATCCTGCTCCGGGCTGCTCAGATTGGCTTAAATCTTCAAGAGTAATCTCCTTTTCATCAATTATAGCTGGGTATGTCCATTCAATCACTGGGGAGTCATAGGTGGCAGGAGTTTTTAATTTAGAACAACTAACTTCACATGTAAACTCATCATCTTTGCCTGGGGGTGAGGGAGGATTGGATGTCCACTCTGTCAAGATAATCTTAGGCAGTGAGAATTTCCTACTGCCTCCAGAAGGGTCATACAATTCCTAGGAAGGGTAAAGAAAGTTGGGTTAAGATGAAATAATTAAAATATCCAACAATTAATTCACAGTAGTAGCTTAGAGCTACATTAGACTTACCATTTACATATAGATGCTTGCTCTAAAGAATATGACGTTAAGTAAAAGATTGTTGCCAATGGCAAATTATTTTGGATATGCGGACAGACAAAAGGGTGAAATCTTATGGTGGTGAAGACATCTTAATGGCTAACCCATGTTTAAAGATCACTGTATTCACAATTTTTTTTTAATGGAAATAGTTGTTTTGAGCTTTATTCTAAATCTATAAGAACTTGTATTTGCCTATATTCTCCTAACAACCCATCACTTGTTTTATGTAGTAGTGCTGTTTTTGTGTTTCCTATAGTTTTAGCAGGTGTATTTTTGGTGTGTGTGTGTGTGTGTGTGTGTGTGTGTGAAGGGTTGGTATGGTGTAGAGGGGTAAAGTTTGGGGGTCTGCTATAAGGCAAGCTAGGCCATGTTAATTACGTTTGTTGTCTGTAAATGCACAAGTCAGTGCAATTTAACTAAGTTGTGGGGTCTGCTATTTCTCCATAGGACAAATCAATACAAGTTAATAACGTTTGGACATCTGCTATAGGACAATCTAGTTCAGACTTGTGACAATTGGGGTTTTCTATAGGATGTCAACCCAAGTTTATGAATTTATGTTACCCTGTTGTCATTTTAGCGGAGTCTTTAAAACTGTGATGCAAGGGTCTGATGCAGAGTTTTTGGCGAAATGGGTGTAAATTAATCTAAAAAAAGAGCACCTAATTAGAGAGTATTTCCACCCGTATGCAGAGGCACATACACATCTCGAGATGTGTCCGCATCGGCAGCACATGCACCTGGATTACAACAAATCATCATCAGTTAGTACTTGCACCTGCCCTTTGTTTCTACAGGCTTGCATTGCCCGAAAACACGACTTTACTGTACTCTTCTCTCTCGCCAGTCGGGTGTAAGTGTTGGAACCATGCAAATCTGCAAAAGTACATATGTGTGTGCCCACTTTCACACATTCTACGTGGCGTATGTCCCACTCTGCATCAGTCCCTATATCTACAATAAACAGATTTTAAAAGATATATATAACAGGGCAAAACTGTGAGCCTCATTTACGAAGTGCAAAACAGCCGAGTAGCAAAGCAAAATCCTCTTTGGAGGTGCCATGAGCCACTGTTTGCGCAAGTGCACCTAGATGGGAGGGCGTTCCTTACAAAGTACGGAGTAGGCGCACCAATGCAAAAATGAAATTTCAATTTGAAGAGCAAGGTACTTAAACTGAGAGAAGGGGGTGAAGAAGGTACATTTTTAGGATGTACTTTGATATGTGTAAAAATACTTTTGCACCAACTTTGAGACAGTGGACATCGAGTCTCATTTTATACATTTAATGGCATTTATTTTGTGCCTTCCAGCTGCTCTTTGGTGGAGAACCGCATTTTTAGGCTTACTTTGTCCAATTTAGAGCACACAGAGAATTATGTCACATGCAATAAAGTCACAGTCCCAATGTTCCCACACTCTCATAATCACTCTCATAATCAATTTAATAAAATAAATTATGCAAAACTGAGCATTTTCTAAAGATTTATTTAATGAAAGGGGTGGTGGATGTTTAAATTTTTGCACAGTGCACCTCTACACATTCCCCCTGCCTCTTACAGCACCCCAGTGCACTCTTGTAGTTTACAGAGCCATTTCCCAGGAAGAAAGAATAGGCACATACCCTGATGTGTGCAGGTCGGACCATTTAGGTGCATAGGTTCAAAACAAAATCATTTAACGTTGAGCTCGGAGTGCACGTCGTAAATGAGCTTGCAGTATTTGCATTTAGGCTGTTTGCTTTCTCTTTTCAGAGAAGATATACTTTGCGTTAGCAAGAATTCAAAACAGACAATTTGGGGGGAATTCAATTAGCCTCAATGTTCTGAGGAACTTCACGACTGCAAACTTTTACTGCGGTAAAGATCTCCGCTCCGTTTTCCTCACACCTCTATGGGGCGAGATTTCTGTTAAAAACTCTCCCTTTAGGTAGTAGTTGCCCGTCTTTTTTGGTTTGATGTTTATTTGTTTATGATACCTGATGTGTATACCTGCCATTCGAACTGTAACTGTTTGTGTATACTTTTTTCTTTGGAAAATTTAATAAAAACCTTTTTCAGTTAAAAAAAACTCAGCCGCCAACAATCTTCGGGAATGCCCTCGAGATAATTTGCGGCTAATTGAATTCCCCCCTTAATGGATAATTTTATGTTTCGTCACAAACAATAACTACCAAGGTGGTTTCCTTTCCCAAACCTTACCTGGATCTGAGACGTAAGAGACAATTTGGATTCTACAGATGGAACCTCCAAGCCTTCTTCTCCCTGAATAGGTTTTGCAGCCTAGCAGGAGAGGATTATATCTTTCAACAACAAGGTCCATAAATGTCATTATTCTTATTATTAGCATAAAATAGGTTTTTCGCATATTTGTGACATTTCCAGCGAAGAAGACAGGACAGCAAGGTAGGAGCAGCTCACAGTGTAGGATAGGAAGGCAACAGGATACAGAAGGTTATTCCATACACAGTAGAAATGAAGTGCCAGTAGAGGTGAAAATAGTGTTGTAGATTCTTGTACTATTCAAGGTTAATAGAAAAAGTCTTTTGGAGTCCAAATGGACAAGGAGAAGAGATCAGACTGTACAACCCAAACAGAGGATCCAAGAGAGTGAGAGTTACTGTCAGTCAGGATACATATTCGACTAGTTTGGTTTCCAGGGATACACAGATGATGTAGATAGCACAATATTTGTTGTCACTTAAACTTGGACATGTATGGCTGTAGAGGACAGTAGGACTGTAGTGGACAGTGGTACGCTGTTGGGTACCTGAAGGACACTTTCTCCAGCAGGTCAATAAATAAATGTTAATACTGAACTTATTTAATAAACTTGTGTCTGCAATTCCCTAGCTGCATTGAAAGCATGTAACTTCTTAAATATTGGCAAACATTGGGCTTTGAAGCCATTAAATACATTTCTCATAGAACTTTAGCAACACAATATTATTGGCTACAGCTGGTATAATCAGGAGATGAGAACTTAAAAGGGAGTTTCCACTTTAAAAATAAATTTTGCTTATTTTCTTCCCAAAACATACTGGGTGTCTTCTTTTTCTAAACATATATTCTGTAAACAATAGACAGAATTCAACAGGCAATAATGGCCCTAGAAGCAAGATGTGCAACTCGCAGATGAAAATTATTGGTTTAAAGGACATCCCAAGATTCAAACCTGTATCCAAACCTAGCTCAAGAAATCCAAGTAGGCTCTTCTCATTAGATACCATGGAAGTACCTGCTCACTCTTCATGCCAATTAAAAAAATCCTTTCTAGACAAGATAATACATTCACCAAAGATACAGGAAATACAACAAGAAAAGCACAACCTCAGAACTGCAGAACGGCCACCCATAACCTATATAGGATAGGCACATGCAGGATATGGTATAAATGAAGCATATGCTCACCCGACATTGCTCTGTGTCTCCTGATGTTGGCATACTCGGCTCTCACGTATGTAACATTCGGTGGTGGCCTAGGTGCTCTTTATAAATCCCACTGTATGATTAGATGTATTCGAGCAGTGGAGTTATGAAACAGACAGAAAAGGAAGCCTGTGGGGGACTAATTTATTGTACAATAAGAAGGCTAGCTATTATGTACAATAATAAGATGGGATGATTATTGCAAAATGTAGGCAATGAGGTCTAACAAAAATGTATAAAAAGTGCAATGTTAAAAGATTTTAATATGTTTTTACACACTTTACCATATAATAACCCATTCAAAAAAAGCTTATGACTTTTGAAAAGACAACCTCCACAGTCATGTAAGTTTGGTTAGACCACAACATGCCTTGCATATTAGAGCAGCATGCATGATATGGCCAGTAAGGACCTATGAGAAGGGTCATGTTCAATGCAGCATGACTGGAGAAGGAAAGATGTGTCACTTGGAACGTGTGGACCTTTACAAGGCGCAACAAGACCTTTATCTTTTTAATTACACACATCTACATCTCTGTACCCCATAACAGTGTGTAGTTTGCTATATGCTGACATTGCTGAATGGTTCTTGGCATCCCACAGTACTGTGCAATGTCTGCGCTCTGATGGCATGATCCTTCAAGCAGTCTTTCCAGAGAGTTAGAGACTTAAATATGGCTCTTAAAAACATTTACCTGCAGAAGAGTTACCTGTGGAGTGTGCTTGCTCTGTGTGGTATAAGCTGTCACAATGTCTTATTACTGGGGGCAACATGCAGATAATACGCACATAGCAAGATCATTTCTAGCTTTCTGGATTTAAAATATAAGGGTTGGGCTGAATTCACAAAAAGTTTAAAAATTAAAACAGTAAAACCATCTTTATAAGGGGAGGTTTCTAAGAACATCCAATGCTCACATGTGAATTTTGGTGAGCAGATACTTGTCACATTGGATGGCACCATGGCAATATAAATATCTACAAGCTGCCCTGGCTAGTTGTTGGTTGAAAGAACATTTCACTCAATGGATAGAGATATATCATACTTAGAGTCAGAGTGTGCACCGATTGGTGGCTGTCAGAGCTTTTTCCAATGGCTAGGACTACCAGACAGGTTACAGAATGTGGAAATGCCAAGCAATTATACACTTTTGGTAACAGACCTCTAAGTATATGTGACTGGCTGCCCTGTTCCATGCCATGCAAATATTTGTCTCCTAAGTGTGAGAGAAGAACTTGGTCTTCTCCTTCATGTATAGACCATGCTGCAGATGTTACTGTTCCCAACTATGAAAGCTATAGCTACATGTTGGCTTTCCTCTAACTCATAGTGAGCAACTCTCCTCTATAAAACAGTAGTAGTCTATCTACATTGGGAATGTCTGCATAAGTTCCAAAAGATATGGTAGTCATGGGTAGACAGCCTTGAGACTGCTATGACTTCTCTATAACCCGCCTCATTAATTTTGTGGGTCTGATTGGCCTTAAGATCCCCATTAATAATTATTGCAAACTATTTTTGTCACCTATGTAAGATTTTGAGGTTAATGTGGTTGGTGGCACACTCATAGTCTCCTTATGGCTTCATGTAACCATGGCCTGTGTGACTTAGGGCTTTAAACATTGTAATGCACTATTATGTTATCAATTTTCTTCCTTGCTTTCTATTGTGTTATCTTGTTCCCTTTGTTTCATTGCAAAAAACATGGTCTGCCCATATCTTGCATGGTATATTATGTATGTCCTACAGTGTGATTCTGTTTATTCACCTGTGTATATACAGCTGTGCCAAAAGCAGGTCAATATATATTTACAGAGAGAAAGAGTGTGAGAGAAAGTGAGCGAGAGAGAGCAAAAAAGTGAGAGAGAGGGAGGGAAAGAGTGAGAGAGAGAGAGGGAGGGAAAATGTGAGACAGGGTAAGCAAAACAGAGAGAGGCAGAGAAAGAAGGAGTAACATTCACGAATAAAAAGGAAAAATATATATTTTGGGGTGAAAAGAAAGACTTCGGATGTATTCAGATTATTTTACTCTACAACCTTGATCGTAGTATGCACAACTTATAGTTTGGTGGAATGTTTTTTTGTTTTTTTTCTGTGAATCTTTAAAGTTAATTTTAGCACAAAAAACTACGCTTTAAAAATATGGTTTCTAATGAAGGTTTAGAAACGTAAACATGTTATCACCACAGTTTTCTTACATCAAATTCCATGTAATAAAAACAAAACCCTCACATTATCTTTAAAAAAAACAAAACAAGCAAATTCACAAAGAAATTGTCAGTTTGTGAAATTTACTGCAATTGGATAATTTTTAAGACACTTTCTTTTGAAATAGAAAAACGCAACCTTGTGAATTTAGCCCTGTATTGATACTGATATTTGCAGTGGGGTCAGCTTTTAGCAAAGATTTCCCAAGGTTTATACTACAGTCACTCCATTTGTACTGGGATGGGCCATCACTCTCAGCTTGGTGGCAAGACAACAATACAGAATGGTAGACTTATCAGCTGAAAGTGGTCACTTCTCACCATAGCTTAAAATATACTATGAGTATGTGAATATACGAATATAAACTGACAGGCCGAAGATATCAAATAGGCTAAATTATGCCCTTTCTGAGGTAATATAGTAAGAAATTCAAAATTGCAGCCGTCTGAAGTGAAGGAGGCAATATTAACAATTACTGATCATATTGCACATTAAGTCTCGCTTGACCAGAACACAGTGGAACAGCGGATCCTAATCTTTTGGGACGAGAATTTACATATGACGTTACACCCAAAACTGAATTTTAAGTTGTGTGAAATTACCTTTTAAGTTGGCAACAATAAAATATCAACCAGTAATTTGGTGGCTGTCTCCAGTAATGGACATGGTGTACAGCTACTGTTAAGGGTTCACCTGATAATACCAGCTATGCCCCATGTCACTCAATACTACTGAGAAGAAATGTATGATACACTGTGCAGGTTCAAAGGTAAAACAAAATGCTAGAAAACCTAAACAACAATGTTTAAGTTCCTTTAAAAATTAGAGCATTCGATTATAATGGGCAAGTAGAGTGGTTTCCCTTTACAATGGTAGATTATCAGACCATCACTAGGAATAACGTAGATACTGAATCAATGAAGCATGTATGTTAACACAGTAAACTGTTATCCAGTTGCCACCTCTATAACACTTTTCATTCCCAAAAAAGCAAGATATATATATAGTACACCAGATGCGGCTTTATCTCTGTAATACTTTGTTCATGCTAAATGGTATCCGTTATGCCAGCGCTATGAGGACTTGTCAGTATGGGGGCAGATACATGCAGTTATAATGTGATTCTTGGTGCCTGCTCTGGAAATGTGTAGATGAGTGACAGGCAGTATGGCTTGACCGTGCTCCAAAGCATTAGTAGGCCTGTCAGAATGCAAGCTGAGTTTGTCGCTGTCAGTGGAGTGAGGGAGAGAGGAAGTGAGGCATTAGTTTGTTAACAGAGAGTTAAAAGGAGAAGGTAGAGTGAAGGAGGAGACGGTGAAAAGTGCACAGCGGACTGGGCCAAGCCACCCAGAACACAAGCTGTTACCTTCCATCTTCCGTGTTCTATGGTGGCCTCATTGGACCACAGTTGTGCTGGACGTGGCACCACCTGGGATGCAGTGGTGTGGTCACAATGGAACTGAGGGATAAAGAGGGAGCCAGAACTTCTCTGAAACACCTGGGAAGTCAAAATACAGCAGGATGGGAAAAAGTAACCATACGAAAAAACTCTGAGCTCTGATTCTTTCACACATCTAATAGGGTCACTTCTGTACTGCCTCTATGGAATCCTCTTCTATTTCAAGATTAACCCAGACCTGTACCCCTGGGATCAGTTCTATCACAAATGATGTTGTCTATTGGCCATTAATATGTCAGCAGATAAAACCTACTCAGCATGTTGTTTTCTTGCCTGCCACAAATGTTATATCTCTGGAAGATCTATGATATATAGAATGCTTGCTTGTGTGTGCTGCATTCTGATAGACGCACTTTCATGCGAGAGAAAAAATGCCTATACTGACCCGTGCACGCCAGACGACTTTCTTGGTCTGAGTTGACCCCTGTATCCGTTGCACGTATGGCTCTTTATTTCAGCTGCCGCAGCATGAAGTAGGTACATAGTGCGTTCAATTTAGTATAAATGTGTCATCTGTAATGAATATGTTCCTGCCAACCCAGGACAAAAATGACTGGAACAATGTAGTAAGGAGAGTAAATGGTATGCAATGTATTTATTATCACTGGCACACTCAGTGCATTACAAATGCATACATATTAAAGTGCACAAATAAAATGACTTTCAAAGATTTGGGTGGGGGTTTAAAATAAAAGGGATAGAAAGACAAAGCAACACTGTGCCAGAGAACATCACACCAAGGAATTATGAAGAGGGAGCTCGAGTAAGTGTCTACCACATAGGAGCAATATTATGTATTGATCACAACTGAAAAAACTTTAGATAAATTAAAACTATTCAAAATTGGCTTCAGAAAAAGAAATATAGTGTAACAGCCATCTTTATTCTGCTTGGACTGCAAATTCTAATGTTAAGGTGTTAGATAAAACATTGGTCACTACCCAAATAGCTCCCCAACCCAGAACTGACCACATTTTTAAAATGTACCTGCAAGGAAATAACGAATTTGTTTAAAGACAATTCTGTGTTTTTTAGTGCATAGATAATAATTTTATAATAAACTGATCACACTATGACAGAATGTACATAAATGACCTTTTATGTATAGTAGACATCTTATTTCATATTTTGACTACAAACTCTACAAACCACTTTAAATAAAACAAACCCTTGGATCACCATCAAGATGAGTGAAGCTGTTGACTTATTGAACCTGACAATTGCATAGCCATAATATGTAAGGTATGAACTCAAATACAATATAGACTCAGCTAAATCAAATCCTATTGGGTGAGGAATATACTGGAGCATCTCAGCATTGTGCTCTATGTTAAAGTCCCAGTAAGACGTTTTGTGGCCTTTGTCACTTTGGATACCATTTATTTAAAATACCTGTCCTTATTTAAATGTTTTTAAATTAAACAGGTATAACATTTCACTCACCTTATGATCAATTTCCTTTAAATAAGCGGAAGAGATAGAATGGAAGTCAAGAAATCTTTTCTTGGGATAAATAGCATGCAGTCATTGTTACTGGTACTAGCAGCACTTACCTCCAGCTCTGCTATGATCCGATCTTCATCATCATCATCCTTGATGCCAGAAGCTATTATGGGTGGTGTGGATGCTGGGCGAACGACTTCAGATACGGTCCGACGAAGCTTCACCTGAGGTTTCTGGCTCTCTAGTTCCTCAGAGTCTGACTTCTAGGATGCAGGAAAAGAAACAAGCTAACCCTAGTTGTAGAATTGCAATTGATGGAAAGCATTGAAAATGTTTCTGGATCAAACCTGATGACAGCTCAATGACCAGCATAGAGGAAAAGGACATTATATTAATATAATGTTATAGTAAAGAGACTGTGATATTAATGCGATAGTAAATTTACACAAAAGTGCAGTACCCATTTATAGGGCATGCCTTCATTGTCATTAATAAAATAAGAATGTTTTTATTTTATCATACAAACTAAGAAACTAACTTTTACAATAAATTCCTATTATCTTGTACACCAAAACCTTCAAACACGTTAGTCTTTGATGACCTAACTGTCAAAGGTATGGAATTAATGTGATACCGGACCTTGATTCTGCATCTGAGATGAAGTGTGTGGGGCTCAGCCTCTCTGGATTACTTCATATCTTATTGATTTATACCACTAAGGAAATGCCTTTTGGTAGAGATGGAAGATAAGTAGTGCTACTTAAGGGCTTGCAAATGCCCTATTCCTGCAACATTCTAGAAGATCATTCATTAATGAAGTAATTGTGCTCTCTAGCTATCTGGAACCCACTAGTATCAATGAGAATGCCACAATGCTGTCTGACAACACTGCACTTGCCAGTGCATTCAATGAACACTGCCATATTGCCATGGCATATCATTAACCAAAATTTAGATGCCCTTCTTGAACACACTTATACAAACACCTTATACAAATGTAATCACAAACTCACAACTAACTAGAGTAGGTTGTATATCGATCACACTAAACAACCAATATGGGCTAGACAAGTCACAGTAGAAGTTCCTACAACTTATTCCCCTGGATTGTGTACCCTGGGATAACCTACCGGAGTCACTTAAATATGTCAGCTGTAAAAACTTCTGTGTTTTGGCTCTATAAACATGTCTGTGATTGTAATGCTTAATGCCTTTGGTCCATATTAGGACACATCTATACAGTCATGGCCAAAAGTTTTGAGAATGACACAAGTATTGGTTTTTACAAAGTTTGCTGCTTCAGTATTTTTATACCTTTTTTTTCAGATGTTGCTATGTTATACTGACGTAAAATTACAAGCGTTTCATAAGTGTCAAAGGCTATTATTGACAATAACATTACGTTTATGCGAAGAGTCAATATTTGCAGTGTTGACCCTTCCTTTTGCAGACCTCTGCAATTCGCCCTGGCATGCTGCCAATCAACTTCTGGGCCACATACTGACTGATGGCCGCCCATTCTTGCCTTATCAATGCTTGGAGTTTGCTTGGAGTTTTGTCAGAATTTGTGGGTTTTTGTTTGTCCACCAGCCTCTTGAGGATTGGCCACAAGTTCTCAATTGGATTAAGATCTGGGGAGTATCCAGGCCATGGACCAAATATTTCAATGTTTTGATCCCCAAGCCACTTAGTTATCACTTTTGCCTTATGGCAAGGTGCTCCTCCATCTTGCTGGAAGAGACATGGTTCATCACCAAACTGTTCTTGGATGGTTGGAAGAAGTTGCTCTTGGAGGATGTTTTGGTACCATTCATTATTCATGGCTGTGTTCTTAGGCAAAGTTGTGAGTGAGCCCACTCCCTTGGCTGAGAAGCAACCTCACATATGAATGGTCTCAGGATGCTTTACTGTTGGCATGACACAGGACTGATGGTAGCACTCACCTTTCCTTTTTCCGAACAAGCGTTTTTCCAGATGCCCCAAACAATCTGAAAGGAGATTCATCAGAAAAAATGACTTTACCCCAGTTCTCAGCAGTCCAATCCCTGTACCTTTTGAAGAATATCAGTCTGTCCCTGATGTTTTTCCTGGAGAGAAGTAGCTTGACCTTATTAACATCAAGCCATCCTCTAAAAGTCTTTTGCTACACTGTGCATGCAGTTGCACTCACACCTGCCTGCTGCCATTCCTGAGCAAGCTCTGCACTGTGGTGCCCCGACCCTACAGTTGAATCAACTTTAGGAGACGGTCCTAGCGCTTGTTGGACGTTCTTGGGCGCCCTGAAGCCTTCGTCACAACTATTGAACCTCTCTCCTTGAAGTTCTTGATCCGATAAATGGTTGATTTAGGTGCAATCTTACTAGCAGCAATATCCTTGCCTGCGAAGCCCTTTTTGTGCAAGGCAATGATGACTGCACGTGTTTCCTTGCAGGTAACTATGGTTAACAGAGGAAGAACAATGATTCCAAGCACCACCCTCCTTTTAAAGCTTCCAGTCTGTTATTCTAACTCAATCAGCAGGACAGAGTGTTTTCCAGCCTTGTCCTCATCAACACTCTCACCTGTGTTAACAACAGAATCACTGACCTGATGTCAGCTGGTCCTTTTGTGGCAGGGCTGAAATGCAGTGGAGATGTTGTTTTTGCGATAAAGTTCATTGTCATGGCAAAGAGGGAGTTTGAAATTGCAATTGCAATTAATCTGATTACTATTCATGACATTCTGGAGTATATACAACTTGACATCATAAAAACTGAGGCAATAATAATATTTTTCAAAACTTTTGGCCATGACTGTACATGATAAAATATTTGAAAATGAGAAGTGACTCAATGTATTTATTCCTGGCAAAATACTTTAGAAAGAGATTAACATGATACCATTATTTTAACTGGCTGTCTACTTTCAGGTGATGTATTGGCTTGTATGTATCTACCTGCAACCTTTACACTGCTTTATTATTGTAGATTCTTTCTGTGATTCTCATCAATGTTTTCTCAGCATCACAAACAAAAAGGCTCATTTACTTACTTTAAAATAAATGCACACACAGCATATTTCATCTTGCAGAAACGTGCTTAATTGTTTGCCAACTGCATAATAAGTTGCACACCAAATTTGGATTTGGGGATTTGACCATTTGCAATTGCTTTACTCTGTAAATGTCACTTCAAAGCCATGTTTTATATCATTTTTGGATCATCCCTTATTTTTCCTCCTAAAACACTAATACATCTATGTCGTAACTAAATTACGAGACTAACAGAACATTGGGACTCTCTTTATTACATGTGCCAAATTTGTGTATTAGAATGTCTTTATCACACTGTGATCTCTGCACATACAAACGCGTTTTCCCACAAAGTATGGCTGGTTCATGTAAAGGTGTCCCACTTAAAGTGTAAGTCACTATTCACTCTATGACACTGTGTTACATCAGCTAAAATGTGCAAGCGCCACCTCTTCATGTTTATTTAAATATCTGATCCCATAACACAAAATCTCATTTTACTTGTGGGATAATATGAAGTGCACCAGTACTCAAAATCCCATCACCTGTGCCTAACTTGCCTTTTTATTGCAAATTCATAGTTACAAAATACATTTAAAAGTAAAACCTGAATACTATTAAATTATAGATATATTGAATTTACATATATGTATGGAATTTTATCTTTTAAAAACAAGTGACTTTTGTTTGCTTAAAGCTTTTATGTGCTATTGTATAAACAAGTTCTCACGGCCTGAGTATGTCTTAATCAGTTACGCAATGTTTAGTTGGCTAGATTCAAAAATCTTCATATAGTTTTGTTATGTGTTTCTAAAACCAATAAAAATTCTTTATCAAAAAAGGAAAAAAGGGAAAACAAAAATAATAAAAAGCCCTGTCTATTCTGTGTATCAATACAAAGTTCCACACTTGCATCTAGGTCTGTTTATTTTATTTTTGGACACTGCTTTCTCCACTTCAGTGTGTTTATGCATGTCACCACACTTGATAAAGTCCATTAATCTATATGGGAGTGCATTGTGTACATACACAGTAAATGTTATCACAAATAGTTACACTAGTGTTATCCCAATGGCCTATTCATTTCAATGGGAATTAGTGCTACATGCAGAAACCCCACTGAAATTAATGGGCCATAGAAATGAAAAAAGTTGCTCAGCACTGGTTATTGTTTCCCCCCCACATCAATAGATATTCAAGAAATTTCAGTTGATGTGCGATGAAATCAGTGTGTCCCCGGGACTCCCCTCACTGCCAGCCAATTACATTGTGACCAGACACTTTTGATTGGCTAAGTGGCTAATGAAACACCCAGTCAACTGATCTTTTTCTTTCTGTGGTGGGGTTTGTGTAGTTCCTAATGCATTTGTTTTATTTTTATTTCAAGTGGATTAAAGGAATTAGATTTTCCTGTGGATAAAAATATTATGTTCCCTTTGGATTATTAGTGGAAAATGTTCCCTTTGAATTACAAATGTGGAATATTTTCCTTTGTATCACAATAAGAACATTTTTTCCTTTGGATTTTAGATATAAAACATTTCCCTTTGCATTACAAGAAAATAATTTACAATACAAAAGAATACTTTTGTAATTGAAACATTTATGAACAAGTGTTTGGGGAGTTTTTATTTCAATAAAATGCATTTAACAGTCTATATTTTATTTACATTTTATCACTTTTTACTGTATTGAGATCTCATAGGGTACCAACACATTGCTATTGGTATTTAGAGGGGTGCTGAGAAATGTTGTTTTTCGGCATGCCCCTTAGAAGATCCAATCCCGCATGGGCTGGTTCCGCTAATATTAGTGGGAACCAGCCAATGCTGTCTAGCTTGAGGCTGGTTCCCAATCTAGACAGGGGATCCCATGCTTGTAGCCCCTGCTTTAGTGGGAACCAGCCCAGACAGTCTAGCACTGAGACTGGTTGAAGAATTTGGGAAGGCCACGCTGCCCATTTTTATATATTGTTAATGTTTGGGGCTTCTCCCATTTATTTCAATATCCAATTTATATCAATGGGAGTTCTGCATGTAGTGCACACACTGCAAACCCCACTGAAATGAATGGCCTATTGGAATTAATGGGAATAGCTCCAAGCTGCTTGTGATTTGGATGCATGTGTAAACCCATGTGAATGTGTCTAACGCATATTAAACATATAACAATTGCATGCATTTTACATACGATGGGCACTTGTGGTTTCTGGAAGCAAACACAAAACCAGTGTATAACCGGCCTTAGAGTCGTTTGTTTTCCTTGCCCTGGGATATGACACAGCTCTGCTTTGGATAGAATTGTATCTACAGACCATCTTTGTGTCTCACCCAAGGTAATGAAAAGAAAGAACTCTGCCTGTTGTTATAAAGATGTAGCTGAAAAGCGTTAAGGAATCCAGAATGATACGAGAAATGCTGTAGTCAGTAAAAGTTGCAGAATGTCAGGTACAGATTAATCCTTCAGTGAAAGGTTGGAAACCCTTAATTATTTTTCCCCACTTCCTTTGCGTAATTACTCTCCTCACCTTGATGAATGTGGAATCTTTCTTGCTGGTGACAATCACCTCTCCCGTTCGAGTTGTGGTGATCCCATGTGAGGATGGAAAGCTGCGGCGAGGTGGAGGGGGAGGTGGGGACTTGGAAGGCTTCTCTGTCCGGTATCTGGGTACCGTCAGCTCATCTGGGGAAAATGAAGCAACATCAAGACCAACTTGTATTATCTAAATGTGAATATTCCACTACAAATAAACTTGTGAGGAAAACATTCTTACTGCACACATCAGTTTAGTGTCCGGCTACTTACCAGAGCCTCTCCTCCCATTAGGGTCTATTTTGGTGCTGAGCTTCTGTGCTTGCTGTGGCTTGCTGGCCCGGTGCTCTGGGGTAGATGTTGCACTTCCAATTGCTTTGTGCTTGGCTGCGAAATCCAAGTCTGGAATAGCCTTCATGAGCTCGGCCTGAGTTTCCTCCAGTAGGCGGTTAATGTCTTTGGCACTGTACTGTGTCAGTGCTGCTCGTTTCTCCTCCCAGTCTCGCTCGGCTGCCTAAAATGTGAGGGAGTAAAGTGCTCAGGGACAGGAACTAATACCAGACAGATGGTCTCCACAACACAGCAATGGATATAGTGTGATAACCTCATTACACTACTGTGCTGTCTGCGCGCCTGCACTTTCACAACTACAGGGCAGGTATGGTAATTGCCTAACGGAAACATCTCACACTGTTCACAATATATGAAAAAAGCTATTATAATACATATACTGGTACTCCTTATTTTGGGGAAATAGTTGTTTTTACCTTGGAAACATCAGATCATAATGACAAATCTTATTGGATTATGTTGTGTATTCTACAGTGCTGTACAGATATTATAAGATAAGCGCTATTATGGAACTACAAAATGAACAACAAATTGCAGCAAAGCAATAGTTTTTTTACTTTCTAAACATTTAATACCACTTACGAAAAGTCAGATTTTCCATAAACTAGTATGCTCAACACTCAGCATAACACCTCTTTTATAGGCTGCTAAAGGGGGCAGCTTCTTCTTTAAGGGAAAGGACTATGAATGCATTCATGGAGCCTTCAACACATATTGACAGCAGCTTGTCCAATACTAGAAGGGAATTTTAACCATCTGACACCTCATGACAAGTAACTGTAAGTGGCTGACATTAAACAAGGACGGAATTCGCAATAACACTGTCTAATACAGGCCTGTCCAACCTGCGGCCCTCCAGGTGTTGTGAAACTACAAGCCCCAGCATGCTTTGCCGGTAGACAACCAGTTGATAGCTGGAAGGGAATGCTGGGACTTGTAGTTTCACAACACCTGGAGGTGTATGCAGCGCAATGCAATTTCAACTAATGCTGGATTGCACGTTTCCCAGTAATCATTAGTTTTATACATGCTAGTCCCTGGACTCACCTCGACAGACACCGATTTTTCTGCTCCCACTCTCTTGTTCTGTGTCTCTGGGACTGTCTGCGTCTTCACAGTAACCATCTCCCCTCGGGTAGGATTGCTAGTGTACGATGCAGCATCAGTGTGACACACAGACTCCCAATTGTGTATCTTAGACTCATTTAGCTGAGAGAAGTTTGATGGGGGGCTTGTAGGCAGCTCAAAACCTGTGCCCTTAGAAAATTCTCCATCAGCCGCCATTTGCTTGGAGGAAGGATTGTGAAGGTTCTCTGGTGTGTTCCAAACCCCTTCTTCTACTTGTCTGGAGAGCAGAAGGAGATGAGATTTAACCGTAGAAAGCAACAGGATTAAAGGACAGTACCAGAGTGTACTATAGCAAACTATAGAAAAAAAACAGATGTAGGATATTGCAGTGGATTTAAAGGCTGGGTAAAAGGTTTGGATAGACAAATATTAGAGAAGTAAACATTATTATAGAGGATTTCTGCCTGACATTTCTATTGACAACATGACCATAAACCCCACCCCGCAAGCTCGCTGCCTACGTGTAATCCTTGACTCGCAACTCTATATTTACATCATGCTGCATACATGTAAAAAACATTTCCAGAATACGTACATATCTCAAACAAGACACTGCAAACTCTAATTGATGCACTCATCATCTCCCGCATCGACTATTGTAATTCCCTCCTTACTAGTCTTCCCAAAATCAGACTCGAGACCCTACAATCTGTTTTGCACGCAGCGGCTAGATTGATTTTCCTGGCAAATTGTTTTTATCTGCTGAGTCACTCTGTCAGTCTCTACATTGGTTGCCTGTTTTTCAACGAATCCAATATAAAATTCTTCTACTAACATACAAGGCCATCAACAAAATTGCACCAACATACATCTCCTCACTTGTCTCAAAATATCTTCCAACTCGACACCTCCGTTCTGCACAAGATCTGCGTCTCTCTTCCACTCTCATCACTTCTTCCCATTCTCGGGTTACAGGACTTTTTTCGGGCTGCACCCACTTTTTGGAATTTCCTCCCTCGCACAGTAACACTTTCCTCTAGTCTTCAAACCTTCAAGCTTTCTCTGAAAACCCACCTCTTCAGACAAGCTTATAATATTCATGTACCACCCTCTTTATCTCCTTAAGACGTAATTCCTTTTACCTTTGAACCAACAGTTCAGAATGATACATATTATTATATCAAACTTCACAAATGAATATGAAGCTTCTGAATATTATGTCTGACACCAGAAAGTTTTCATGAATATTTAGCTGATCTATCACTTGCTCCCAAAAGGTACTGATGTGATTTCAGCTAGGTGGCTGACAACCACTATTCTTCTAACAAAGTCTCTCTCTAATGGTTGGTGAAAACCAACCTATCTGGGAGCTGTGTGCTCTATGGAGATGGCACATTCAAAGGAACTCTGTGCTTACATGGGTTAATTATGTCCATATAGCACACAGCTTAATGACCAAGGGCCTGATTCATTAAGGAAAGTTAAGTAAAAGTAAGTAAGGCAAAACCATGTTACAGTGGAGGGGGAGGTAAATTTAAAATGTGATGGCAGATTTATATTTGGTGTAGGGCATGTCCTAGA
This sequence comes from Mixophyes fleayi, assembly GCF_038048845.1. Taxonomy (NCBI): domain Eukaryota; kingdom Metazoa; phylum Chordata; class Amphibia; order Anura; family Limnodynastidae; genus Mixophyes; species Mixophyes fleayi. Next base: position 163,668,190 of record NC_134407.1, read on the forward strand.
TCAACTTTAAAATTCAGTGTACAAATAAGCTATCAAGTATTTGTGTGCTACATGAAAAAGCAGCCAATATTTTCCTTATGTGCAAAATAATAAACTAATTTTCACCCCTTGCATTGTAACATGGTTTTGTCTAGAAAACTTGAGAAAGAAAACTTACTCAAGTTTTTGCTTAACTTTCCTTCATGAATCAGGCCACAAGTTCCTGCAATGGGTACAGATCTGCTCTAATAAATACTATGATACTCAGTAAAAATGTGTTTATGATGTTTACGCTTTAAAGTGATCCAGCCATCAAAATACATGTTTTCAAAGATCATAAATTCAACACCCACTTTCCCCTCCCCAACACACATACCCCTGGACTGGTAGGCTATGGTTTCATTTCAATGGGAGACCTATGCCACAAAAGAAATTTCCAATATAAATGGATTTGTCCCTTACACATAGTGGAGGCAGATATTTTGTGGTTGAAATCAATAATCATGAGACTGTATCCTCATGCCTCAGAGATGTCACTGGTGCCTAATGAATTAATCAGGCGTTATTAGAGATGTCTCAGATTTGGGGGATTATTTATTAAGCTGCAATGAGCCAAAAGCATGGAGAAAACAGGAATCACCAATGAGCCCTGGCATGGTAAATAGCAGAGGCAGTACATTGTGTATCTCTATACAAAACAATAATGGCTGCTATCATCCAGCCATCAGTGTTAAATACACCCCTTAGCGTGAAATGATAGGCTGCATTCTCAGCTATGTAGACTGTTCTTTGTGAATGATAAGTTGAATAATGGTTCAGTCCACAAGATGGCCGCCTGTGTGTAGTTGACAGGAGCACTTTAATTTCAGTTTGTGATATGATTTCAAAAGGCATCTGCATACCATATAATCTCTGACTTACAGAGTGTGAAGTGAAGCTTAATAGGTATTATTATTCGTTGTTCTATTCAATAACAGTGTATTGCTTTTGTTAAAATAAAATAAATGTTTGTTATTTTTTGCCATATTGACCTAGTGCATTGCAAACACACTTTGCTCTTTATGACATATAAATATATCTTTATTACCATATTCACAAAAAAACTGTAAAAACATTACTGATCATTAAGGTCCTCTCATTTTCTGCATAAACACTGACATAATATTGCTATACATTACTTTGGTAAAATAGACATTTTGTTTGCTTTCCGTAGTGGCTTACTTGCGAATCTGAGCCAATGTGTCAGTAACCATCTTGCACCTCTTCAGCAGCCCGTCCAGGCGATGTGGTTCCTCCTTCAGGAACTTCACAGCTTCCACCTCCACACGCAGGACAATACGCATTTTACTTTGCAAACTGGGAAACTGAGCTGCAGATACGAGGAGGCCACAGGTAAAGAAACAGACAATGAGGAGAATAAAGACAAAACTAGAAAATAATGTCAGTTACATGAAGAATATAGTTAGTCAAGTAATCAAGTACTACTACTAGTAGCAATGGTCGTGCTCTGGTGATAAGAGGAACACAGACCACAATCTGCAGACGAGCGTGGCTATTCACCAAGAGCATTGCTTGGGCTCCACATGATCTGGTTATTTGGCTTGATCACCAGACAACCAGTCTTATGTGTCACAGATCCTCTGTGTGGGTAGCTTAAGAGAGAGAAGTCAAAGCAGGGAGAAAAGGGGCTTTTCTAAAAAGACAAGATGGCAGGACTCTGGGTTATGAATGAAAAGGATGAATGTGGTCAAAAGGGACACAAACATGGCGAAAATGTTCAGAGGCCAAGTATTAAAATACTTTCCTGGAAATAACTTAAGTGCATTTGATATTAGAACCATAGATGATTCACATATTTTCACTGCACCAAGATTACAAATGTTTGTAGTTTAATGATCAATGTAAAAGATCTTTATACAAGCCCTGGCGAGCAATTCTCACATGTTTTGCCACAAGTTATGTCCCTGTATTATTATTCTCTGTTTACTGTATTTCCCTACTGTACAGTGCTGCAAAATATATTGGTGCCTTATAAACAAAAGTAATGCGTTGTATCCTTTTTTATATAGTACTGACACAGAGCTTTACAAGCAGGGTAACATGCCAACATTTTGATTCCAATACTGGCGCCTAGGGCAGTGGGCGTGGTTGTTGTGGATCATGTCATTAAGTCACGCCCCCACTGTTCAATCCCAGGATATGCAGAATAATACAGCAGGTAGTGGGACCAGGATGGGGGAAGGGGGAAGTCATATTAAATGTAGTATTAAAGTGTATCCATCTCCTACACACAATGGGGGCAGCCATTTTATGGACCACACTTATATTCAAGAGAATACAGGTCCTAGTGAATTGATAGACTGCATTCTCAGGAATATTTGTTCAGTCCACAAAATGGCTGCTTCCATTGTAGGCCTGAAGTCATATGGTACCAAATTGTGCCACACGTATTTTTAAATTGTACATTGTAAAAAGAATTCACAGTACATGTAAGTTCTTGTAGGGAATAATACCCAGCTCATTCTTACCCTTAAGCTCTGTAAGTGTCTCTCCGAGCTGCTTTAACACCACTGCTTTCTCCTCTAGTTCCTGCGGTGAGATCAGACGGTGGTTGTGCGCAATATCTTTCTTGATCCTCTCCACTGATTTCTCTAGGTCACTGCAAGAGCAAACGAAGAGGCAACCACATTAATAATAATCACATTAAATAGAGCATGTCAAACATACATCATTATCATCTACCCCATTTTGTTCCTCTATCCAATATCACTCACAGGAGATTATGAACACAGACTTCAATTTACTTAAATGATCGACAGCCATGCAGTTACCTGGGCAAAACAAAATGGTGATCCTGAAGGATTTTGGGTTTAGCTGAATCCCAAATCATATCTAGCTAATTCAAATGAAATAAGGGAAACCTGAATGATAAACTTGTTTCTATTATTATTATTGTAGATTTGTAAGGCGACACAGTGCTCCACAGCGCTGTACAGTAGGGAAGACAAGGACATACATAAAACAAGAACAGACAAGGCAGACAAAATAAACGCAGACATGAAAACAAAGAGCATGAAGGACCCTGCTCATTAGAGAGCTTATATTCTAAGTGGAAGAGGGCAGAGCTGAAACAAGAGGAGCGAGTGTGACTCAGTGTGGAGATTGGGACAGTTGTGAGAGTGTAAGATTTGAAGGCTGTGGGAAAGCCTGATTGGGCATGGTAGGTAATTCCACAAGTGGGGAGCAGCACAGGAGAAGTCTTGTAGGCGTGAGTGAGAGGTGGTTAGCAGAGACGAGACAAAACACAGGTCAGAGGTAGATCTAAGAGGGCGTAAGGTAGAGTATTTTGATATGAGATTTGAGATATATAAAGGGGTGTTGAGGGCTTTGTAGGTAAGGGTGAGTAATTTGAATTCGATTCTGGAGGACACAGGGAGTCAGTGTAGGGATTTGCAAAATGGTGAAGCAGATATGGAGCGGTGAGAGAGGAAAATCAGTCTTGCAGCAAAATTTAGGATGGATTGAAGAGTGTAGATATATGGGTGTTGGGAATGCCAGATAGCAGGAGGGTGCAGTAAGAATAAGAAAAGTGCGTATTTTGGCAATGTTTTTGAGGTGGAATCAACAGGACTTGGAGAGAGTCTGTATGTGAGGAATAAAGTAGAGGGTGGAGTCAAGTGTGACACCAAGGCAGTGGGCTTGGTAGACTGAGGAAATTGTGGTGATGTTGACAGTGAGGGAGATTTGAGGGCAGGTGGTGATTTTGGCAGGAGGGAAAATAATAAGCTGTGTTTTGGATATGATGAGCTTTAGGTAGTGTTGGGACATCCATGTGGAGATGAAAGACAGTTGGTTACACAAGGCAGCACAGAAGGGGAGAGGTTAGGGGAAGAGATAAAGATTTGGGTGTCATCAGCGTAAAGGTGGTACTGGAGCCTTGTGGGACCTCAATAGATAGTGGGAGTGTAGGGGAGGATGTGCCAGAGATAGAAACACTAAAGGACCGATTTGATAGGTAGGAAGTGAACCAGGAAAGAACTGTGTCATGAAGGCCAATGGAGTGAAGGGTGTGTAGAAGAGGGTAATCAACAGTATCAAAAGCAGAAGAGAGGCCCAGGAGAAGGAGTATGGTAAAATAACCCTTAGACTTTGCAGTAAGTAGATCATTGATCACTTTTGTGAGAGCAGTTTCAGTGGAATATTGGGTACAGAAGTCTGATTGCTGAGAGTCGAGAATGGAATGAGAGGAGAGAAAGTGATAGGAGAGGCGTTTGTACACTAATCGCTCAAGTAGTTTGGAGGCAAAGGGGAGGATAATTTAAGAAATGTAATTTTAGCTACATGAAGCGTTTGCCTTTTATTCTGCAAGCTAACACTGCTGAGAATCAGGATTTGGATCTATCAGACCTAATCTGAACCTTAATATTTTGCCAAATCCGAACAGAATCCTGGATGTGGTGCATTTCTAGTGCAGTGACTTCATGTACAGTATCCAACAGGAAACTCACTTTAGCTGCTGAGTGATAAATTCCTCCTCATTGAGATATTTCAGCCTCTCCTCCTCCACCATAGCTCTCTGACGCTGCAGCGGGTCTTCTTGCTTCCGCATGGTGTCAGTAACTCGCACGCTGATCTCTGTCTCTGTGCGTTTCAGCATGCTCCGTACAGTCTCCTGGTTCTGCAGCTGAAGTACATGGAAGGAGAAAGAGCACTGAAACAACTGACTATGCTACCACTAAAATGTCAAATAATGTGAATACATATAACAGAAAATGATTAATGACTGTAGCTGACATAAATAGGAGAATAACACACTTTCCAGTGACCACCCTATACTGTTTAAGGTTTATCTAAATGTGATTACTTCATTTGCACTGTGAACACAAGTTATTGACACAGGTTGTGATGGGACTACAGAAAAAGAGAAAAATGGCATACACATAGACATGTTTGTACTGTGATGTACAAAGGTTGATTGTAATTTACACATGTTAAAAAATATCACCTGATCTGTCTATTACTTACCACTATATCCAGTTTTGGCAGACCTGACATGTCAGTATAGATGTCTAGGATGTGGCCAAATTCTACTGGGCAGAGCTGCTGCATACAACCCTGTCACTGACCAGATTACATTGAACAAAGCCTACAGAGCATAGTCCTTGAAATTGTATTCCAGGTTGGGCCATATTGCATGTACCATTTTGAGCCAAATAATAAAGTAATTTGATAAAAACACATTTACTTTTGGATGCCTCATTTCTATGTGGTCTTTTTGGCATGATCAAGAGCTGTGAAATGTTTCTTTATGTGATAAAGCTCTGCTCAGTAGAAACTGATGTTTAGTAGTATTAGTAGGACAAGCCACAGTTCTGACCTCTAGTGGTAATTGCTAGCAACATCACATGAGTCTGGACTGATTAGTTTTTTTCCTTTCCAATACCAAAGTAATAAAGTAGCACTCTTTCCCCTCCACCCGATATCCTAGGTAACCATGGCTATATGAGCAACGACTTTATTCAAAACGACCATCTGTTCTGTAACAGTATTGACCTTTTCCATGGTATAGTCTTCCAGTCTAGTTATAGCTCTGTCATTACAAACCTGTAATTTTTTCAGCTGCAGCAGCTGGTTCCTCAGCTCGCTGGCATTGTGCTGCAGGTCGTGAAGATGAAGCTGCATGTGCAGGCGGGTGATTGCCTTACTTTGGTCAGCTGGGGTGGAAGTGGACCCTGGAGTGGGAGTGGACATTGGTGTAACAGCATTTTGATGGCCAGGAGCTAAAAGCGAATCACAGATAATATGAGGGTTACGCATTTCTCATACAATAGCAATAAAATAACAAGACAAAATACTTATACATGCCCTATGCAGTTAATGTTCTGCAAAGATGAATAATATTAAGTTGAAAGATATAAAGGTATATTTATCAAAGCAAGAAAAGTGCTATTGCCAGCAAAGACAGGTGCTTTCACTGGTGATAGGGTTTCTCCCTATACAGTCATGGCCAAAAGTTTTGAGAATGACACAAGTATTGGTTTTCACAAAGTTTGCTGCCTCAGTGTTTTTAAACCTTATTGTCAGATGTTGCTATGGTATACTGAAGTAAAATTACAAGCATTTCATTATTTCATAAGGCAGCACAGTGGCCTAGTGGTTAGCACCTCTGCCTCACAGCACTGGGGTCATGAGTTCAATTCCCGACCATGGCCATATCTGTGTGGAGTTTGTATGTTCTCCCTGTGTTTGGGAGGGTTTATGCAATCAGTCAATATTTGCAGTATTGACCCTTCTTTTTGAAGACCTCTACATTTTGCCTTGGCACGCTGTCAATCAACTTCTGGGTCACATTCTGACTGATGACCGCCCATTCTTGCCTAATCAATGCTGGAAAAGGCATTGTTCGTCACCAAACTGTTCATGGATGGTTGGGAGAAGTTGCTCTGGGAGGATTTTTGGTACCATTCTTTATTTTTGGCTGTGTTCTTAGGAAAACTGTGAGTGAGCCCACTCCCTTGGCTGAGAAGCAACCCCACACATGAATGGTCTCAGGATGCTTTACTGTTGGCATGACACAGAACTGATGGTAGCGCTCACCTTTCCTTCTCCGGACAAGTGTTTTTCCAGATACCCCAAACAATCTGAAAGTAGATTTATCAGGAAAATGACTTTACCCCAGTCCTCAGCAGTCCAATCCCTGTACCTTTTGAAGAATATCAGTCTGTCCCTGATGTTTTTCCTGGAGAGTAGTGGCCTCTTTGCTGGCCTTCTTGACACCAGACCATCCTCAAAAAGTCTTCGCCTCACTGTGGGTGCAGATGCACTCACACCTGTCTGCTGCCATTCCTGAGCAAGCTCTGCACTGGTGGTGCCCCGATCCCGCAGCTGAATCAACTTTAGGAGATGGTCCTGGTGCTTCCTGGAGGTTCTTGGGCGCCCTGAAGCCTTCTTCACAACTATTGAACCTCTCTTCTTGAAGTTCTTAATGATCCGATAAATGGTTGATTTAGGTACAATCTTACGAGCAGCAATATCCTTGCCTATGAAGCCCTTTTTGTGCAAGGCAATGATGACTGCATGTGTTTCCTTGCAGATAACCATGGTTAACAGAGGAAGAACAATGATTTCAAGCACCATCCTCCTTTTAAAGCTTCCAGTCTGTTATTCTAACTCAGTCAGCATGACAGAATGATCTCCAGCCTTGTCCACGCCAACACTCTCACCTGTGTTCACTAGCCTGATGTCATCTAGTCCTTTTGTGGCAGCACTGAAGTGCAGTGGAAATGTTGCTTTTGGGATAAAGTTCATTGTCATGGCAAAGAGGGAGTTTGAAATTAATTGCAATTTATCTGATCACTCTTCATGACATTCTGGAGTATATGCAAATTGCCATCATAGAAACTGAGGTAGCAGACTTTGTGAAAAATAATATTTGTGTCATTCTCAAAACTTTTGTCCATGACTGTACATCAAAGGGGTACTACCTCTAATAGCACTGCTATTGCCGCCGGTAACCCCCACAAGCCATAAGATATGCAAAGCATAGGGAAGCCTACTTAACAATCATTGTGCCGCAATAACTGTTCTGTTATAGCCATCTCAGGATCGCGATAACAGAAGAAAATGCAATGAAAAAATGATTTATTCTTTGAATAAAGCATTTTTTCAATGAATATTTAATTTTTTTAAAAAATAACAATCTATTTATAACATTTTTTATTTTTCTTTATTAGTGAAGATGAAGTTCCACTGCACAAAAGCAAACCAGCTATCCAGGTCACGTCTGCGCATATTTCCCCAATACTACATGGTAATTTAATCTGTACTGCTCTGGGCCAGTATAGCTAATGCAGAGGAGTATTGCTCATCTGACTCAGCGAGAGTTTATTGATAAATAGCAGCAATAAAAAACAAAAAGCAAAAAATAAAAAAAACATTGTTATTGGGCACAGTGGCCTAGTGGTTAGCACTTCTGCCTCACAGCACTGGGGTCAAGAGTTTGATTCCCAATAATGGCCTTATCTGTGTGGAGTTTGTATGTTCTCCCTGTGTTTGCTTGGGTTTCCTGTGGGTGCTCCAGTTTCCTCCTACACTCCAAAAACATACTAGTAGGTTAATTGGCTGCTATCAAAATTGCCTTTAGTCTCTCTCTCTGTGTAAGTTAGAGGATTTAGAGTGTAAGCTCCAATGGGGCAGGGACTGATTTGAATGAGTTCTCTGTACAGCGCTGCGGAATTAGTGGCGCTATATAAATAACTGATGATGATGGCTGTTTATTAATAAACAGGTCCCATAGTCTAAAAGTACACTACTCTCTTTCACCACTAGAAGTCATCACAGTTAACAGTTTCACTGTTGGTTAAGTGCATGTAAACCACACTCTTCTGAATTACTCTCTGCTACAGTGTTCTTATTGGCTACAGGTTATTCTATCCCCGCTCACTTCTCAGCTGGGGCCACATGCACAGGAGATAAAGATAAAAAAAGGTGTTGAACTTAGTCAAATACATTTTCAATAAAAAGACTATATTGTTGGAATAAATGTTGCTATATTGTGTTGCCTTGGCTGTTATGACCCTTCTCCCTCTGACTCAATGGCACGCCACTTTACACTGTGCTGCAAATAATTGCTGGCTATTGGATTACTAATAAACTGATAGAGGTAACAATAGCGCAAGTAGCCTGGAACGGATTATTCAGTAACAGGTCACCAATTGAATCCTGACTTTTATGCTAGGCTCTTACAGGGATACTGCAGATCTGCATGTAAACTGAATCCTTATCAATAAATCAGGAAGCAAAACTTTAACATTAAAGTATAAGCTAATGTTTGTCTTAAATGCGTTTATCTTTTTTTGCTCACACTGGAAGTAATTTACGAAAGGCAAAACATCTGCTTCACTTCGCAAATACAGCTTTGGACCCACTCTATGCACCTCATCTTACACCAATAATTGTGCTATTCCCATATAATAGTGTTACTGACATACATACTCACCAGGTGATCCACAATTGGCAGGCTCTGTCTTCTCACTGCAAATAGATATAATGTATCAGACCTCATAATAGAGATTAGCAAAGGTTAAAAAGGCTTTTCTTTTTATATATGCCGTCTCATCAAACTTCACCCTAAAATATTTGTTTAATAAGTATAATAAGAAAATGCAAAGTGCACTTGTCCCTTTGTATTTCCACTAGCTCTCTGCTTGCCGGTCCTTTAATAAGAAATACCACTTGTTAAGCTGGCCATAGGCTAAAATTCAGTCAGTTTTGTGCTGTGCAGCTGAATGACCACAATGCATTGGTGGACATTTCTAAACACTGGTTTAAAGGTAAAAGTACAGTAAAAAAAAGAACAAAAAAGAAAAGCAAACAATTGGATTAGGTAATTCCTTTGGAACAGTCTAGGAAGTAAAAGAAAACATCTGTTTGTCAAATATGGGTTACAACACCATTTCTGTGCAGTCACCTGTGCACCATTTTTCCCAAGTGTGTGTGACCATCCGTTCTTGTTGAATGAACCATTGTGCAGCTGTCTGCAGTCCCACTCTATGGATCTGGGGATTTTTGTGCCACCTTATAAATAAACGATAATAATAATAATTATGGCAGCACGGTGGCTCAGTGGTTAGAACTTCTGCCTCACAGCACTGGGGTCATGAGTTCAATTCCCAACCATGGCCATCTGTGTGGAGTATGTATGTTCTCCCTGTGTTTGCGTGGGTTTCCTCTGGGTGCTCTGGTTTCCTCCCACACTCCAAAAACATACTGGTAGGTTAATTGGCTGCTATCAAAATTGACCCTAGTCTCTCCCTCTGTGTGTGTGTGTGTTAGGGAATTTAGACTGTAAGCTCCAATGGGGCAGGGACTGATGTGAATGAGTTCTCTGTACAGTGCTGCAGAATCAGTGGCACTATATAAATAAATGATGATGATGGCTAACACCGTGTTTTCTCTCCATACCTGGGATTGTCACTGTCGGACCCCCGCATGAGAGCACTCTGGACCAGTCCTGTCAGACTGGCAATTTGCTTTTCCATGGCCTCCATTCGTTCTCTGCAAGGCAAAACACCAGACCAACATTACTCAATAATGTAACCGCATTTTTTGTCTTACTCTAGTGTTCTGTGAACAAGCCGTATATTGTGAGGCACATATGACTCTCTACAGAGCTGGGATCATATTAATGAAGAAATGTCTGCGCAGACCCATTAATCGAGTTAATTAATAAATGATACAGCAGCAGAACATTCCAGCCATAAACATCTTGTTATTGGACAGCTAGCTTGGCAAAAGATTTGCTCACTCAATAGTACACTAAAATGTGTTAATTATCCAAATTAATTTTACTGCTTAGTACAACATTTGCAGTGAAATAATATAAAAAAAATGATATTGTAAATCTTTTATAAATATTATTAAGGTAGTAAATAAATGGTCTCTCTTCTGTCTCCAAGGTTACTGCTAAAATAATATGTATGCACATAGTGTTACAAGCCGACAGTAAAGGATTATATAGACAGCGGCGGTATCTTCGTAAGTGAAATCAGGAATTTATTTTCAGTCAGTGTGTATGAAGTATCGCCTCCATTTTCTAACCATAAATAATGAACAGACATAAAGATTTATAAAGCTCCGATGTGTACTGCCGGATTCTACAAATTTGATCCCAAATTTGAAAACAGATGCTGCCATTTTCTGATAGTGGTTTGCACTGTTCAGCTTAATACAGCCATGACGGTCTACACAGCAGGAATGACTCAATCTACCAAGTCTGGTTCCACAGATCAGAACATTAGCATTTAATTCAGATCAGTAATTATACATCGTTCCTCAACCTATCCAGCAGTCGATTCTCACGCTTACAACTCCACACCTCCTCGACAACAACCATACGGACCCCAGGTTCAACCTAAAAGACATCAGGGGGTATATTTACTAAACTGGGGGTTTGAAAAAGTGGAGATGTTGCCTATAGCAACCAATCAGATTCTAGCTGTCATTTATTTAGTGCATTCTACAAAATGACAGCTAGAATCTGATTGGTTGCTATAGGCAACATCTCCACTTTTTCAAACCAGCAGCTTAGTAAATATATCCCCAGGTTTCCAGGCACAGTACTCCACATTGCCAAACAGTATATCACAACTTTTAGGTTTAATAGGAGGAGGACATCATGTTTGCTGCATAAAGGGCGGAAGACTTAAAGAGGATAATTTGTCCAAAAGTGGAAAACTCATTTCAGACAATTCCAGTCAGATTACATGAACCCCCTTACAAAGCAGCGAGGCATGTTCTATACAATATATTTAAGATCTCTGATGGACCCTTTTCTTCTATTTCTTATAAACATCACTTGGTTCTTTCTATGTTTGTAGATGATACAACGAATTAAAACAGGGATGCTATCCAGAATATAAGTTAAAGTGACTATAATAAATGTAAAATATCACGCTATATCTATATAACCTTGGCATTCATTAAACGTTGTTTAAAAATAAGGTGAATAGAGCTGAAATTGGAAAGTTTGTTATTTGTCGCCATTAACTATATGTTAGAGGCAGACAGAAAAACTGATAAATAGACACAGCCGACTGGAATGCAACTTCAGTAAAACGCCAAGAAAATAGTGCGGCATAGAGATGCATTGTTCTCCATGTACTATCAAAAATGTTGTCCACACACACAGCAGTGCTATATACACAACACCATTAATAAACCACTAATTACAGGAGACCACTAATAAATGACGCAAACATAATATACTTATAGGGGTAAATTTATCAATTAGCTGGTTTGAAAAGTGGAGATGTTGCCTATGGCAACCAATCAGATTCTAGCTGTCATTTTGTAGAATGTACTAAATAAATGATAACTAGAATCAGAATAGTTGCTATAGGCACCATCTCCACTTTTCAACCCTGCCGGAAACTCGCAGCTTGATAAATTTACCCCATGGTTTCTTCCAAGTCACTTACATCACTGCTGTCCATGTGGACTACATAGTGCTATTTCCATACAGAATTGCAATAGTTGCATCCCATTTGGAACCCAACCCCAGTAACTGCTTGTGTGGACAGACACTTAGAGAAATCGACAGTGTTTTAATTAATTCAAAATCAAATGGTCATTAGTGAAATAATTTAATACCACCAACATATAATTTTTCTTTTAAATAGTGCTTTACTTCTAATATACAACTGTTATTTTTCCAGACAAAATAGTAATATTTGATATATGAGGTGATCTTACCTTGTCTCTACCTCTTTAGTGGGCACTGGAGAGCTGAAACCAGATAGAGGACGTTCACCAGGACCAGGGAATATTTCATTGGTGCCCGAGGAAGAACTGGGGTTCCTTTGTTTGCCAACAGGGCTATCCATAAAAACAGAAGAGGAGGAATCTTTGCGGAAAGTCTGGCGAACAGGGGAGGAGCGGCTAGAAGGTCCTGAGTAGGGGCTATGGGGACCCTGACTCTGTTGAAC